>NC_142052.1:40739576-41039576 GCF_982192425.1 Myodes glareolus | reverse complement strand
GTCTTCCGCTTCTACCATCTCTACATCTTGTGAAAATCCGCGAGAGCACAACTTGGCGGAATATTTCAGTGTGCTATTTCGTTCTATTCTGCTCTGCCCTGAAAGGACCATCATTAAACAATTCCCCCCGGGGCACGAACAAAAATAGCTTCCATTTGCAAAACAATGTATTTCTGCTTCTTCACTCTCTAACTTCGGAAAGTGATCGCCAAGGAAACAAACTTGAAATGTTGCATGCGCCTTGTCCACAGGGGCTTGCCGCTCCCTAGTGAATTCACTTTCAGAAATGTTTGTAAGTCTTGTTCAGTAGCCAAAGTTCTGCAAACTGTCTGAGCCGCAGCAGCAGAAATTGAAAAGGCAAAGGGGGGAACGGTCCCCTCAAATCCTCTGCGGTCCACGGCGCAACCTTGGCCGGCACGTCAGGAAAGTTTCGCCTCTAATTGAAAGCACACATGCTCTTAATGTCGTTGCCAGCTGCGAGGCTGAGACCCTGCACCTGGGAAAGCAGCATCCAGCAGGAAAGAGCGCTGGATGGTTTTTCAGTCTGTGGGCTTGAGAAACGGGTATTTCCACATAGCTACTCTAATCTAACAAATAGGTCACTAAATTGAGTTTCTGAGCGTTCTAAAATAGAGCAAGTGGGGAGTCGCGCTGGAAAGTTAAGTTCGGCTCAGTTAGTTAGGAGAAGGATTTAATTCACCGCCATGTTTAGCAACGCAGCGGGCCGAAGTGCAATTTCATTTTTATTGTGTTACCTTGGGAACCTAATTTAAATCTCATAACAACTTCTAGACTGACCTGGAGCTCCGCTCTCCGTGAGCAAATAGTAATTCTTCTTCGAAGACTCGGACTGGAGGGACTAGCTTCAGAATGAGGAGGCATAGAAGGCTCCCTTAAATAAAGTGTGGCAGAAAATATTGGCAAAGAATTTTCTCCTAAATACTTGGAAAGCCAAGAAGTGATTCTCTATTAATGTTTGAAACCACTAAATGGCTATTCCAAGCTTCTTATGAAATTGCAATGTGAAACCCGCGTAGAAAACTAAATAGCTGTATAAATATCAAGAACTGTCTTTTATAGATATTCCCCCCCCCAAAAAAAATTGGATTTTTTTTTTGGTTTTTGTTAAAATAGTACAAAATCTGTGCTTCAAATTTTTATTCCCAAGTGAGTGTTTTGGGGCTCAAACCGCATTAGTGTCAAGCCTTCAGGGCACACTGTCCTCTAAAGCCCATTAATATGATGAACTTCCCTCAAAATATACACTCTGAAAGACAGAGGGCGTTACCGGAGATTGTTAGCTAAACAAGTCAGGTTCCAAACCAATGGTCTGTTCCTTGATACCATTTGAACAGAAAAAAAAAGCATTTTGTGCATGATGAAGGGGCCAGCTACTCTGAAACCATAGCTGGTCTGATCCATTTCTGCCCACGGGAGGAAGAGCATCACCTTCCCCCATCCTTTCAGAAAGATGAACTTGAACATGAGGCTAGGATCTCCCACAGACGTGAGATTAGGATCTAGGAGGAGACACAATACCTAAGGCAGGCCATGGGCTCTTTCCTAGCATGAACGCCTTAAGCTTCAGGCTATAGGAGGACTGAGCGGGACAGGCATCAGCTGAGGGGCCACGGAAGGTGAAGCATCCTCGGGATGCAGGAACTTAAGGATGCGAGAATGGGGCTATCTTAAGGCCAGGCTCTTCTACAACGCTGCTCAGTCTGTCCCCAGCCTCTACCCACCCCTGAGTCTGAGTGAGATGCACCGAAGACACAGCGGAGGAAGCGGGGGATTGAGGCAGGGTGTGGCCAGGAAAACCATTTGGCCGGGTCCCCAAGAGTCCCAGGGATGCCTGAGGTGGGAGTTTCCCAATGTGAAGAAACAGTCCTGGCGTGAATTATATGTAAAATTTACAGAATAGATGTTTCCTTCCAATTGCAGGACTTTGAGCCATCTAAGAAACTGATACTTAACCTACACATAAAAAAGACTGGAAACACATGCTATATTATTCATTGTATTATGTTTGGGTCGTTGGATTAAAAGTGTCTCCTTCCTTTTTCTTTCCTTCCTTCCTTTCTTGCTTCCTTCCTTTCTTTTCTTGCCTGTATTTTCCAATTTAATAAGTAAAACATATTTCCCTGGAATTGACAAAAACAATGCTTGACTTCTCTCCTCCTCTTCGACAACAGGTACCACATTCCAGAACTGTTATTCAAACCGAGGTGCCTGAGAATAGTCTATGTATGGGACCCAGAGTCAGGGAAGGGTTCACTGCAACCGTAAAGCTGAGAAATGGTGCCCCTGCGGTGGCATGGAAAACAGCTGGGTGCCCAGGGCCAGAACTACACCAGGAGGCACGAGACACAGCACCAAGGATTCCAGGAGCCAGAGAGAGCAGGTGAACCGACTCTGAGCACCATGGCACGTCATTAAGAGCTCTCAGCTGGCAGTGGCATGATGTAGTTTTTGTTTTACACTGCGGGGGTGGGGGGGGTGAGGGGATGAGATCAATGGGGTTGTAACCCATGAGTCACTTAAGAGTCTTTGCAGCTTTCTGGGAGCAGGGCTGGGCTGCCAACAGAGCTGGAATAGACCAGTCTTTAGAAGTTTCAATAAACGAACTGACCCCAGTGATTGAAGCAGACAGGCAGACTCCTAGGGCGATCACTCAGTCGTGTCAACTGCTTACTGGACCAGCATCAAGGTCTGAGTTCAAGTCTTCGGCACCCGCATTAAAGGCTGGGCATGGTGGAGCACACCTGTATTCCCAGTGTAGGGAAGGCGGACGCGAGGCTCACCGGGCAGCCAGCGTGGCTGCTCTGTGGGTTTCAGGGTCCGTGAGAGATTATCTCAAGGATCCATCAAGAGGAGAGAAAATAAATGCACTATGAAAGAGTGAGCCAGGGAAGTGTTATGTAGGATGGAAAATGAATAAATTACAGTGGTGTCCAGAATTATAGGTTGATATGGCCACCATATGGAAAAAGTTCATCTCAACCAATAACCGCAGATGGCCCTTTTTATAAAGTTGAAAATACACCTTTCAGGATACTAAACAGGTACCACAGAACTGGTCCGACCTGGAGGAGGACTGAGAAGACGAACAAGGAAGTCTGAAGATGGGTGTCCCACGTCACCCGATGTCACCTGTGGCCACAGATGCGGCGTGACTGAGAACCAGGAAAACCGGCAGGCTGGGATTAAGAGGGAGCCTGTTTCCGATTCCAACCTTGTGTTGAGAGGTACAGATTTATAGATGCTTATTAGTTTAAAAACAATAAAAGGAGTCCACCTGGGGCTTTTCTGATGCTGCAAGATGTCACGCATCACCCCGGTGATTAATCTGGGTCAGCACACCTGAGGCTCATGGCCAGGGAAGGATGTGGGAGAGAAATCAGGTCCATTCTTCAAGGACTGAGAACGGTCACAAGCCGCCTGATACCGATCATCCAGCTCAAACTCAACCTTTGAGAGAGGACAGAAGGTATTCGCTATGACAGAGACGGAGGCTGAATATCAAAGTCCTTCTGTACGGCAGTTTGGGGCACTGTGAAAGACCGGCCCAAGGATATCCCCCCAATCCCCACTCCTTGTCTTTCTTCATCAGCTCATCGCTGTGGGTTGTTTGGGGGGGGGCACTTGATTCCCAAGAGCTGCTATTCTGGCTTCCCATCAACCCTTTAACGTTCCCACGGAAATGCTGAAATGACCTTCCTAAGGTTGTGTTTGCTGTGCTATTTCCATCAGTGTGGCTATATAGCTGCTGTCATCCTATCGTGATTAGAGTCACCAAGCTGACAGCCGGGGCCCCCCAACGCAGGCTCGGCAGGTTTTCTGGCTCTTGATCGCACCCAGCAGAATATGGTGTTTTCTCTTCTTCCTACAGGAGCTGCCCTATTGAGTTTCCCTTCGCCAATTTCAGTTCAAATCCCTCATTGATGAAGATCAAGTTGTATTTTAAGAACATCTCGTAACTATTATGTAATTCATTCCCCAGTATTTATCATTTTCAGGTACCTTAAAACAGGTTCCACTTTCACCTCCAAGTGCTTGGAAATATGTGGAGGAAATGGAAACAGACACTCGGTTTTGGGTCAGGAACTTTGTCAAACATTGCAGCAGATGAGGTAGGGGCAGCCTGAAGTGACCCCTTTCTCCATGCGAGAACTCTCTCAGTGGCTTGGCTTGTGGCCTCCCTGACAATCCAGACATTCTACGGATCCTGGAGATTATAGTAATGAAATGTTTTCCCAGGAACCGGATTTGGCCGCATTCCCTCCCACAGGAATCCTTTTAAGAAGACTCAGTGACTCGATCAACACCGGCAGGGCTGTGTCTCCTCGCTCGGCATGGAACTCTGCTCAGAATGGGGCGGGCCCACTGGCAGCGAATTGACAATCTTTCTTCTAGGTTTCCATTTACTCCTTGATTTGACAACTTCATTAATACACTGGATTGATTAACCTCTTCATTTATGTAAGTGACTACCTAGAGTGTCCTATGCATTCAGTTGATCGTGGTTTGGGGTCTACAAGCCCTAAATTAGCTGCTCGAGAGCTCGCTGTGGACCCTGCATCCTGGATTTCAATCCTTCTCCCTTCCCCGTGTGGCTGCTCTTCTCGAAAGGGAAGACAATGATTAGGCAAGCCAGCACTTGTGACTTACGAGCTCAGTGTGTTGGAATTTCCAAAAGCTAAGCGGTAAGGGATGTTAGACCTGACTCCCAACCATGACAGAAGGTTGGAAGGGAGCTAGAGAAAACCCAGAGCAGCTTGTCTCCGCAGATATAGCGTCCCCGTGTCAGAAGTGGGACTCTCAGATGGGCGAGGGAATAGCTTAGTGGTCATGTCCTGCCCTGCCCCAGCTGAGGCCAGCAGGACGAGGCGCCCCTTAGATGCCTGTGAGGATGCCACCGAAAGCCTTGCTTTTGGGATCCTGGGAATTACATGCTTTGAAGAGAAAGGGTCCCTACATCTGTAAGACCTCAAAACAAAATGCCTTGCAAAAAGGGAGCCCCAGAATTCTTAACACTGCCTTGCACAGCAGACAGATCTGTACTACGCGATGTGCCAGGATCTTAATAAGCTCCAAGGGAAGAGTTCATTGCTGGTGAAGTCTCAAGAGGAAAACCAGTGCGTCTCTTGGCAAAGATGAGCAATGTGGGTGGCAGGAGGCATGGGTGGGTCTTGCATTCCTGGTAAGGGGTCACAAACCCTAGTGACAAGTCCCAGTAGAAATTTCATGAGGAATTAGGCTCCCATCCCATGTTCTATGGCTGTGAAGAGACACCGTGACCACAGAAACTCTTCGAAGAGAAAACATCGAACTGGGGCCAACTTACAACCCCAGAGGTTTCGTCCATTACCATCATAGCGGGAAGGAAGTGCGGTGGCGTGCAAGCAGACATGGTGCTGGAGAGGTAACAGGGTTCTACATCCAGACAGGCAGGCAGCAGGAGGAGGGAGAGACACCGGGCCTGGCTTGAGCATTAGAAACCTCCAAGGCCACCACCAGTGACACATTTCCTCCAACAAGGATGCATCTCTTCCACCAAGACAGTGGTGCACGCCTTTAATCCCAGCACTGGGGAGGCAGGGGCAGGTGGATCTCTGTGAGTTCGAGGCCAGCCTGGTCTACAAGAGCTAGTTCCAGGACAGGCTCCAAAGCTACAGAGAAACCCTATCTCGAAAAACCAAAAAAAAAAAAAAAAAAAAAGCCACACCTGCTAATGCAACTCCCTAAGCATTCAAGTCCATGATCCTATGAAGGGCATTATTCTTATTCAAACCATCCCACAAATCCTGGCTAAGACACTGGATCCCAGTGGGAGTCACCAAAGAACGACTTCCATAATCAGTGGATGCCAGAGTGTCAGAAGTCCCCCTGCCTTCCCCCACACAGACAAAGGCGTTATATTTCCTGAGGAAAGATGACCAAATATCTATTCACCTCAGGAGGGAAACCAGCAACAAGGCAAAGTAGCGCCCTCAAGTCTAATTCGGTGGACTGATGAACTTATTGGAGTTCTGTACATTAATACCGATTCCAAGGCAGCTGCCTCGCTGGACAGCCCGTACCCACCTGCGGCATGACTCATGACCTGTCACTCCGGAGCTCTCCCCATGATGGGCAGGTATCTCAGCAGGGCAGAAATCCTCTTCCAAGCAGCTGGTGACTCAAATTGATATTTTAAATTAAACCGATAGGAAAAAAAAAATTTACCCAAGAGAAGAATGGATGTCCGTACCACAAACAAAATAGAGATTAAGTCAGATATTAGGTCATTATAGAGAATTAAGTAAATTCCATTTCATTTGATCTTTGAGATTGAATTTAGTTGGGGGGGGGGAACGTGATGCTAAGAAAGGCGCTGGCGCTGTATTGAGCAGCTTCCCTGGACACCCCACTTCTGCTGTGTGGTATTTCACTCTGGGAAGCTGTCAGATGAGCAGAATAGCAATAAGTGCCTTACTCTGTGGATTTCAGGAGAGTTAGAACAATGAGCGGCCTTGACGAGATCTATGTCACCATGCAAGGTCAAACTTAAAAAGTCCCCACAATCCCTCCCAACAGGCATCTCCTTAGGTCTTAGAATAACAACAGCTAAATGACCCTGTGGATTTCAGTAGAGTTAGAGCAATGAGCGGCCCTGACGAGAGCTACGTCCCCATGCAATGTCAAACTTAAGAAGTCCCCACAAACCCTCCCAACAGGCATCGCTTTACGTCTCCCTGCCCTCCTGCTTCCTAGGTGGCTGGCATGGCATTGGCCTTGTCATCTCCTCAGAGATTCCCTCACCTTTGCCACAGTCTCTCTGCGGAGCCAGTCTCTGATCATTCCCATTTGTGTTCTCCCTCTTTGTAACTGAGACCTGGGCTGATGGAGATACCGCACAGCCAGCAAGGATCAGTACTGACACTGAAAGTCACATCCGGACATACATAGGGAAGCTCCTGGCTTGGCCTTACCGTAAGCTTTGGGCCATAATGCAGATGAAGGAAAGGGTTAAAGATAAGAGGGGAAGGGTGGTAGAGGGTATCAGCTACAGGATTCAAGGGCCGAGGAAGTATCAAAATGTATCAGAAAGTATCAAAATGTCTGAGAAAAGAATACGAGACAAAGAATCCAGAAAGAGCTATAATCAAAGAATGATGATGTTCAATATTCCTGAAATGATCAATCAGGCCAACCCATACCTTTAATCCCAGCACTTGGGAGACAGACAGGCAAGAAGGAACAGGGGTTCCAGGTCATCTTGGGCTACATTGGAGTTTGAGGTCTGTGAGCTACATGACAACACACAGTTGACAGTAACAACATCCAAATAGTCACCGTGGCAGTGGGTGGCTTGAGATGAATGGGAGGAATAGCCAGGAAGGCTTAATATTCTAGGCAATATGATGCTAAGTAGTCTAAGGACATACGTCCAAAAGCATCAAAGGTGAAGTTGGGGGAGGAACAAAGGCGAGAGGAAAACCAAAAGACCTACAATGATGAATACAGCCTTAGCTACCCGAAAGGAGGTTACACTTGGAGAGAGAAGGGTATGGAATGTTCTAGAAGCAACAGCAAAGCATGAGGAGCTGGAGAAGCAACCCCGAGTCTGTGTGCAAGGCCACGACACCTCCTCCATCAAAGTCAACTGGGTCCAATTTCATAATAAATGCAAGCCCAGTTCAGTGGAAGCCAGGGAACCCTTGGCGTGGACTTGTATCTCCTGGGACGTCAGCCATACCTTATGAACGTCTGTCTATGCTGGTTGCTCAGGGACATCAGTTAGACATTGAAAAGAGAACGTTCAGAATACAGGATTCATTTTCCTTTGCTGGTGTTTGTCTTCTCGTTTCTGTATAAAAGAACGGTCATAGATGTAACCACAGCCGTGCTATTGACTACCAGAATTATATTAGCTGATGTCTTTACTTCTCTTTATCTCAATTTCTCTCATTGTCAAGGTATCTGTCCGGTTGTATGAGCCGTTGTATGGTTCTGTCTGTCACAGCTGAGTTACAGAACCAGCAGTTAATTGAAACCTTCCGTTTTCTCTTACGGGGAAAAATAGGCACAAGCAAACAACGTGCATTAAATAGATACTTGGCGTTAGAGCTACTGTGTGCCATGGTTTTGTTGGGTACAGCACAAAGAGAAAAAAACATTAATGAGCAGATAAAAATCCATGCCTTCAAGGAATTAATATACTTTTGCCGCCAGAGCAAGGGTTAAAAATGCAAATCCCCATAAAGCATTCTTCTCATAGCCCCCCCTGCCTTCCTTCCATCTGGGAAACGGATGTTCTGGATCTGCAGCAAGCATAGTGAACCAGCTTTCTCCTAAAACCGTATCCCTTCCACTGTTGACCTCAACCATGATGGATGAGTTCATTTAGAGAAATCCCACCAATCTGTAGACATAAATCACAACTCAACAAAACCAGCATGTATACGTCACCACTGCTTCCCAGGCGCTAGATTTCTGAATCAACCATTTGATCTAAGGTTGGTCACGGGGTTGGCTTTCTTGTCAAAGTAACACACACACAGACATACACACACTACAAATTCTCCCCTTCTGTCCTAATCAAGGCTCCAGTGTGGGCTCGTGGTGCCTGAAACGACCTTGACGCACAGGGTAGCAAGTGTGACTTGAGACGCTGATTGGGCCACAATCTCAGGCCAAATGATACCACGGAATGAATGGAGTAGCAGCTAGAACCCCCTGCCTCCACGCCTTACGTGGAGGCACTTCCGGTGGCCTTTTGTCTTTCCTGCGGAAGCACACAAAATAAAATGGGCATCCTCTCTCTCAGGTCTCAGTCACTTCCAGACCTTTCTCCATTCTGGGATTATGGCGCCGCCCAGACTCTGCAGGAATTCTGAGGGGTTATAATCGTCCCTACCATGTTTGCTGACCCCAGCGGCACTGACTTTTTGCCGTGACTACTGCGCCGTCTTCCCAGGAGAACTGGGGCGAGGCGGGACAGCGTTGTCTAGCTCTTTGCCACCAAGTCACTCTTGCCTGATGCTTCTTTCAACAACTCTTTATTAGATGTCTCTCATCCGTCAGAATGTTTTGATTCACAGCTCTTCAAGGCGCTAAGTAAAAGGCAGCACAATTACTGAAAGACGGCCCTTGTCGCTACGCTGTAGACCTCTGTCTCTATAAATATAGCCTAAGGCACTTTATAAAACCATTATTATCAACACAAGTTTACCAATATTAATATTAAAAAACAGAACAGAGGGTTGGAAATACCACTTGACACATATGTAATTTTGTCTTTAACGCTGAATGTGTATTGATAAAATAAAAGAATGCCAAAAGGCTTTGATAAGGACAAGATTACTTCTTAAGCTTCCCTGTCACTGACTTGGCTTCTTCTCCAATCCACACTGCATTCACAATGCTCTTTATGGGTCCATTTTTCCTTGTTCTAACATGATATTGCAGACTAGGTAAATTATGAATTAAAAAAAAGTTGGACCGGACAATTGTGATGAGAATATTCATCGAGCAATGAGGGCAGAGGGTCCTCAGGATTTCCTCACATCATGAAGGTCCTACCTTCCCAGACTGTTAAAATGGCAATTAAATTTCATCATTAGGGGCAAAAGAGGCAGCCAAATCATGCCACTGACTACTGCCAGGTGACTTTGGAGACAGAGAGGAGCTACATCTTGAAATAGGCTCATGTGTCCAGTTGCTCATATCCACACCTGCCATGAAGAAATTCAGTCTTGACCATGAGTGTGACTGCCCGTTCCTGCAGCTTGTTTGGTCTCCAGCCAATCAGAACTCACACCAGAAACAGCAGGCTCTAAGCCCTTCTTTTCGCCGGAGATGGAGATACCGTATTCCAGAGCATGAGAGCATCTGGGAGCCTGTGTCCTCCCCTGTGTCCCTGTGTGGGAGCTGGTCAGCCTCCCCTGCAGTTTCTCCTGCTCCTTCTCTACAAATGTAATCAATAGACCAACTTCCTGCGGAGTCTGAACCCAGGCATGAAGTCACTACCCCCTAAAGCCCGCGACCAAAGACCTTCTCAGACTTGAGAAAGTTACTCTCTTCCTCAACAACCAGCCCTCAGGCGTTTTTCTCCCCTTAAAGATAGACATCTTTTCTTCCACAACCTGAGCTTCTAAAAATCCTAGAAATGTCTGTGTTCCAGTATGTACTCACTCAGAAATGGATATTAGACCTAAAGCAAAGGATAATGGGCCTATAGTCCATGACCCCAGAGAAGCTAAGTAACAAGAACCCTAAGAGAAACATACATGCATCCCCCTGGGAAGGGGAAATAGACAAGATCTCGTGAGAAAATTGGGAGCATGGGAGGCAGGGGGAGAAAGGAGGGTGGAAGGGGAAGAGGAGGGGAGAAGTGGGGAGGAGAACTTGAAGGAATGGGATGGTCAAGATGGGGGAAAGACAGAGAGGAAGAGCAAAGAAAGAGATATCTTGATTGAGGGAACCATTATGGTGCTATCAAGGAATTTGGCACTAGAGAAATTGCCAGGAATCCACAAGGATGACCCCAGTTAAGATCCTAAGCAGTTGTGACGAGGGTACCTGAACTGGCCTTGCCCTGTAGTCAGATTGATGACTATCTTAAATGTCATCATAGAACCTTCACCCAGAAATTGATGGAAGCAGATGCAGGGATCCACAGTGGAGCACTCGACTGAGCTCCCAAAGTCCAGTTGAAGAGAGGGAGGAGCAAGAATTGGAGCAAAGGGGTCAAGACCATGATGGGGACACCCATTGAAACAGCCAACCTGAGCTAATGGGAGCTCACTGACTCAGGCTTAACAGTGGTGGGAACCAGCATAGGACCAAACCAGTCCCTCTGAATGTGGGTGACAGCTGTATGGCTGGGGCAGACTGCAGGGTCACCGGCAATGAGTCCAGGATTTATCTCTACTGCTTATTCTGGCCTTTTGGAACCCATTTTCTTTGCAGGGATACCTTGCTCAGCCTAGATATAATGGAGAGGGCTTGGTCCTGCCTCAAAGCAATGTGCTAGACTTTGTTGACTCCCCATGGGAAGCCTTACCCTCTCTGAGGAGTGGATGAGGGGTGGGTGGGGGGGAAGGTGGAGGAAGCAGGAGGAGGGGAGGGAATGGGAACTGTGATTGGTCTGTATTTTAAAAAAATATTAATCAATTAAAGAAAGAAATGTCCGTGCTTATTAGCAGCTTCCATGAACATCCACGAGGCAAGAACCACCAAGGGATCATAATGCCAACATTGTTCAAGGGAAGACATAAAAAAGAAGATCAAAGAGCCTCCCACCACTTAACTTGACTCTATTGCCCCTGTGTTTAAGATCCTTCCGTGACCTTTCATTACCCTCAAGGCAGATTCCTTACTCCTCCTCCGTGGACTGCGAAATCCCTGCCCCTTCTACCTACAGCTGAACAGAGCGGCCCAAGGGGGTGGCAGGATAGTCCACGGCTGGCCTGCCAACCCCAACTGTGGCTCTTTAAATAGAAGTATGACAACGATACTAAAAAGTGTGTCGGTTTAAAAAGCCTATGTGCAGAAATTATCATTCTGGCCTAATGAGCTGTAGGTGCTGGGGAATGGAAAAGAAAAATGTGAAGTCGGAGGGGTCTTCATAAACCCCTTGAAGCATCGCCAGCAAAACCATTGACCGTAAAGTCAGCAAGAAGGATACGACTCACGGAAAATCTTATATATGTAAAAAAAAAATGCACTATTGTGTCTTCCCAAAGCACTTAACATCAGACACGCAAAAGATTTACAGCCTTCCAACCACGGAGCCTGTTAAAGAGAATGCAGAAAACAAAATTGTATGTCCTTGGTAAAGGTTGTACATTGGAGTACTCTTTGGGAAGGACATTATTAAAACAGTGATTTTAGCTTTCTCAGAAATGGCTGCTTTCTTCATTGGCAGAGCCTCTCATCCACGTACACCTCACTTTGTGTCAAAATGCTAATTTTCCCGGCTTGGCAATGGAGCCTGCGGTAGGCTTGCTGATAATTTTACAAAAGGCTCCCTAGGCTGTGCGCACCTTGCTTGCCTGTCAGAAGGAAGCACCCCTCCCTGCCTTTTCTCCCCTTTTTGTCACAGAGTTCAGCTCCCCGTGAGTGTTTTACCCAGCAGTCTGGCCATCTGTTGGTGGGCATCACCTCAACTGAACTGAATACTTCTCTGGTACCTGGCCTCTATCCTCTTCTCCTGGTCTGTAATTTCTGTTGCATTTGGTAGCTCTCCCTCATCTGCCAATGCTACTCCGTTCTCCCGAACGCCAGTTTATAGCAGAGGCGAAGATGAATGCGCCCTCCCTTCCTTTGAATTGTCAGCCTTCAGCGTAATGAACTGCGCCCTGGTTCCTCTTGTTCTAGGTCAACCCAGACCACCCAGCCTACAGTGTATTTATCGCTGTCCTGCTAATGCATATTCATGAGTATTCAGTCACCGGCGTGATACAAAACCTGTTCCCTGGCTCTGTTCAGCTTTTCTTTGTGTTTGAGTAGTATGTGGGAGCCAAAGAAAGAGGCTGAGCCTGGGTAATCTTAAGTTAAAACCCCCGAGCAAGGCAGGTACTTTCTTGGCCCCTGTTCATCGCCATCAGCGATCATCTTCCTGATTCTCACTGTCTCCAAACGCTACCTGGAAGCCCAGAGCTGGGTCAGAGCTGGGTCAAGCCTGCTTCACTCCGCAATGCCTACCGTCTCTGAAATAAATCTCCCCATGCCTGGGTAGAGCTTGCTACTGTCCTTCCCTCTTTCAGTTGTCACCTATGGAGATAGACGAGCAATGGAGCTCTCCAGCTGAGTCCCGAAGAGGCCACTGTTAAGCTTTTGTACGCGGAGTAGGAGCGCATCACAGTCCAGCGAAAACGCTCAGAGTCTTTCACAGTCGCAACCCAGCTATATTTTACCTCCAGCTGTGGACTGTGTGCGTACTCCCGTTCATCTTTGAACCTCTCGCTCCTACCATGGCTGCTCAACCACTAATAAACAGTGAAAAGAATGAATGACAGTTTTTTTTTTTTTTTTTTTTTTTTTTTTTTTTATGGATCAGAGCTAGTACTGTGTCTCATAGACACACCAGTCTGTGTCAGAACCTGTACCGGGGAAAGAAGAAAGCCCCGCCTCTGGTCAAAGATCCCGCAACCTCACCCTACCTTGGAGAAGGATGGGTGGGAGTGGCGGGCGCCCCCTAGCGTCCACAAGTTTTACACCCAGTAGTTGTTTTCCAGCTTCCAAGGAATGATGTTAGGATTATATTGGCACTTCCATAGCCTTGGCTGGAACTTCGCTTACTGAACCTCAGAAATTCAAAATAACGGTGTGTCTTTGACTTTGCCGGTCTTTGCTACAGGTTCATTATCCCTCCAAATTTCCCAAACCGTATCTTACTATATACTATACCACAGCTAAAACAGAAACCAAACAGTCGGCCACGTAAAGTCTCAGCATGGATTTCAGCCCGTTCCCTCGGAGCTTCAGGAAGAACGCTTCAAGCTAATTCATGTCCGCATTGCCCCTGAACAGACGAATCGTGCTGGAGATTTTGTGTGTGTTCACCATCTTTTTCTTCAGTAAAGGCTGAAGTCATTTCCTGTGACCCCTTAGGAATATATCCATGACCTCCAGCCTAAGTAGATTACAGGCTCGAATGTCTAGATCAGCGCCAAAACCAATATTCATATTCAGTTTAGGTTGCTGTTAATCCTTACTTTTTTTTTTTTTTTTTTTTGCTGTTGAGTAAACTGTTCAGTATGAGCCAAGACATTTGATTTACCACCAAATAAGCACAATAGGCTTAGTAAGAGACTGAACTTTGCTGGCCGGTGGTGGCACACACCTTTAATCCTAGCACTCAGGAGGCAGAGGCAGGTGGATGTCTGTGAGTTCGAGGCCAGCCTGGTCTAAAAGCGCTAGTTCCAGGACAGGCTCCAAAGCTACAGAGAAACCCTGCCTCAAAATAAATGAATAAATAAACAAACAAACAAATAAATAAAATAAGAGACTGAGCTTTTTGTTTGCTTTGCTGCTAGTGGTGGTGGCATGTCTTTGTGTGTTTGTGTCTCTGTGTGTGTGCTTTTGTCTCTCTCTCTCTCTCTCTCTCTCTCTCTCTCTCTCTCTCTGTGTGTCTGTGTGTCTGTGTCTGTGCTGTGTTTGTTTTATTCAACCGTACAGAGATACGGGATCTTCTTGAATGTACAGACTGGAAATCTTAAACCGTAGTCTTCAATGCCAGTTGAGCTGACAGTGAGGGTTTTAGTTGCCCGCTCCCTACTACCAGAAACGCCCACCCTTGCTGACAGTGGTCTCCCACCTCAGATGCCTTTGCAGGGCAAAGCTTTGCAGTGTTAACCTTCAGCACTTTTGTCCCATCAGCGAGAAATCTTACAGCGTCCTCTACAAAGACAGGATCAAGGTTCGGTCAACTCCGTCCTCACTGAAGGGCAGGAACAAGGCTCAGCCCACGCCACCCTCCGCCCTCTCAGTTCAAGGCACTTGACAGTGCCTTGGCGTTTTTAGATCAGAACTTATTTGGGGTTTTTCCCCTTTATTTAGATAAAAGGAAGACAAAACACAGTTCTCAACAAAGAGGAGAGTCAGACACTAGATTGCCCTTTAACCTCTGCTACATCCAATGCCCAGTAACAGCTGCTAACTCTTCTTTACTGCGGTTGTTAGGACAAACGACTGCGGCTCACCGACGGCTCCTGTGGTCCCCATCGGAGAGTGCTGGCCTGTCACTGTCCCTCCCCTCCTGTCTGCTATGTCCTTGAAGCTGGAGTTCTCCCAGCCATTGTGAGAGTCCTGAGCCTAAGAACTGGCCCTGCCACTCTGTAGCGGTGGCCGTGGGGTTGCCCATGGCGTGCCTGCTGGCTTGTGTGAAAACACACCTCCCTGGGTAGCACAGTTCCGTGAAGCAGGACTGGTTTTAACCTCTTTAATTCCCTCAGTGGAACGGAAAATATGGTACCATTATGACACCCCACGACCCGAGTGTGTCTTTAGAGGCGTAAAGGGAAGAGCATTCTTCTTTAGTAACACAGAAAGCAAGCGATCCTGGTTTGTCAACAAAACGAGACAAGAACTTCACAACAGTCCAACACTATTTCCTGGACAAAGATCCAGGAAAGGAACCTAGATGTGAGTAAACCTGGCCAGAAATGGGTAGATCATCACCAGGGTCCTCTAGGTCTATTGTCACCAAGAGTCAGAGAAGTCCTGTATGGATGCTAGGACACTCTGGCTACGGTCAATTTAGTTCTTTCTAAGTACTTTCCATGGAAGGTCCAAGTGTCATCAAATGACACATTGATGTCCCTGGCTGAGCAGAGCAGTGTTCCTGCCTAAAAACTGGGTGATGAATGTATCGGTGAGGAGACCAGAGTGCTTTTTCTCCATAGCTTCTAATAGTAGTGAATATTGTGATGATTATCTGAAACAGTTAAAAAATGAAAAAAGAAAGAAAGAAAGAAAAAAAGAAAGAAAGAAACCTCTCTAGGCTTTACCCCATAGCAATCAGTTAGGATCTTGGAGCTCGATTAACGGGAGATGGCAAGATGTTCACATTTCTTCCAAGCCACGATGGATTTTAAAGGGAGTCAGGATAGCCAGTGTCTCTGTCACTTCAGGAATTCTTTGTTTATGGACTGTGGGAGAAGTGGATGTGGTAGAACGTTGTGCTAAGCACTGAAACTTTTGCATATCTTAAGAATCGCATATCATAAAATGATTCTTTGTTTGTGCTTGGTAAGTTAGCATCTACATAGTACAGACTGTTAAATGCATCTAGAAATGTGCTTGTACTTGGGAAGTTAATATCTAAGGAGTACAAACTGTTAAACACATCTGCAAATGAATCACGCATGTCATTTCCATAGCGCGGCTGGGAAAGCTCAACTGTTCGTTGAAGGGCAGGAAAACGCACTATTTGTGCTCGCTAATCTCCCCTTTCCCAGTGGAGACGTGTTCTTCACCAATCCATGTGGCCTAGAAAGAAATATCAAGTACAGAGTGCTTCCTCATTTCTGGCCAGAGAGTGAGCAGATACCCAAGCTTGCCAATCACGATACTATGCATTGAGATTGGCGGGAAGGGTCAGGCGAGACCAATTCTTCAAAGACGGCAAAGCGCCCGTACAATACTTAATATACGGATCTTCAGTGACTGCTTTTCTTTTCTTTGGGGTAACCCTGAAACCCAGGCAGGGCTGTTCCACATCCTTTGCACTCACTGTTCATGGTGTCAGTCTGGGGGAGCTGGCCCACCCCCACCTCTGGGCACCAGCTCGCTTTCTGGGTGAGGAATCCTCCTCCTGACCCTAGTTGCCCTCTGTATCGGGGAATGGGCAGGACTTTACTTGAGGACCAAAAAGAAGGAAACTTCTCCTGTCATGGGTAGTATGGTGTTTGTTTGGATGTGTCTGGGATATGAAGGTGTCTTGCTCTGAGCAAGTTTAAGTTGTTTTAGCCATTTGACTCTTCAGCCAGTACAAGAGAGAGAGAGAGAGAGAGAGAGAGAGAGAGAGAGAGAGAGAGATTAAATATATCAGACAGAGTCAAAAGCAACCAAAGGGGAAAAACTTCTTTGTAACCACAAATTAATCTAACTTACTGTATTTCCTATTCCTTATGGCTCCAAGCACAGAAATGAGTAAGGACCTTGGTACTAAGAATTAAATTGGCTTGGGTGAGAGGAAGTGTGCCAGCAGAGGGCAGTGGAGAGCCCGCGTTCCGGAACTGCCTGATGAGACTTCCATACACTGCATTGATTGTGGTTTCCCTCACAGTAGACCAAGGGTTTCCTAAGCCCTAATCTCTGCTGAAAGTAGAAAAATAAAACATATCAGGGCTGTGAATGGCTCCAAATAGAAAAAAAGGAGAAAGGCCCATGCCACTCATTAATGTCAGTCTAAGCCCAGAGTGGTCTCAGTGGCCATGTTCCTGTTGTCTGGAGATGGGCAGAGAGGAGAAGGGAAGGACAATATGTCTGAGGTCTTTGAAGTCAATCACTTAAAAATAAAGTGTACCCATACAGAATCAGTTGGTTTCTTTAGATGACATCTAGTCACCTCAGTCAGTGAAGTCAGGCACCAAATTCAGCTGTTGTTTGACGATACTGTTGCTATGTAAGTGTTTCAAAGCGTCTCATTCTTGAACTTTTATGGGCTTTATCAGGAGAGTTTGTGCTTCTTAGCATTCATGTTTCTCCTATTTTATTACAATGTCTGAACATTACCACGCCAACCCATCAGGAGCTGGCAGGATCTTTACAAGAAAAGACTTTTAGAACCGGCGTCAGGAAAGAACATTATCTAAAACCCAGTTCAGAGGCATCCCATGTCTATTACCGCGGGGGAGGAGCTGAAACTGAGGCGTCCAGAAGCAGACTCGCCTCTACGTTTACTGAAAGGCACACATTCTAGGAATGGAGCCCCAGGAAACAGAACCCCAAGCGCCCCTTTCCCGGCAAAAGTACAGTTTTGGTGGTGACGCCATCAACTCTAAGACAATGCCTGGAATAGCACAGAGCTCCGTGCTACCTGCAGCCCCCTCAGACAGGTTGAGTCAGGAATGGGAAGGACCTGCACTTCCGCTGCTCTGGACCACTTGGGTCACCACAACACCAAGCCAGCATCTAAAGTCATCACCATCAGAACCGAGCTTTAATGAATTCTCTACTAAGCCAAATCCTGTGCAACTGTTTTGTGGCAGCCAAACAGAAACCTGATTTCATTGCTCTGTACTCTTTCGCTAGAAAGAAGAAGATAAGACTTGTATTTGAAGGGAATAGACAGCTGTAAGTCAATCTATAAATTCAACGCAATCCCCATTAAAATTCCAACAAAATTCTTCACAGACCTTGAGAGAACAATAATCAAGTTTACATGGCAAAACAAAAAACCCAGGATAGCCAAAACAATCCTATACAATAAAAGTACTTCCGGAGGCATTACCATCCTTGACTTCAAACTCTATTACAGAGCTACAGTAATGAAAACTGCTTGGTATTGGTACAAAAACAGAGATGTTGACCAATGGAATCGAATCGAAGACCCAGATATTAATCCACAAACCTATGAACACCTGATTTTCGACAAAGGAGCTAAAACTATACAATGGAAGAAAGAAAGCATCTTTAACAAATGGTGCTGGCATAACTGGATGTCAAATCGTGGTTTATATAACACAGACTGAGCTGGCTAAAGATGGCACTCAAGAACTCCTGGGGAACCATGAATTAGCAGAAAATATGACCATGATATAATCCGCTATTAGCCACTCATGACAAAAATGCTGCTTCTATGTGACGTTTGTATAAATGTGTTCTTGAGAGGCCACGCAAGTGCTTTTCCCCTCCATAAATAAAGTATTACACATTTTCCTGTGGTATCCACATTTCTTTACCTGCACCCCTTCTCTCCGGCTTCCAGGCTCGGATCTTACACTATGATGTTGTAAAAGAGGATTTCCCAAGCAGAAGATAGCTCTGTGGGGTGAGCAGAGAAATAATTGATAAGTGTGTTTGGAACTAGACTTCTGCCTAGCTTGACTTCATCCCTATCACTGTTCCTTACGGAACTAGGGAAATTACTCCCCTTAGACGTCCACTTCCATACATAAAATAGAGTGAAAGACAGTAGCCCATAAAGCTATGAGCATCATACAAGCTCATACAATCACATCTGGCACATAGGAGGGCCTTAATACATATCACCACGCCGCTGACTTGTAGAGGATATTGATTGCAAAGTACCTAATTGTCTCAAGTTAGATTATAGGTGTCCACACTTGGTATTTCTAAGAATTTGATGGTCATCTTCCCAGAATGAGCTGACTTGACCTGCTGACCTGTGACTTTGCAGCTTGGTTTTTAACCTGGATTTCCTACGCTACTTCGCTGGCCGGGTTTGTAAAGCTCTGTCTAAGAATGTCCGAATTGTACAGTGCCATGTTTATAATCCATTACTTCTGTTACGTAATCTCACGATAATGACGGTGGCACTGGTATGTGGCATAGGGTGGTGGACCCTTCCCCCTTTTCCACAGTAGCAAAATCCCCATTCAGACATCAAGATAGGAGAAAGAGCTGCTGCTTTAGGCTTACGGATTTTCTCGCACGAAAAGGATGTGTGTCAAGACCAAAAAAAAAAAAAATGGGTTAGTGTGCAACTAGGGGAAAGCCATGAACACGTTGCTCGCATCCCTGCGTTCAGTTTCACTGTTTGCCGCGTTACTGCCAAAGTCAAATCTGAGACACAGACAGGATTGGTACCCAGCTGCCGCCTGATAGGCTTCCAAAGGCTCCTCACTGCCTGGAATAAAATGTTCAAACTCCTTCTCAGAGCCCAAACTGGAGGCAATGTGGCCCCCACTCTGCCTTTGTAAGCCCTCTGCTACCCCGTTCCTCCTCTGCATCGAGTCTGATTTCTGGGTGCATTTCCTACTTGCTTTCATTCATTTCTGTGTAGAATTCCAACGACTGGAACACCCTCCTCAGCTGGCACACTAGCTTCCCCAGGGTTAACGGTTGTGCTAGTGGGTTAGGCTCTATTGGCTTGCAGGTAAAGTTACCCACTTCTTGATCCTTTCTGTGGGGGCCCTACTTTAAATACAATGTCAGAGATACCACAGGGGAGTCAAAGCAAACATCATTCTACTCATTGGGTCACATATGGTCAAGAAGAGATTTAGATACTACTGTTCCAAATAGGAAATGCATCTATGATCCAAGATCCCTTAGGGAGCTTGAAAGGCGTTTTTTAAAAAAACTAAAGAATCCTTCACATTGTAGTAAACTACCAGAGCCAGGGCATACTTTAATAAAAGGAGATAGCATACAGAAAGTCCTGGTGGCAGGAAACAGCACCCATGGGAACGGACTGGAAGGTCACAGAAGCTGGTATATAAATACTAGTGAGACACTAAAGTCAGGTGGCTTTAGGGAGCTACCCAGAGGTGTTTCCTCTTGTGACTTAACCTATGCCAACTAGTCCTCTTTGCTATCTAGCAGAGGAGAATGTGACATTTCCAGAAAGTTCCAAATGGACTTCATCACCAGAATACTGAAAAACACTTCCTGATGGGCTCCCACCTTGTTTTAAGTTATTTACATCATAATCTCAACCTGCAGCTCACGAGTTAGGAAGCTGTCTCCTGCTCCAGGGTTGCCCCTGCTTAGACAATGGCCCAGTCTGTTCTCACCGTCGAAGGGAATGCACACATTCCTGATGGCGTCACAACCGCACCCTGCCACACACACACACACCCACGTGCGCTGCAGAGAGCAAAGAAACAAATTGCTGGGGAAACCAAGGAATCGGACCTTACGCTGGATTGGTTTCTTCACAATATTCTAGCGCTGTCGGTCTTACGAAGCGGAATATGTTGCTGTGAAAGTAATTGGTTCCCAAATTCTAAAGAGTCATTGGTCAAGTCCCTTTTACAGTAAAAGTAAGAGAGATGTTAGATTTCTCAGAGGTCACCCCAAAAGCAAAACATTTCCTTAAATCCTGTGAGCACCGCAACCACAATTAGCATGTGTAATAATGTCTATTTATCCTACAGCCTCATAGATAATTCTTCTCAGGGCTCATTAGTGACAACTGTGGCCAAGAATGCTGGTGTTTCGTGTGTTTTATTTCCTCATCTCAGAAAATTGAAACGCTGTGAAAAACAAAGAGTCCCTCCGAGTGAGACATCCGCATCTCTTTTATCTGCTTGACTTACGCTGGCGTAAGTAACCGACGTTAATTTCCACCGTGTGACTGGGGAACATTAGCGTGTCGTAACTAATTTTAGTGCTGGTTCCAGAAATGATGGATAGGGCGGCAGGAGTTCTAAAGATGAGCCCGGGATCAAAGCAGTCCATCACTTTTGATAGAATCAGAACGGAACTTTCCATTCTCCTCCAGGCAAGTAGGTTAGAGAGAAAGCATTCCCTGTCCGTTCTAAGGCTTGGGCTTTTGTGGTTTTACTAAATGTCTTCTGGGACTTCTCTGGCCATTCGGGACACGGAGAAGATGGAGCTGGCGCTGCTGGAAAGGCGATTTGTGTCACCAGGCTTCCTGAGTGCTATCGAAGGGGCTGTCACCTGTTCGCCAACATCAGACTCTCCGATCAGACAGCGCGCCTCGCTGCTGCAACTCCCCGCAGACTTCAGCTTCGAGTTCACAGTTCTTATTAAAGGAGCCCCGTGCGAGCGTTGCTTAGATACTAAAACCTCCAACTTGTAGCGCTTCATCCTTCTGGCTCCTTCTGTTAGGTCTTTATGTCCCTGTAACATACAGCGCTCGACCTGGAATTTATGGCTGTGGGAAAAGTGAATTCCCTTCCCACAGAAATGGGAAGCAGGGCTGCATCTTTCCCCCATTAAATCATCATTCACAAGGAGACTTTGCGATTCTGGAACAACAGACTCAGTATTTTATATTCAACAGTGACTCCCTTTGCTCCCTATGTCTGGGTTCCCTTCTGGACTACAACAGCCAAAAGATGAGGTCTTCAAACCACTCCTGTAGAATTATGAACTATGGATAATTTCTGTAAAGCATCTAAAAATGGACACTTAAGTTCTGCAAAAGTATTTCTTGGACAAGCTATAGTAAATTCAGCTCTTTCATGAGCTGCCTCTGTATTTTTTTGTTATGAGTGAGTGGTACCCTTAGCTACAAGGACAAAAGCAAACATTGTCTTTGAGGACCACTGTATAGTCCTGTAACCCCTTATGCTGGCATTCTGAATAAGAAACTACC
Source organism: Myodes glareolus (assembly GCF_982192425.1). Taxonomy (NCBI): domain Eukaryota; kingdom Metazoa; phylum Chordata; class Mammalia; order Rodentia; family Cricetidae; genus Myodes; species Myodes glareolus. The sequence continues at coordinate 41,017,834 of NC_142052.1, read as the reverse complement.
AGTCCCATGTGTGGGCTAGGGGCATGGAGACCATGCTCTAAAAAGCCAGAAAACACAATGAAGGCTTCCCTGCAAGCTTGCAGGAACCCGCCTGCTCGCCCCCACCACGTGTTTGCCTTGAAGCGATAGATTTCCATTGGCAGACAAAGAAGGAATTGTACCTTCTTCTGCATTGAGGTGTTTTATTGAAACATCTACCCAGGAGCTCAGGAGGGGTAAAAAGAGGGAAACATGAAAATTACGGAAAACGACAAAAGCTCTACAGCAGAAGTCACTAAAGGGGCAATGTTATCTATTTGGAAAAGCTGCCATGAAGAAATGGCGCTGTGTTTTGAAGTGAGCCAGTGTTTGCTCCCCGGCTGTCATGGCACTGATTTGTGGGTAGTCTTCAACTTTCTCATCTGAAACAGCAGCCACCAAACGTTTGGCCATGGACCAATGTTTAAGGTGGAGGAGAAGAGAGGGTATTGGTCGGTGAGCGCAGCAGGGCGAGAGTTTTCTGCTTATGTCCTCTGTCGGCAGCAGGACTCTGCTCTTGGCAGCAGGAGTCTTTTTAAAACCCCACACCTGCCAGACTGCACTGAAGCATGCCACCTGCTCAGAGAACACTTAGCCCCGGGACACGTGGAGATCACCCTTCCCCGCACCCACCAAGCAACGTCCGCAGCTTGCCCTATGATACATCCATGCTGTTCTGTCAGCTAACACGCGTGCGCGGGTGCAGGGCCCATTAGAGCAAGAGCGGATTCAGCGGTGCTCAGCTCCTTGTTCAACAGGCTAGGAAGGAACGGGACTCTTGCAGTGAATGCCAGGATCACATGGCAAGAAAAGAATATATGTTCATGAGTTTATGTTGGAAAAGCACACATGCGTGGTTTATGTCGAGGATGATAGTGATGGTGTGTGTGTGTGTGTGTGTGTGTGTGTGTGTGTGTGCGAGCGTGCCCAAGTACCACAGTAAAATTAAAAGCATGACTATTACTTGGGCCTCTTTCACATCCATTTCTGTGAAAAGACAACCAGTCCTGAAGGTGTTTTCTGACAAAACTACCTTCAAGAACGTCACAGTCGGCTTGGTTCAAGGTCACATGGAAGGTCAGCCTCTTCCTATTTCATCAAGGATGCCTGAGAAAAGTCTGCAGGTCCTACCCCTCACAGCTACAGGAATCTGTGGTCTAACAAGCACCCCTCCTCCCCATGCCCTGACTCTAACGCAGGTGAGGAGCTGGGAAATGATTAGTCGCCAGTCTTGATGCTCTCTCTGGGGACAGCAAGTGACCTCTCATCTTCAATCATAAGCCAGTCCCGGAGCTCCTCCTGAGTCGCTTTCTGCAGCAGCCTGCCTCACGGGCAGTGGAGAGGTAGCTCACGATAATTTATTCAGAGAGCAGCGAAGGGATATTAGCCATGATGTTTTACTTAGGAAGGTATTAAATCAGAGCGATAAATCAGTGAACGGTATGCCCATCAGAGCTGAAAGACTTAGTTGGAGTGAGAAGTACCTGATCAGGGTTGGAAGGAGGGGAGCCAGAGAAGCAGGACCAAGCTGGAGAAGGGTGTTTGCCAACCTTCTCCCCCAAAGCACCAGAATTAACCAGCACCCGCCAGTTCGTGTGGGAAGGTTAAGGCAGGACAGGAGCGGCCAGCACAGGAGGGGAGGGTAGGTCAGAGCATGCGCTCACGGAGCTGGTGACCTCAATCAATTCACTAAAGTAGTTAAATCTCAGTTTCCTGTCAGTCAAAATAACACCACTTCCAGCCTGACAGCTCAGGGGATTATAGGGACTTTGGCCGCAGGCTCTGAGGTTTTGATTTTGCAGACATTGGTCCTCAGAAGTGGAGGGCGCAGTGGATCCCACGCAAGCCAATTTCACTCCAAAGTCAAACACTCGTCCATATCCTATGCCAGAGGTGTGGGTGTGGGGGCAGGGGGAGAAGCGGTACCGGAAGCCGTGCCTCTACCTTACAAACTGAGAGAAGCATCTCAGTGTAGTGCCAGCCTTGTTTACAAAAGATGGTCTGTTTCAGCCAGGAATCCTACCCTCAGTAAGCCAAACACAGTAAGTTACCTACCTGTAGGTTTCCACATGTCTACTGGCCCAGGAAATGCTTCAGCCGGTTTCCCATAGAGGTGTCCATTCTTGGCCTATTCCACACTATGTCCCCGGAAAAAGTCCTCCTTATAAAAAAAATACCAAATATGAGTCTTTCCTATCAAAAAAATTGTGATTAGGACAAAGAATTAAAATCGCTCAATTTCCCCACCTTCTAGATCTTTGGTGGGAATGTTTTGATTCTCTTTATCCAGGAGGAAGGAGGGGAGGAAGGAAGGAAGGAAGGAAGGAAGGAAGGAAGAAAGGAAGGAAGGAAGGAAGGAAGGAAGGAAGGAAGGAAGGAAGGAAGGAATTAAAGTGTCTTAGATCCAATTGATCTGACCCCAGACATACACAAGAACTGAACAAATACTTTTCTCACCAGCATCTCCTGAGAACTACTCCAAAAACCATGCTTTTCTGGAAACTAGAAAATTGAATGTTGCTGGACCCAGAATATACATCTATTTACAGAATTATTTTCTTGGTTGTTTGTTTCTAGGAAAGTCCAGCAGCTAAAAAAACTCCTCAGGAGTTCTTAGGGTTGTTTTTGTTTGTGTTGTTGTTGTTGCTGTTGCTGTTGTTACCACTAGGGTTGACAAGCTTGTGGTCAAATTATCTGTGGGAAGCTTTTCTTCCTTCTTCAACTTCTATACCTCTACTTTGTCTTACTTAAATTCATTACCTACTGCCTTAGGCATACTGTCTCACTTGTAACAAGACACATGCATGTGTGTGTGCCTGTGCATATGTGTTTGAGTTTATTTTATTTATTCAAAATACTGGCTAGTGGTCTGTGTGTTTGTTGATTTTTTCCCCCAGTACTACATTTTTTATTTACTTACTAGTTCATCATCTTGTCATATATATAGATATCAATATATCAGATATGTCACAATATTATATATAAATTATATATTATAAATGTGTATTATAATATATAAAATATATTATAGATATATAAACATATAAATGTATTTATATCACATATACAATATATTTATATAGAGAGTCTCGTTCAGAAAGCACCTATCATTTTTTTCCCCATGGACCTAGTCTTGGCTTGTCCAATTACTTTAAATCTTTGGAGAGGATGACATGATTTTTTTCTTTGTTCCTTCAAAATGATGCTTTATATTAGTGGATTTCCTAATGCTAAGCTTTTCTCTTGTAGCAAAATAGAGTCATTTGCTCATAATGTGTTCTTTAAGGAACGACCCTATTATTCCGCATGTATTTCACTCAGAATATGTTCAGAGGTGGCCAAACAAATGCTGTGTTCTGCACATACATGCAATCACAGCATTCAGATGTTGGATCCTAACCTGAAGGCATATTGTGAAGAGATGAGCCCTTTCAGAGATGAGTATGTCCCAAGGACAGAGACTTCATGCAGGGCGTTGGTACCTGACAAATGAAACTCCAAGTTGTCTGCTTGTCCAGCCACCACGTGGGGACAAAGCAAGAAGGCACCCTCTCCAGATACCAAACATGTGCCACCTTCATCTTGGACCTCTTGTCCACTAACATAGGGGAAGACATTTTGTTCCCTATGAAATACATATACTAAGGTGGTTATTTTTTTTTAATCATGGGTCAAACAGGCTAATGCTGTGGGGAATGTTCTTGTACACTGTGAAAATTTGTCACTCATATTGCTTTAATAAAATGCTGATTGGCCAATAACCAGACAGGAAGTATAGGTGGGGTGACCAGACTAAGAGAATTCTGGGAAGAGGAAAGGCAGAGACAGTCACCAGCCAGATGCAGAGGAAGAAAGATGAGAATGCCTCACTGATAAAAGGTACCAAGCCACGTGGCTAACACAGACAAGAATTATGAGTTAATTTAAATTGTAAGAGTTAGTTAATAATAAGCCTGAGCTAACAGGCCAAACCGTTTATAATTGTTATAAATCTCTATATGTTTCTTTGGGACTGAATGACTGAGGGACCAGGTGAGACAGAAACTTACAGGCTAAGATAGAGATTTGCTGGGAATTTTGTTCTTTAAAGCAAAATTTGCCTGATTTTAATAAACATAGAGAACTTGGAAAGGTTTTTAAATTTTGCTTTAAGATAATCAGAATTAATTGCTCTTTAAAGTTTAATAACTCTAGGCCTCTCCTGGATCTCATGGTGGAGAATTCTGACTTTTCTATTACTTTCCGTTAATTTATCTATTTAGGTTTTCTGTTTCAAGTTTATTTATGGGCAGTTAGACAAACTCTTTCATTTTTGAGCAGTTCTCTCCCAAAGTTCCCGATCCTGAACCATGGAGCTGAACTCGTTCTTTTATCCGTTCACAGGTCTGGTCAGCATTTTGTCTGTCTTGTTGATTTTTCACCATAGAACCAGGTTCTAGGCTTCACTTTTTAAATATTCCTTTGTGTTCTATTTGCTAACTGATCGCTTCCTGCTTTAACTTTTTAGTCCTCCCTTACGTTGACATGTAGAAAGGAGCTACGGGCAGGCCTGCTTTTCATCCCGCCCAGCTCCTGCATGGCTAGCTTAGTCCCAGAAATAACAACACACAAATTGTATTCATTTAAGCACTGCCTGGCCCATTATCTCTAGAGAGTTAGTTACTGACTAACTCTCATATCTTGATATTAACCCATTTCTAATAATCTGTAGCACCACGAGGTGGTGGCTTACCAGAAAAGATTCAGCATGTCTGACCTGGTGGCTGGCTCCATGGCATCTGGCTCACAGCCCTCTTCCCAGCATTCTGTTCTGTTTACTCCGCCTACCTAATTTTCTGTCCTATCAAGGGGTCAAGGCAGTCTCTTTATTGACCAATGAAAATAACACAATAGACAGATAACTCTCCTCCATCATTGACGTCGGTGTGATTCGTCGATTTTTGGCTTTATGAACACAGCTTCATCTTCTGTCCATACTTCTGTTGACTCAGCAGCAACAGGGGCCTCATTCTCAAGGTATCATCTGATACAGAGCCTAAGAATGCTGCACCCACACATGGAGCGAAATCCATTCCCTTGCGTATCCGTGAAAACAAGTTAGTCAAAGCCACGGATCTTCCTGAAATAAATTTCTATAAAGACCCCTTTAGTGAGAAAAGCAAGAAGCACAAAAGGCTATAGAATAATTTTCACAGCAGTTGCAAGCCATTAAATACATATTTAATTGTTCATAAGATGTCCATAGGATAAATACAGTACTTTCTGGTGGCAAGAATGAGAGTAGCTGAAGGTAAGCGTAGATACAGAACAGGACTTAAAATATGGCAGATCATAACAATGATATGTTACATTTCAGCACATGAAAGCAAATATTAGAATATCCATGGATGTATGCTCACTAAATTGTTAAATCCTGATATTTAAAAGTAATGTGATTATAAGCATTTATAATGGAGCTCTTTAAAAATGAAATAAATAAAGGCTGGCTGCGGTGACACACACCTTGAATTCAAGCACCCAGCGGGCAGAGGCAGGTGGAGATCTGTAAGTTCAAGGCCAGCCTGCTCGACACAGAGAGTTTGAGATTCTGTCTCAAGCAAAGTAAAATAAGTGAATAGCAAATGTCTTTGATACGCAGTAAAGCCACCTAGCTTTCTCCACTTTGCTCAGTCCTCGGCACATATTTATAGAGCACCGGTTCCCCTTTCTTTCCCATACAGATGGAAGAGCTGCAGAATAGCCCATCTTCTGCGCTGGAACTGAGAGCTTTGCAGAAGTCGCGAGAGTGCCGGTTTCTCTTTCTTCCAGCAAGACCATGAAGATTTAGGAAGCGGCTTAATAGTCTCTTAAGACGCATTCTGTGGAAGGATGAGTCATTCACCTATTAACCTATAAATGATTTAGAAACGGAGCCACGCGTCGTAGAGAACCAGAGAAGCCTTGGAAAGATAATTAAGGGACTTGGCAAACGAAATTTATGAGGCAAGTTAGAAGAGAGCTGCCCAGCAAAGATGCTGAGAAACGGAACAAGCAGGCTCACATCCATTAACGCCCCAGAGAAGAAAGATGATGCTGGTTCTCATCGTCACTAATGATGTAAGCCGAAAGGGTGACAGGGGAGGGCAGAGGGGCAGCAAATGACACTGGGCTCACTCCTAGGTCCTAGCGGCAAGAACAGTCAGACCCAGGGAAAGTTCCCCGGGGTGGGCGGGGCAAGAGGATGTCTCTTTCCTCACTGTCTGGGATGAACTTTAAAGACTCAGCCTGGAAAGGGTTGAAAGCCCGTGACTCCCAGGCTCCTCTCGTTCTGTGTGTCTAAGACACACGGAAATAAGGGAACCTTGAAAGCTAAAGCAATCTCATGGCTTTCTGTCATTCTCCGCCTGTCGCCCAATAATGGGAAAGTTGCTATTAAGGTTTATGAGGCCGCGAGTGAGGCAAAGGTTGGCTCCAGCCAGCGATTTGACGATGGGAATGCATCACGGAACAGCATCAGGCTGGCTCCTCTCCACGCAGATTTCAGCAAAGAAATTGCATTGTGCGCCGCAAACCCAATTACAGTGGGGTTTGCAGGTTACCAGCACGATTTGTTTGACTTTGGGCCGATTAATAAAGAATCCGGAACCTGGCCATGAAATAGCTTCTATACAAGATGCCAAGGGTCGATTTAGGGATGGCGCCTCACAGGATTTCCTCATGAAATCAACACCTGTCATAACACAGGGATGAAAAAGAGAAGAGAAATTCACCCACGGCCTTGGGCCATAAAGATTCAGGAAATGAATCAACATGGGGACAATCTGGAATTCAGGTTAACTTCTTTGCCAGCCTTAAAATATGACAGAAATAGATAATGCCTCTGAGTCATGATTTTGTTTTAAAGTTTAATTATGACTAAAACATACCACGTAACAGAAAGTTAGCATCTGAAGCATTTAGTGGTGCCATGAGAAACACTTATATTATTATCCACCAATCTCCAGACATTTTTCATCTTGTAAAATTCTACTCTTTAAACAAATACCTACTATAGATGCCCTCAGCCCCTACAAACCTGTGTTCTCTCTACAGCCCCCGGTACCACCCACTTTTATAAAAGAAAATAATTTTAGTCCTACTGGCTTATCTTATTTAATATACTACTTCAGTATTGTTAGAAAAAATGGTTAGAAATAAATGAAATATACTATGTGCTTTTAAGTATTAGCCCTGTATTAGCCCTGCCTTAAAAACAGAAGTAACCTGTTCGTATTTTATAGTGATGGCATACATAAATATAAAATGGTTTTTATCTTAGACCAATGGAGACATTTCGGTGAATAATATTCTGATAATACTGAATCCGAAAAGGTATGTCCTCAGTCCGTGAAATCTCACTCTTGGGCTTGTCGCCCAGAGAAAACATTACACAGTCCAGGAGAATTCGCGTGGCAGATTTATCGTGTCAGAAAATGGGCGCTCTTTGTATCCATGCTACGGAAACCCATGAGGAAAACAGGCTGTGTGTTCGTTACCGCGTTCTCTTGGAAGCTAAACAGTCACATTCTGCCGCCTCTTGGCATCTCCGACTTCAGGCTAGTCTCCAGAGGACTGTGCTGTTTTATGGACTTCCTACACCCTGGCTTTCTGGCCATGGCGGCATCGCTTGGCTCCCCACTTCTGCCCCCTTTCAGTAGCTTTTTGGTGGCCTTTGGACCCCAAAGCTTACCAATAGCCTTCCCCCTCCCCCGTGATTCTGAGCTGCTAATGACCCCATGATAAATCCATTTACTTGTTCATACCTGACCCAAACTACCAAACAAACTGTCTTATATCAAAAAGGAGGTCCAAGACATGACTTGTCAGGACCCGAAGGGCAATGTGGATCTTTGAAACAGAGGACACTTCTGCTTAGTGTTCTCTTTCTTCACCAAAAAGAACACTGCAGTATCTAATATGTTTCGTGGTCAGTGAATTTGATGTAAGTAATAAAGGGGCTTAAAAATAAACACTCAGTGGTATCTCCAACTATATACAAAATTCTTCAGAAACGTAATCTATTGTATCACCGGGCATGATGGAGCAATATTTATACCAAGCCGCTCTGTGCAGGACTTGGGGGCAGCGCAAAGGAGCCCTTGAGTTATGTTCCGTTTATTTTTGTCTTACTTTATACTCTTAACTAAACTGCGGTCCACTTTCTTCATTTATTATGTTCTTTTACTTTAGCTTATATGGAATCAGCTCGGAATCTCAGGAACCTTAAGAAAGTATCTCCGATGTTCTGGCAATAGGAAGTACATACCCATGACTGTTTAGGACAGGCACGGTGCCCCTGACCTTACAAGGTGGGTTTTGCGGGTCCTCTTCCAGCGAGTGACATATAAGGAGGGGGAACAGAACGTAACGCAAGACTTAGAAAACGAACACGACCACATCATTTTATAAAGAGTACACATTCTTGTTACGGTGCCTGGACTACTTGGATTAATTAAAAGGGCCTGGAAGCCAGTAAAAGAAGCCTCCACTGAGAAGGAATACATTACTCCACCTTGCTGAAGCCACAGAGCCCAGGGCAATGTACCCGAACACTGCCAGACTTTGATCATTTTCAACCTTCGTCCTGCCTCTAGCTATACCTTCAAAAGAAAATCTGTTCTCATTTGCTAAGACTACACCCGGAAAGGCAGAAAAAGAGAAAGTATATTCCAACAGCCTTGTTCTTGCTATGTATTTAACTCATTAAAGAACGGACTGGAGAATGAAAAACCTGTATATCTATACTCCATACCCATCAGTTCTGTGCCTCAAGGGAGTCTCTCACATGGGCTGCTGTTTCTTCCCCGGGAATAATCTGTTCTAATCTTAGAACTAGAGTAGGAGCCCAAATTATTACACACGAGAAATCTTTCAGAACTTGAGGAAAATCACACAATCATCATGTATTAACATGACAATGTGTGATAGTATTATCACAAAGAGCTATCCGGTTCCAAAAACCACAGCAACAAACTCGTGCTACCAGACAACGGATGGTGCTCCTTCAGGAAATGTTTATCAGGTGAGCATGTGTGCTGCACTGACACAGGTGTGAGTAACTATGGTGCGCTGTGAGAAGCGTGTGAATGGCCGCTGGGGTATGGAGAACACAGAAGACAGCAGTGCACACACTTGGAAGGATCTGATTGGCTGCTGGCGTATGGAGAACACGGAAGACGGTGGTGCTCACGGTTGGAAGGAGGGAAGGCGGATGTTCCTCTGCTTTTTTTCCCCCGTTATTCCTGCTGAAGATGCAGCGACCGTGACCGCCTTCCGGATCCCTCGCAGGTGCTTCACTTGGTGTCTTCATTCTGATTCCAAGGACGTGGCACATAATGGCAGAGAATGATGTACAGAGACCAGTTCAACTAGGAAAGGAAGGAAACGAGCGTCGTGGCTCCTCACGATGATTTCCGAGAGGCGACTCTCACTAATGCTGCAACGTGAGTTCAGTCGCAGATGACACGGTAACTCCTGGTGTCACAGCGGGAACCCCAGTGTTCTGGTGCCTCTGGAACCATGTCACAGGCTGGGTGCTTTTATAACTGCTAACCCTCTGGGGCTTATAGATTACAGCACAGAAAGTAGCCTGTTCTCCTTACAATAAAAGATTCTCAAATAACACTAAATTATAAACAGAACTGTTTAATCCTTTGATAGGAAATCAGTTTTTAGACCCATCAATTGTAGTGATGACTTACCTGTGTGAGACACAGTCTTGGCTTTTAATTTGAAACAGACTCTGAGCTCTTGAGGTTATTTCAACTTTAATCATTTATAAAAGATTCCATGAGTCTTTCTACCAAGGCAAGTAACACCAGACACGACAGAGCCTCACTTCAAACCTTTGCATAGTTGCTCTCTGGCAGTGAGGAGATTGACTTTAGGAACCCTAATGATGCCAAAACCCACTGATACTCAAGTCCTTTATATGAAATGGCATGATTGGCAGGTGCCTCATGAAGACCTTCTTAAATGCATTTAAGCAATCTCTCAATGGTGTATAACAGCCACTAGAACACAAATACATTCCTGTACATGTTCAGTTAAGATGAACTGTAAAGTATTTTTCAGCTGCAAATGGTAGAATTCACAGATACGGGAACCCGGCAGTATTTGCTGATGGTTCCTCCTAAGGAACAATGTGACGCGTGTTCTGCCAGTGATCCAGAATTTCCCTGATGCGCTTGCCAATCATTGAACAAAGACTGCTTTCTATGTCGCGTTTTTCTCCAGTAATCACACACACCTGGGCACCACCCACCATCTGCTTAGCCGACCATGTTCTGTGCTTTAGCAGGTCCACTGGGTTATCCCAAGGCAGACAGTCTCAAACTTTCCTGTCTTCTAGGCAGCGGAGATGCTGCTGGCCAGGGACCATTTCTTAGAGTTTGCAAAATTCCTGTTCTATCTTTGTAAGAGGCGCATCAACCAAAACAGGCCTGCTCAAGTCATTTGATGAAAATTATTTAAGTTTTCATGTCTTTTTTTCTTGAATAGATATGCTCGTGTATAAAATATTTTCTCTCACAACTAACACGGCTCCAGCTTTATGTTTCAAGAGTATTGTGTTCTTCCTAAGTGGCTGGATTTTTGAAGCCTGTTATCTGTTTTCTTCACTCTATTTGGTATTTCTTTATAGATGTGCCCCTGCAAGCATCCTTAAAGACCCGGTTAGCTCCACACCTTTCCCTAAATGCTAGACTTGGAGCCAGCTAAAACTTGGCTTCTCAAGGGCTAGACAGACAGCTCAGAGGGCTGGGGCTCTACTCACGTCACCCCCAGCAGGTAGCTCACAACAGGTGATGTCTCCAACTTTAGAACATCCATTCTCTTACACCCATCACACCTATCACACCCACACACCCACACCCACCCACCCACCCACACACGCACATACACACACACACACACAAATTCTTTTTTGAAAAGGTTTTAAAACACGGTTTCTTGGATGGCTCGTTGTAGACAAAATTTGAAAGGTTACACAGTGTTTCCATAATAGAAGAAGTTTTTTCATGAAGTTAAGACCAAAGAGGCCCCTTTGCAGTGTCCTCGGGATCATCATTACCATTTTAGCACAGTGACTACCGCCTGAATGCTCACCATGCACGGCTTGCACACTCTCACTGGGTACTGTTTCTCTCACTTCCTCAGGACTTCACAATGCTTGCACGGCTGACCCTTAGTGGACCATGCCAGAAACGAACCAGGTTCCTCTGTGCTAAGGAGGAAGGAGAAACCCAAGTCTTCCGAGGATGTGTGGAATGTGTAAGATGGCTGTTTGACTCGCGTGTAAGTAGCCAACGCCTTTTAGAGTACCTGCCTAGCAAGCTCCCCCGTCTGAAACTGACTCTTACCAAAGTGAGAAGGCCCCTATAGCCAAACCGGGCTATCTAATCTAAGCCACAGATCACAGGAATGCCTGACAAGGCTGAAGACTAGAAGACTCATGGTCAATAAAACCTCACAAAGAATTTGAGCCAAGACATGGAGATACTAGGAACAAGGAAGACAAACTTGTCATCACAAAATGCCATCAGGAAAACTTAAGGAGGTGAGATTTATGAAAACAGCCATTCCCTGCCCTTCTGGAGACTGGTAGCTCTTGTTGGGTTGACAGTCACGCTAGCCTCCTTCTGACGCCGCTTGTGTTCCATTTAGCCCTCTCACCCCTTCCCAAAATCTAGTCCCTGGAATTTCCCTTACTGTTCTGTTGGGGGCTCCAGAATCTCACCAAGGCATTCTCCCTACTCTGCTTCTTCCATCTCCTGACTTCTACTGGAAGGCCACCCAAAGGTTGAGAAGAGAGCCCAAGTATCCACCACCCAGTCATGTGGGATTTTCCTCTGCACCATTGATTAATAAACTTCCTTGGCCTGTTGATAGGGCAGAACTTAGGTAGACCGGGAAAACTAAACCGAATGCTGGGAGAAAGAAGGGCAGGGTCAGGAGAAGCCATGTAGCTCCACCGGACACAGATGCCTGGAACTTAACCCGGTAAGCCACTGCCAAGTGGTGATACACAGATTACTAGAAATGGGTTAAACTAAGATATAAGAGTTAGCCAATAAGAAGTTAGAGCTAATGGGCCAAGCAGTGATTTAATTAATACAGTTTATGTGTGATTATTTTGGGAGGTCAGGGTGACCAGGAAACAAACAAGCAGCCAAGTGGTCTGCTCCTACAACCCAGGTCTCACAATATATATTCATGTCACACAGTACCGTATGACATAAGGACACATTCACACATGCATACATCATACATGGAGCACCAAGGCCCTACCTGCTCTTTGTCAACCCTCCCCACTTTGTCAACCCTCCCCACTTTTTGGCCCCTTTCCTCCTCCAGACACTTACATTCTACTTTCATTTCATATAAACCTATATGGCTTTATGGATCATAAAAATCTAGGAAGTACAAATGAGAGAAGTAATAGTTGTCTTTCTGACACTGGCTTACGTCTCTGAACACTCCTGTCTTCAGTCTCTTCTCTATTCCTACCAAGGCTAGTCCTCGTCCTTTAGGACTAGAAAAATTTTGCCCATTGTTCTTCTGCTGACAACAGGCACCATTGGGCTCCAACCCCAGTTGCTGTGAACATCGCTACCTTAAACAAGGAAGTGAAAGTATCTCTGGGAAATGTTAACCCAGAAATAAGACTTCACTTCCCACTTCTCTTCCTCCAAGTCAGTATCCACCCTTCTCGGTAGCGACAGCTCCTGCCAGGCGTCCCTCCTGTAGGTACTGGTAATGTTATCACCCATCTCCGTTCAGTCTTAGAGACGGTAACGTCCCCCGCCCCTTGCAGGACTGACTGCCACACCATCTTCGTTAATCCCTTTAGTTCTGACGGTGCCTCTAGAAGCATTCCTTTCTTTCATATTTGTTGAGCATTCTGGGTAAGTTCTATTTCCGTCTGGAACTCTCGATACCTTCCAGAAAATTCTATTGCCATGAGAGAGTACTATTTGCTTCTCTTGCTTGTGGCTGTCACTTGTAACTGGCTTTGACTCTGTAGAGGGGTTAAAGTTTCCAAAAGACACTACCGTGGTGGTTTAATCTCCTTTCTAAAATTTGATTAAGTTGTAAAATAAAGGTCACTTGAAGAGGAGCAAAGCATAAGAAAGGTCAGGGACTAGAAGGTCACAGTGAAATATCGATGGGAACAAGATTCCAAAGACGGAGCAGAAGGGCAAGGGGTGATCAAATTAACAGGGCGCAGAAAAGCAGCTAGCAGGAGGGAATTTGCAAAGGCAGCAAGCCGATGCTGTCCACCTACACCTGTGCAAACCAAGACCTTCGACTCCCTTAGGAAGCGTGGAAAAGGGACCTTGCCCTAAGCAGAAGTAATTAAAGCCTGTGCGCAGAGTCACTGAAATCCCAGGTCCACCTCTGAAGAGCTTTGCTCTGAAGGAAGCTGATGGTGAACACTGGGGTGGGCTTGTCTGTATGACCAGACGCGGGGTCTCTGCTCTGACCCAGAATCCTAGTACCAGGGGAGGGGTCTGGAATGCGTGTGGGGGGGTGCATAGTGAGTGGTGTATGCGCGGTGCGTGCTGCATGTGTGCGTGCAAGCGTGCCTGTGTGTGTGTGTGCACACGCGTGCATGCTGCATACGTGTGTGCGTGTGTGTGTGTGTGTGTGTGTGTGTGTGTGTGTGTGTGTACTGAAGAGCCTGCTTTTAGCATGCAAGATCCCCGAAGGAGAAGATGCCCAACACTGATGACTGGAAATCCCATAAAGGGCCAAAGTTATGCAAATTTTAGGCCCAGAGGAGCCCCTAATAAACAAGCTCCAGTGTAATTCCCTGCGAGTTTCTTCGATAGTGTTCTGCGCAGTTATGAATGGAGACCCAGAGCAAGAGGAACCCCTTGTTTCTCTGCCCCTCCATTTGAGAGACCACCACATTCTAAGCCCAGAACCTTGAAGGACACGGTAACTCTGGACTTGAAAAGTGACATGTATGTAAACATACACATTTTACACGCCTTGGACAGTAGGAGATTTTGACAATATATATGAAAATAAGTTTATTTTCCCATATTAGTTTTATTCACATTTATGATGATAACATGTTCAAGTTGTTTGCATGGAATATGGTTGTGGCTAATTTTAATTTCCTGATGTAGTCTAGAGGGCTGGCCTGGAATCTTCTGGATTCTAAGCCACAGCAATCCTTTTGGTGATCCCATATGCAGGGATTAAGGGATTACAAACTTGCATCAGCAAGCATATCCTTATTCCGGATTCTTTACGTTAGTATGATGAAGTTTAAATTGGTATAATAGCTTCCTTATCATAATAAAACAAATGTGCTTGCTATGATGAAAGCAACATTATTAAATTCTATCACTTGCCTGTACATCTACAGGTCTTAGAGTACCTAGATGTCAGCTCTAATAGCCAGAACGTCTCTGATGTTCTCATGATTTCTGGCCAAGAAATAACTTTATGTCAGGCTTATTGCTCAATTACTATTATTAATATTGGTGGTATTTTGGGTGTTTACTTGTCAAAGAATTATAATTTTAACTAGTTATACATGTGGTATGTAAATTAACGTTTATGATTTTTCTCTTAATATTTCTCATAAATGTTAGAGCATTTTTGGAAGGAGTCCACAAGACAGGAGACAATTGCTGAAGCCAAAAGAAAATGTAATCACTTGTCTGCGTGCACCTTTCTGAACTGTGTGATCCACCTTTTTCTGGCTAATTTTGTCCTGCTCCCTGCCTTCCTGAGGAGTGCCCAGCTGGATCTGGTCAACAGCTCCCCTCACCTTTAAGGCTTTGTCAGGCAAAAGCAGTAATAAAGAGGTCCTAACCTCTGTGGCGCATTGCAAGGACCACTGTTTGTCAGAATGGAGACTGTGGCTTTTCCCCTCACAAGAGGGCAAGTATTTCTAAACTCCGATCTCGGTCTCTCTGCTGGGTCCTTCTTTTTAGCTCTGGATTTTTCTGGAGGTTAATGTTCTGTCTCTGAACGAGTCTTGTGTAAACAGGAGGAAGACAAGAAGGAAGAGACAGCGCAAGACTGGAAGGGCGCCTGCGGATCTGGTAGTCATTTGGAACTGCGCGGTTTCCAAGGAAGGTCTGCCCTTGAGATCAAAGCACTAAACTCGCCGATCCTTCCAGAAGGAATTGTTCCAAAACTTCGAGAATTCCAAACTCGAAAACGCTTGGCTGTTGGCGCTCTACGCTGCTGTCTTCCTTCTTCTCTTTCATTTACGGGCCTCCTAGAACTTTTCTTTGGAAAAGGTAGTCTGTGTTTGCACCCCCCAAGCTGACTGACGGGGGCCTGAGGCAGCTGGAAGAAGGCTGGATCCATCTGGGCAGGTTTTACAGAATGTGCTTTCTCCACCCTGTTGTGAGGATTTGGGATGCAACTTCCTGAAGTCTGTGGGTGAGTGTGGCCCCCAATTCTTGCAATCCTGTTGTAGGTGGCAATCCACCAACATTATTTTTAAGTAAATGAGAATCAAATGGCCTTGAGGTAAACATGGTGAAGGTATAGAGATGCCCATGCCAAGGCTTTGTTTATTAAGTTCTTATTATATATTTTTAAAAACAAAAAACTTAGCATTTTTTTATTTGATTAATAATGTAGAAATGATAAGAAAATCCTCTGCATTCTGAAAGGGGGAAAAAACAGAGCTGGATCTCCCAAGATTGTATTTAGTAGTCAGAGAACTAGAGATATCTTGAGAAAACAGAGAGGACCATAATTAAAATTTCAAAACATGTTCTGACCAAAACTCAACAGGAAAAGACTAAATGTTCCTTTTGGAAAGTGCGTAAGAGATGCGGAGAGACGTCTCACTAGAGATGGATGCAGCCACAACCGTGGCCTCGGTGAAAAGATACTCCTCTTCCTTAGACACTAGCTTTACGTTAATAGGAACTGAATACAAAACACTAACTATGTATCGACATGTGCCTGACACAGTGGATACTTATAACTTGGGGATAGCCAACAGCTGTCTAATTGAACTTAAGACCTAGTCAATATTCAACAGGAGGTAAAACATGTCTGGGACTATGTAAACCTAGCCAAGTTCCTGGGGCTAGTGAAGTCATAGAGCTCAGAGGAGAACCTATTCCCACTAACTTATAGCCCAGGATAATTCCTAACTCATCCTAAAACTTACCCATAGAGTACCTCTCACCCCATATTAAAGCTTGTCTCTGTAACAGGTGGAGATCACAGAAAACCACAACTCGTCAAAATGAGGAGAGCAATTGCTTGTGTGATGGCCAGACCCAACAGATCCATCTACAGCCAACTCCTACACTGCAGAGAGCTGCGTGGAGCCGCACCTAAAAGACGGCCCTGGCTTCCGCCTTATTTGGCTAAGGCCAGGATCACGTGATGATCGTAAGCTGCTTGCCTATAAGTGGACCTATGGACAGTGCCTACGTAGCGCTCCAGGATTGGCTGCCCAGGGCTACTTAAGGGCTGGGAGGAGCTTGCCCCGGGAGAGAAGCTATTGTAACAAGGTCCTGAATAAACTGCTTGCAAGAAGAGCTCCGGTGTTGCATCTTCCTTGCTGATCGAGGTGGTTGCGACACTACACCTAGCAGGGAACATGGTCGAAGAGGGGACAGAAGGATTAAAGAGCCCAAGCATGCTGTGAGATTATGTCTCCCGAAAATGACAGGGAAATCCTCACTTAGGCAGTACATACACTAAAATTGGAACACTGTGAGGATGATGAACATGGCCCCTGTACAAAGAGGACATACAAATTTTGAAAGTATTCTTTATTTTAAAACACGGAAACAAACAAACAAGTAACAAGGAAGTTACACCCATAGTTGATGTGGGCTTCCCCACAGTATGCTGTGAATACCATTGGTTAATAAAGAAACTGCTTTGAGCCTATAGCAGAGTCGGGCAGAAAAGAACTAGGTAGGACAAATGCTTTTGTAGTATGTTTGGGCATCTCTAGGGTATATTCCCAAGAGAGGAATTGCTGGGTCCTGAGGGAGGTTGACTCCCAGTTTCCTGAGAAACCGCCACACTGATTTCCAAAGTGGCTGCACAAGTTTGCATTCTCACCAACAATGGATGAGTGTTCCCCTCATTCCACATCCTCTCCAGCATAGGCTATCATTGGTGTTTTTAACTTTAGCTATTCTGACAGGTGTAAGATGGTATCTCAAAGTGGTTTTGATTTGCATTTCCCTGATCGCTAAGGAGGTTGAGCATGACCTTAAGTGTCTTCTGGCCATTCGAAGTTCATCTGTTGTGAATTCTCTGTTCAGATCAGTACCCCATTTTTTAATTGGGTTAATTAGAGTTTTAGTGTCTAGTTTCTTGAGTTCTTTGTATATTCTGGAGATCAGACCTTTGTCTGATGAGGGGTTGGTGAAGATCTTCTCCCAGTCAGAAGGCAGCCTTTTTGTCTTACTGACAGTGTCCTTTGCTTTACAGAAGCTTCTCAGTTTCAGCAGGTCCCATTTATTCATTGTTTCTCTTATTGTCTGTGCTACTGGGGTCCTACTTAGGAAGTGGACTCCTGTGCCTATATCTTGTAGACTACTTCCCACTTTCTCTTCTATAAGGTTCAAAGTGGACAGATTGATGTTGATGTCTTTAATCCATTTGGACTTGAGTTTTGTGCATGGTGATAGATATGGATCTATTTTCATTCTTCTACAGGTTGACATCCAGTTATGCCAGCACCATTTGTTAAAGACGCTTTCCTTGAGATGCCCAAACATACTACAAAAGCATTTGTTCAACTATGTTCATAGCAGCACTATTTGTAATAGCCAGAACCTGGAAACAGCCTAGGTGCCCCTCAATAGAAGAATGGTTAAAGAAGGTGTGGAACATATACACATTAGAGTTTTACTCAGCGGTAAAAAATAATGACATCTTGAATTTTGCATGCAAATGGATGGACATAGAAAACGCTTTACTGAGTGGGGTAAGCCAGACCCAAAAAGAGGAATATGGTATGTATTCACTCATAAGTGGATTCTAACCATAGTTAAAGGTCTTTGAGCCTATTATTCGTGATCCTAGAGAAGCTAAATAAGAAGACGAACCTGATGAAGATTTTTTTAGCTATCCGCCAGGAGGTAGGAAATAGTCAAGAGTCCCAGGTAACCTTGGGTGCATGGGGGGGGGAGGGTTGTTGGAAGGGGAGAGGGTTAGAGAGAAGGGAGTAGGGGAGGAATGGAGAAAGCTCTGTTGACCGGGATGGGGGGAAGGGAGGAAGGATGAATGTGGGATCAGGGAAGAATATATTTCAACTAAGGGAGTCATATTAGAGTTTACAGGAAACTTGATTATATATGGGATCCCAGGTCCAAGGAGAGATCCCCAGATTGTTCTCTGGACAGAGGAGGGGGTGCCTGAACCGGCCTTGGCCCGTGACCATACTGATGAATATTTTGCTTATCACCATAGATCCCTCATCTGGCGTTGGATGACGATACAGATGGAGCCCGCGTTGGAGCACGGAACTGAGCCCCCCAAGATCCAAATGGAAGGAAGAAAATGACGAAGGACTGCGAGGGATACTATCACCCACTGATACAAGGGGTCGGATCTAATGAGAGTTTACCAAGGCCAGATGGACCGTGACTGAACGAGCATGTGATCCAACCAGATTCTCTGAATGTGGCTGGCCTGCAGTCTTACTGAGAAGCCATTGACAATGACACTGGGACTGGTTTCCTCTGCATATACTGGATTTTTGGGATCCAGTCTGTTTGGATGCTCACCTTCCTGGACCTGGAGGGAGGGGGGAGGAACTTGGACTTCCCACAGGGCAGGAGACCCTGACTGCCCTTGGGGACAAAGAGGGAGGAGAAGAGGGAGGGGGGGAGTGGGAGGGCGTTGGGAGGAGGGGTGTAAATGGAAACTCTTTATAATTTAATAAAATTACTTTCAAAAAAAAAAAAAGAACTAGGTAGGGAAAACTAAACTGAATTCTGGGAAAAAGAAGGCAGAGTCAAGAGAAGCCGCCAGAGACAGACATCCCAAAACTTTGCCCGTAAGCCACAGCCACATGGTGATGCATAGAATAATGGAGATGGGTTAATTAAAGATAGGAGATAGCCAGAAATATGCTTAAGCTTTGGCCAAACAGTATTGCAAATAATATGGTTTCTGTGTGATTATTTCAGGGCTGAGCAGCCAGGAACAAACAAGCGGCCTCTTACAAGTAATGATACCCCCCACCTCCCCACACACACGGTACGGCTGCTAAAACAATACCTGCACACTGATAACACCATTGGATGTGCTAATGTGAAAGGGAAGAATCTCATGGGGAACAGAAGTGGAGGGGTGGGGGGAAGGGCAGCCCTAGACAAAGAACAACTGGTAACCAAGGCAAGCTTGAGAAGGGGAGGAATACCCTTTTCCAAGCTTGAGTCCCTTAATTTATTATCCAATCAGAAGTCTTCAGCCCAGAAGTCATATACATATAAGCATTACTAAAAGGACTCAGCAGGCTATATTCAAATCATTAAGCGGCCATAAATTAGAGAGGAAGTAGAATTATGATGGTGGGAAGTGGGAGGGGTTGGGGAAGAAAAAAGAAGGGGAAATGATGTATGGTAACTAAAATAAAAACCATTTTTAAAAAGGTATTTAAATCACCCACAGTCATAGATATAAACAGATGACCAGAAAACCTGACTAAGAATACAAAAAAATATTCCACCATCATAGGTAGTTAACTGACCAAACCATTTCCAAACAGGACAAATGCTTAGCGATGGGCAGCCAGGAGCTTCTGCCCTGTTCCGTTTCCTGCCTGATTGGAAGAGTAGAGATCTAACTTGAAGAGAGAAAGTGGTACCTCTCTTCAGGTCAATGCCACGCACTTCATATGCTTTAAGTTGTTAAATTGAATCAGTTAATTTTTCTCTTAACACTATTCATTCATATTTGATCATGTATAAGTTAAATTATGAAATAAAGTCAATATATTTAATTCAAATGTAAAATTTTAAAAGTGATGTAGGTGGTTGTCTCAAGTATACCAATGTAAGGATTGTGTAGGACGCACAAACAGAGACAGGATTTTTCTAAATGCTAATCTAATTCTTGCAAAGCTAACCAATGAACCTTACTGTACAATATAACACGTTTGCTATACTTTGAAATATTATTCATCAATATATAACACCTAAACCACTATTCCAGTATCTGTTACATGTGTCAACTTATGTGGCATGTTCTCAGACTCTAATACACAGGCAGCACCCCTGTGCTGGATAGTTTTTTCGTCACATTAATATGTGAGTGTCGTTCAGGGAGAGGCAACATCAACTGAGAAAATGTCTCTGTCACATTGTCCTATAGGCAAGTCTATGGGGCATCTTCTTAACCAATGATTGGCATGAAAGGGCCCGATGCATTATTGGCATGAAAAGGGCCCAATGCATTGTTGGCCCAATGCATTGTTGGCTATCCCTGAAGAGGTAGCCCTGGAGTGATGTGAGAAAGGAAACCAAGCAAGCCTTGGGGAGCAAGTCAGTAAGCAGTACTAATCCATGGCCTCTGCAGTTAATTCAGAGAACAGTTAGCACACACATACTAATATCATTGCTTCTGTAGCTTTGTCAAACTCAAACATGGAGAAAGTTTGTCTTTCAGTTCAGATGAGGCTCCACAAAGACCTACTTTGCCTTCCCACCCAAAGGAAATCTGCGAGTCTTGAGCCTCCCTTTCCTATATCAGACGTCATACATGGCCGGTTGAAACAATTGCCACATAGAAGCCTCCCTGCCTGCCCCTACGGCTTATATTCTGGAACCTCCAACCCATTATCCACAGTTCAGTCATTTGATCATGGAAAACTAAGTATGACCCACTCACTATTCTCCCAGTGACGCTAAGGACAAAGTTCAAACATTTCAGCTTGGCTCCTATTATCTGCCCTTCCATATCTCTCCAGCCCTATCCAATCTCATTTCTTCTTACACTCTATGTACGTCACTGCTGACCAGTTCTGTTCTTTGCACATATTGTAAACCTTATGATTCTATCCACGGATGCCTGCTAGCATGAATAACAGTTGGCAGAGGCTGCTTGTTCATTTCCTGGCTTCCCAGACCTGAAATAGCCACAGAGAAACTATATTAATTACATCTTAAAATAACCCATTTCTATTATTTCATATTTTACCACGAGGCTCAAGGTTTATTGGTGGCTACATGGTGTCTCTCTAACTCTGCCTACTCTCTCCTCCTCTATCTGCTTGGAATTCCCACCTTGCCCTATTCTGTACTGCAATAGGCCCAAAGCAGCCTCTTTATTAACCAATGGTATTCACAGCATACACAGGGGATTCCCATATCAAATAACAGCTGGAGTCATATTACCTCTGCAAAATTCCATAATTTGTAACTCAGTTAAATATCCCAAGTCTGCACAATATTGTTGACATTCTACCTCAGTCTATATTAAACACTTAATAACTTTTCATTGTAGCAATTAACCAAGTAGGAACAATAAACACCAAAATATTTTCGTTACTTAAACCAGAGATGTGATCATGTAGAAGTAAGCTTGCTGCCTTTGTCTGAGAAACTCTACACTTGGACTAGATATGGCAGAGAGCCAGGTTTTGATTCACTGAGAAGTTTTATTACACTTAATGTATTCACTCCTTCTTGAATCTCTAAGCATGACCCTGATATAACCTTTCCGCTGGCACCTTTCCATTTGGTCCTTCTCATTCTCACCCTTCCTCAAAATCTTGCTAATAATCAAAGAAGAAATATATAGGGCCCAACCAAGTGTTGCGGTTTTCTCCTTCCTAGATCTGATTGATCTGCACTTGGCATCTCAGCATGGCGAAAGTGGTGTGGCTTCAGTGACCCATGTTTGTGAGATAGTATCTCTCCACTTCTATTATCCTAAAACCCCTAAAACACTCTGTGCCCCATGTACTGTAGGTGCTATTATAGTCTCCCCTACTCCTGAATGAAGTGAAAGGTAAAGAGCTCTCCAGCTAAGATAAAGTTTTCTTCTCCAAATATTTGGGACTGGGGTCACCACAGGTGAGAGCAGAACAAACATAGGGCTTATTCAACCCCCCAAAAGAACCTTACTCCATCTCTCTTAAAGAAGCTCTTTAAATATGAATAAAGTTTGCTGAGAGAAAGGTGAGGTTGGAATGTGAGTAGGTGAGAAAGTGTTAATCAAACTTAGTGATTGCTTCTAGAAAAATGTATCACCAACACACCACCGTTCAAAACCAGTGGGTGATGTAAAGCCCAAGTAGGTGAACAGTAGCTTCTAGGAGGGAAGGAAGTAGATAAAGTGAAGGGTAGAAGAGAGGGAGAGAAATGACAGAGACCAAAGGACACCAAAAAGAGAACCTTTGCCCAAGATGTACTCAGTCATGGAGGAGGCAGCACTGTGGTTCCTTCCCTGAATACTTGCTATGTGCCAGGCCCCTCCATCCTGTTACTTTGTTCATCATGTTTTTATACATAATGACACTAGGAAACATATTACACAACAAACAAAATCACACTAACATGTGTCAATAATATAATAATGTTAATGCTACTATATTAGTTACTATATTGCTAATATATCTTATTACTAATACAGTAGTATTTTGCCACAGTCAAAATATTATGAAGCCATATTTTAAGCCTTGAGAACAAGGGCGAAACCACAAACTTAAAACCAAAATATCCGACTCCCTTCCAAATAAACAGGAAATTACAGTGTCCCATATCAATAGAGAATATTGCTACAAATGCCAAGGGACCAGGGAAAATGTGCACCATCAGTAGAAAGAGTAGAAATCAGTAGTAAAACAAAATTTCTCGCCCTATGATTCTTTTTTTTTTTAAAATATGAAAATGGCTTTCA
This sequence comes from Myodes glareolus, assembly GCF_982192425.1. Classification (NCBI taxonomy): domain Eukaryota; kingdom Metazoa; phylum Chordata; class Mammalia; order Rodentia; family Cricetidae; genus Myodes; species Myodes glareolus. The sequence goes on along the minus strand of NC_142052.1, from coordinate 40,994,938 downwards.
CTGGATTAGCACCCTACTATTTACAGGACTGAACTCTTTTTAGAAGCTGTTTGGGAGAATCATCTCGTCTCCTGTTGTAGTGTTAAATAAAATGGTCTCCAACGAGAGTGGTACTATTAGGAGGTGTGGCTTTGTTGGAGTAGCTGTAGCTTTGTTGTAAAAGTGAGTCACTTTGGGGGTGGGCTTTGAGGTTTCATATGCTCAAGCTGTGCTCGGTGTGGTGCACAGTTATACGGTGATAATTTTATTTATGTTTTAATAAATAAAGTTTGCCTAAAGGTCAGAGTGCAAAGCTAGCCACACAAGTCAGGCATGTAGACCAGGAAGTGATTGCACACACCTTCAAACCTAGCAGCTACACTAGTTAGCCATAGAGAATGGGTGATGGTCGTGTACGCCTTTAATATCAGCACTGGAGAAGACTATAAGGTGAGACGAGACAAGAATTCACTTTCTTTTCAGTCTGAAGATTTTGTAGAGGTAAGAGCTCTCCTGTGGTTATCTGCTTTGCTTTTCTGATCTTTCAGGTTGAACCCCAATATCTGTCTGTGGGTTTTTATTATTCATGCTACATATGGCACCCAATTTGGGGCTCGAAACCATGACCCTGAGATTAAGAGTCTCATACTCTACTGACTGAGCTAGTCAGGCCGAGGTCTGGGGGAGAGCATTGCTGTCTGCAGTCACATTGAGGACAATGTCGCCCCTTTTTGTCTGAGCCTTGGTCGAGGTAAGAGCTCTCTAGCGGCTTGGCTGCTTTGCTTTTCTGATCTTCAGGAACCCCAATATATGTCTCTTAGTTTTTATTATTCATGTTACATCTGGCACATAATATTTGCGGTAAGAATTCGGAAGAAAGTCATTTGTCTGTAGCTTTCCAAACACCAACACAGGCCGGAAGTACATGCAGCTGGAATCACCATCCCACTGGCTACGTTCTCCTTTCTTCTCCCCTGGTCGGCCTTTTCTGAATCCCTTCTCAGGCTGCTGTCAAACTAAGTAGCTTCCTTGAAATCCAGCCAGGCTTTTACTGTTCTATGCAACAGCAATAAGACTCACATCTTCATCATCATCGGTGGCAGATTTGGTGAGAAAACTGGGAATTCCTAAGGGAGAAATTAGTTAAAAGAGAGAGGTTTTTCTCACATTAAAAATCGGAAGACATAATTTTGATAGAGAAAGTTAGGTTTCTGTATGATTATGTGATGCATGATTTAAAATGTAACAATTAAATGAAGGGATAACCAAACTTACCCAGAATTGACATACAGTTAATTATCATTTTAATAATCCTTGTCATTTTGATAATTCTTAGCTTATCTCTTAAAATATTGCTTTTGACAGCCAAGATACAGGACTTAGAAAAACTTAATAAAATAGATCATAAAGATATTTATGCAGAGTCAGCCAGAGGAATTTAATGGAGAACTGATTTCAGCATTGCATTATAATGTTAGCGAGGAACAGTATAAGGTTTTTAAATAATAAAACTTAATATATCCAGTAACTTTACAGGAATTTCCAAATGATAGAGGCTTTGTAAGAGCTAATTGTACTCCTGTGCCAGTGTTAGATTTAAGGGGATTTAAGGAAGTAAAAGTCTCATATGGCATACATTCACTTTCTGTGAAGCAAAGTTAGACACATGGCCAGTTTGTAATAGAAGTATCCCTAAAGACTAAATAGACCTGGCTAACGCTGTTTTAGAGTCTGGTCCACAATTCCAGTGGAGTACCTGGTTCAGAGAAGAGGATAAAACTATTGAACAGCAGAGTAAAGCTAGAAGTATGGAAATCTCCCAAGATCAACTTCTTGGAAAAGGAGATTATTCAAATAAAGAAAGGCGAGCTGTATATGATGGCTACACCCTGGCTTTATGTCACACAGCTTTGAATGTTTGGGACAGAATCAAAGAAGTAGGAAAGAAAATCGAGTCATTTACTAAAGTTATACAGTGCTCAAAGAAAGCCTTAATGGATTTGTTACAAAGATTAAAATCAGCAGTAATAGCATCATACCAAATTCAGAAGCTGGAAAAATAATAACTGAATCTCTGGCGAAAGGATAATTAGGTCTCTAAAGGCAAGAACAGCCCCTTGGTGAGATGGATCTGAGGTATAATCAATATTGACTCTCATGACCATGATGATGCTTGAATAGGAGAGGTGATTGATTTCCAGAGGTTAGAGGGAAAAAAATCCAAACATCAATTTTTATAATTGTGACAAACAAGGTCACCTTAAAAGGCATTTGTAGATAGGGCATTCCTAGAAACTAATGGGAGCCTGAAAGTTTTAGCCTCTCAGACTTCCTTTCAAGCTCAATTAAAGATGCTACAATAAGTTAATGGGGTTAAAAATCTGATGGTTAAGATCTGAGAGGTAAGAAATCTACTTACAATAGATTCAGTCTATCCATCCTTATATTTTTTATTCTTTTCTCTTTCTCTTCTTTTTTTTCTATCAGTTCTCCCTTGTTCTACCCATTATAAAAGTTTATAAATTATAAATATAATTTAATTATATATATATAATTTATAAATTATAAATGTTTATAATTTATAAACATTATAAATGTTTCCAGTCACATATATTCTCAAAACCAGCAATTTCCCAACACTGGCAGCTTCTAGGGCCAGAATACTTTTGCCCCATAAAGAATCAGCTAAGAGTTTTCACACACCCATTCAGATCCATGAACATCTGGTGAACTCCTTGATGGAGAAAGTTAGTTTAAAAAGGTGTTAAATCATCAAGGGCTTCTAGGGGGAAAGGTTAGTGCACTACACTTCATTTTTAGGGGGTTAGAAAGAGCTAAAAGGCTTATTTTCAGTAAAATTTCTCCAAAATTAGGGTTGGGGAAAGGGTTTTTTCTTTGTCTTTTCAGGAAAATAAAGGCATCCAGCTAAGGAATCCGAAGACCACTGAACAATGAGACATCTGAAGAAAAAGGACAAATCATCCAGTAAAAAAAAAATGTCCAAAGGAAAAGGACCAAATTGCCCTACTGGTATATCACAGTTCCCACAGGATAAAGTTTTATAAATCTTCCCAAATGTTTGTTTCTGTTCTTCTCTACAGACAGACAATGAAAATTATATTTTTATAGTCCCAGTCCAGTTAAAGATTATCCTGGCTTTGGAGTTGGAGTGTGACTCTCTCCTTCCCTAAACCTGAGCACGTTTATTAAAGTAAAATCCAAAATCTCTGTCTCATGTCTGAAGGGCCACCTGATAAGAGATAGAAGAAAAACAAAAATTTAAAGGCTATCATATTGCCTCCTAATTTTTCAGTTTTATTTTGACTTTTTAACAGTTTTTCTTAAGGCGTAAATACTATCTCAAAATTTATAAGATTAATATGGATATATTTTAAACTCTTTGTGATGATATTAATGATCATATAGAGTACTAACTAATTCTAGAAAAATATTTCATCTACCTTCCTGTACATAATTTTGGGCTTGAGTCTCTATCAGTATTCTGAACCATGAACCATGAGCATACCTAACAGAAACCTTTGAAGTCTCCAAGAGCAGGATGGGACCCCACAATGATGATTCCTCCAGGACTACGATAACACCACTAAGCTGAAAAACTTTGAACTACAAAGATTAACTTTGAACTACAAACTGCTCATAACAATTTAGAGGTGGCTAGTTGAGATGTTCCAACCTCACAGACTACTCTAGCCAGGTCTGCGGCAAGCCCTGCACTTTCCCACCATGCAGGGGTTGAACAGCAAATGATTAAAGCCATCTCTCCCAGAACTTGTCAATTAACCCAATTTTTTCTTTTCAGGGTCCCCTAAAGATGCTGTCAACCCCAGACAGCAGGAAGTAAATTTAAGAACACGATACCCACATTCCCAAGAGGTGGGGTGGGTGATCTTTGGTCTTTCATTGGGTTATGGATATTTGTCATTGTTTAGGAGGTTGGTTGTCAGTTGTTATCGGTTACAGTCAGGAGGAAAGTAGAACAAAGGAGATTAGACTCAGAGCTCTTGTTTTAAAAGGAAAAGGAGGTACAGATAGGATAGGAAAGGATAGGATAGAAGAGTAGATTATTGAATCTTCTCTGAAAAGGAAAAAGGGAGGATATAGATATGATAAGATAAAAAGGTAGAGATTAAAGTATGATACAGTTACAGCTCATTTAACAATGTAAGGCAAATTTTTAGTTTTTGAAAATTTTTATTATCACCTGTTAGGATAATAAGGAAATGCAGCTTAGTAATTAATCACCTATTACAATTAAACTTGTAGTCATATTAGGTATGTTTTCAAGGTCAGAAAAAGATGTATTTTAAATAGACAAGTTGCCTTCAAACACTTCAGAAATCTACAGAACACGGCATTTAAGATGTTTTAATCATATAGCTCCCTTTTTTATGACAACAAGACATGCCTGTTCCCAGCAGCACCAATCTACTTCAGAGAAGAAAATGGGCATCAAAGAAACTCCACATGGAGTTTACTTTCTTCATTGCAATAAAAGGGGAAATGCAGTGATTTTTATTTGGGTTTTAATAAATAAAGCTTGCCTGAAAATCAGAGTGCAAAGCTAGGCACACTAGTCAGTCATGCAGGCAAGGAAGCAGGGGCACACACCTATAATCCCAGCAGTCACACTAGTTAGCCATAGAGACTGGGCAGTGGTGGTGCACACCTTTAATCCCAGCCCTAGAGAGGAATATAAGACGGGAAGAGACAGGAGCTCCCTTTCTTTTCAGTCTAACAATTTCGTAGAGGTAAGAGCTCTCTAGTAGGTTGGCTATTTTGCTTCTCTGATCTTTCAGGTTGAACCTCAATATCTGTCTCTGGGTTATTATTATTCATGCTACACACTTCTCTTCCTGTTGCCTATAGATCAAGATGTAGAACCCTCAGTTCCTTCTCCAGCACCATGTTTGCCTGCACGCCACCATGCTTCCTGCCGTGATGATAATGGACTGAACCTCTGAAACTATAAGCCACCCCAATTAAAGGCCTTCCTTTATAAGAGTCTCAGTGGTCATCATGTCTCTTCACAGCAGCAGAACCCTAAGACACCTCCTCTAGCCTCCAGAAGATGTTACAGATCTTGGTTCCTGCCTCTCCCCTTCATCTTTAAGGCAAAAAGCATAGCATCTTCAATCCTCTCTTCAAATGCCATCTGGCCCTTCTTCCATCTTCTCAATTTCCTGGGCTCTTACTCTCTTTCACTTACAAAGAAATTTATAACTTTTGGTTACACTCAGATTACCTGACCCTTTGAGTATTCTTAACCTAATCACATATGCAAAATCCTGACCATCATGCAAAGCAGAAGGTTCTGGAAATTAGAAAGTAGACATCTTGATGTGAGGTAGTGACTGCCTTCAGTTCCTCCTACCAGATTTGCTGGAAATGATGGAGAAATGAAAAGCATCTATGCTTCACGTGTATAGTGCAATGTTTTTTATGGATGCCTACTTCTGATATTATAACTGCCACATTCAGGCTAATTAATACAGTCCTCATTCCTTTTTGCATGTGGTGAGAACACTTTAGATCAACTATTTAAAATGAACTTCAAGTATCTGTTGACAATATCTTTCTATGCATTGGATCTCTCAAGTGTCCTCTCGTTGTACAATTGAAGGTCTGTTTCCCTTGGTAACCACCATTCTACTCTATTACTGTGGGTTTAACTTCTTTGGGTTTCATAGATGAGAGAACTCAGGCAGTTTTATTTTTTCACTGTGTCTGGTTTATTTGATTTAGCACATTTTCCAACAAGCTTCATATTCTATGGCCAAATAATATTCCATGGTATGTACATTCCACATGCCAATAATTTTCTCTCGTGTGTGTGTGTGTGTGTGTGTGTGTGTTACTTTACAGTTCTATGGTTATGTGTGCATATATACATGTAAGTGCAGACCTCTGAATGTCCATAAGGAGGCCAGAGGTTAATGCTGGGTATCTCCCTCCACTGCTACCCAGCTTAGTTTTGAGACAGTGAACTGAACCCAGAGCTCATCAATGTGGGAAGGCTAGCCGGCCAATAACTCCAGGGCCCTGTCTGTCTCTACTGTCCTGGCTTTACAGACGTATGATGTCATACCAGATATTTTACATAGGTGTTAAGGCTCTGAACTCAGGTCCTCGTGTTTACGTGGGAGACATTTTACAGAATGAGCCGTAACCCCAGCCCCTGACATTTTCTTTATCCGCTTGTCCATTTATCTTGGAATTACGAATTACGCATTACGCTTCAGTGAATACCGGAGTGCAAGATAGTGATTTAATAAAATCATATACTCAGACGTGGGACTGTTTAATTACATAGTAGCTCTTAATCACAGAGTAGCTAATATTTAAGAAGCCACAGAATTATCATACTAGCTGAACCTGTTTACCCCTCACCAGGATTTTCTTTTTTTAAAAAAAAAAAACAAAAAACAAATGGCACACATTTTTATTCTCAGGAACAAGCAGGCTTAGATGGGCTGTTGCCAGGTCTGGAAATCCCACTGTGGTTCTTTGTAGTAGAATTTGAGTTGAGGGGGGTGACAGGGGATTGCAGGCTGCTTTGCTTAACTGAATTAACGAAGTGGTTGGGCTGGTCTGACTCAGAATTCTGGTAGCAAGGCCTGATTGTCCACAGCGGTTCCACGTCAGAGAGTGTCTCTAACCGGGAGAATGCAGCCTGTAGCACACCACGCCCATCCGTGCTCTAAGCGCTACCATACAGTTCGTGAACCGGGCAAGGGGCTGGAGATTGAAACACACCAAGACACACAGACAAAGACATGGGTCATCTTTGACGCCAGAATGCCCCCCCTTTATTGTGTCCAGGGGCAGCTTATATAGGGATCCTTAACTGATAGCCACGCCCCAGCCAAACGCACCAGAAACCACTCCCCTGCCATCAGGAACTCCTGAGGGTTTCATGCTCAGAGCAGCTGCAAGCATTACAAGTTGTTTACCAGAAATTCAGGATCTGGGGGGTTCACAGTTTCCCAACAGCTGCCTGCTGCTCCCAACCTAAAATCTGGGTGGGCTGCTCACATACAGAGGACAGCCCCTGCCTCTGTGCTTCTGTCTACTTCCTTAAGGCCACGGTTCTTTTGCAACGAATGCCTATTAACTCTTGAACCTCTTTCATTGGCCTCCTAAGGGGATTGATGGAGCCCTGAAGCTTTTCTCTGTGATGAGAGGCGGCCAGAGCAATGGATGCCACCCACTGTCAGCCTTTTAGAGATGGCAGATGTGCTGATCACACCGCAGCTGCAGCCTGTCCCCAAAGAAGAGGGTCGAGACTCAGTGGTGCTTCTCACCACCAGTCCTGGTCTCCTGCCTCTTGTTTTTGTCCTTGTTCTTCCTGATATGGAGCTCCTAGGTAATTCCAATCATCCTTCCCCAAGCTGGGCATTGCTTCTGAGGTTCTCCCTTTGGCATTGGTGTCAACAGACAGAACAGCAGAACCTGCCTTGCAGACCTGCCCAGAAGTGACTGGACGAAGTGACGTCCACATTTGATTGTGACTGGGGCTGTCAGGTCATCCAGACACAAGGGGAATCTGTCCCCTGGAGACTGGCCAAAGGTCACCACCAAGGCCATTAGGCTGGGTCCACAGGTGGGCTGGTTTCTGAAGGTTGTCTCTGGGCACACAGCAGGAACAAGCAGATTCACTTGTCCTGCAATTCTCTCCTTCCCTCCGGGAAACAGCTGGAGTCCCACTAATATCTCCTGTGTTTCCCACAGTGATGGAAGCCTTGAGGCCTTTGAGATTTTAGACTCTAATCCCAGCTGTCAACAAGGTCCTTTGCATGGGCCCACAGTCAGAGACAGCTCAGGTGGACAGTTACTCTACATATACCTATCAATACTCACCATTATCTTCATCAATATACCTGTCAATACTCTCATCATCATCTTTATCAATATACCTGTCAATACTCATCATTATCTCCATCAATATACCTGTCAATACTCATCATTATTTTTATCAATATACCTGTCAATACTCATCATTATCTTTATCAATATACCTGTCAATACTCACCATTATCTTCATCAATATACCTGTCAATACTCTCATCATTATCTTTATCAATATACCTGTCAATACTCACCATTATCTTTGACTTTTAATCATAGCCATTATAATGGGTGTTAGGTAACATCTCATTGAAACTGATTTATAGTTTTCTGGTGATTACTTATAATGAAAATCTTCTAGTATAACAATTGAAATTTGGCGTATCTTCCTTGGAGGGATACCTGACAGAAATAAAGATGATTTGGACAGGAACAAATTACGTTTTGTTGTAATGAGTAAGTCACAAAACTGAATCTGATCTCTCTGAGGATGGAGCATCTGCAGGGGCCATCCCAACACGGGCATCCTTCCTCACAAGGGATGGGATGGGATGACTCCTTGATGTAGCGGCAGCAGCCTAGTTCATGTTATTGGTGAGAAGATTTAGGTAAGAGTCGGTCATTTTTTTCCTTTTCAATTATATTTTTATTATTTAAAACAATTTTTAAATTTAAATATATTTTGATCACATTCCTTCCCTTCCCCAAATTCTTATAGATATTCTCCTCACCCACCCAACCTTAAGTTCTTTATCAAAAAAGCTCCCAAACAATCAAGACAATATAAAATAAAAAACCCACTAAATTGTAACCCAATAAAAGCACACACACACACACACACACACATACACACACACTCAAATAGAGTCCAATTATATGTTGGTCAACTCCTCCTGAACGTCAGGTCTGTCCTGGACTGGGCTGAAATCCTCAGTGTCACTCTGTCAGAGAAAATTAACTTTTCCTCTCCCAGTAAGCCTAAGTGTCTGTTGTCAATCTTTACCCTTATGGATAGGTCTTTAGTTATTCATTTCATTCATTCTTTAAAATACAGGAAAATAAAATATGTTTTCCGGCCATCACCAGAGAAGCTTGCTTCCCTCAGAGCCCAGGGAACCCCTTGAACGAGGAGGCAGAAAGAATCTAAGAGCCAAGGGGATGGCGGACACCAAAAAAACAAGACCATGTATGTCAGTATGCATAAAGCTCCTATGAACTCATAGAAACTGATGCAGCATGTTCAGGGCCTGCATGGGTCTGCACCAGGTCCTCTGCATACATATTGTCTTCCGGTTTAGCATTTTATATGGGGCTCCTGAGCATGCAAAGCTGTGGGTCTCTGATTTTGTGCCCTCTCCTGGACTCTTTTCCTTCTGCTGGTTTGTCTCGCCCGACTTTGATGTCATAGTTTTTGCTTTATCTTAATTCCTCATTTAAAAAAGGAAAAAAAAACCCTAAAGACAGAACATTACCCCTTCTGGATGTTCTTTTCTTCATAAGATTGCAGAAGACCATGACAGCTAACACAGGAGTAAGCAGAAGAAGATGGCAGGGTGAAGAGATAGCTGGGTCTCCATTCACTTGAATGTGCTCTACCCTCCAGTGTTTAGGCACGCAGTACAGCTAGTAACTCCTTGACATCCATCAGGCCTCATGCTGATGATCTTCCACTACTTTCAGCCTTTGGTAGATTAGAGGTATCCCAAACATCTTCTCACATTTGGTTGGGGAGTCTAATCCCTCTCTTTTCTTGGTCAATGGAACACAAGGGGACACCTGAAATACTAGATCATAAGAACCCTGTAGCCTCCATCTTGGAAGGCTCACTGACCGCCAGGAGCGGGGGTGTAAGAAACACTACAAAGGTGAGCCAAACAGGCAAGGTGGGCTTTCTTCAACAGAAGATGTCGATGGACCTGAACCCTTCAGAGGGTCCCAGGTGCTGTGGATGTTGGTCGATGTGTCATAGGAGAAGAGCCCATGGATAGAAGAGACACCATGGACTTGCTTAGGTATCAAGGAAGGAGAGTTCTTTTTAAATCATCTTGGCCAAGCTCTTGCTACAACTAGGCTGGGTCGGCCAATAGCAGCCATATAAGAAGAGGTATGAGTAGGCTCGGAAGAGTCTGACTAAAGGTAGGTCAAGGGGCCCTGCTTGTCACCACAAACCGCGTCAACCGTCAATCTAGAGAGAGAGTGGATACCCTGGATACTATGGATACCCTGCCTGTCATGTCTTAACTGCTATCCCTTGCAGCCACTTGGAAGGGAGCAAGAAACAAGCACCCAGCTGAGCCTCATTGACTGGCGGAGTCTGGGGAAAACAAATGCTGGTTTGAGAACGATGCATTTTATACTCATTTGTGAAGCAAGCAGAGATGGGCATAACCCAAATCATTCCATGTGATACAAAGATCTAGGAGCTGAGCAATTTCTCTGCACACCAGAGTCTTCTCAGAAATTACAGAGTTAAGTAGCAGGGCAGTAGGAATGCCAGGACCTCTCCCTTCCTCAGATCTAGACCCCAGGACAGGAAAGAGGCCGCTGGGCCTTGAAGCAGAAGCAGAAAGCACAGGATGGGAAGGAGATGGAAAGCCACATGTTCTGGAAGCCTTCCCACTATGAAAGAAGAACCTGGGAGCTTTGAATCCCAATTGGACAACTCCCTGGATGATTCCCAATGGAGTTAACAGAGTGTGAAGTAGAAGCTATCTTGGGGGTGGGTGCAGACAATGGAAAGTGGCGACTGCGCTGTCAGCAGCACAGGGATGAGGCTAGCCGTGGCAGCTTCATTATTGCTCGCTCTCCTCTTGCTGCCCAACGCTACTACGCCATGCCCAACCCATGACTGTTCCTCAACTCTGAAAGCTAATCTTCCCTCCTTAGCATGAAGGTTAGCCAGAGGGAGGCACTCCTGCCTTCGGAGCCTTAGCTTCAGATCCTGGCATCCCCTGCCACCGCCGTCAGCAGACCAGCCCTTCTCAAGCGGCCATGTGTGAGGTGATCAGGGTACCACCACAAATGGAGGCCTTCAGTCTGAAATCCCTTTGTTCCCTGAAATGGCCAAACATCTATCTCTTTCTACCTTATATAATCCCCGCAAATCGTACCATTTGGCACAGCCCAGCTAGCTCATTCCAATGATCTAGAACCACTTGAACTAACTGAACTATTCTTCCTTCTCCCCGATGCAACACACACACACACACACACACACACACACACACACACACACACAGAGAGAGAGAGAGAGAGAGAGAGAGAGAGAGAGAGAGAGAGAGAGAGAGACCGCTGACTGATGAGGAAAAGGAGGCAAGGGACCACACAGCTCGGCATCTAGAATGTTTCCAAGTCTCTCACTCCTGGGCTGCAGTGATGTGCAAAAGAAGCCAGGACAAGAGAGAGAAGAATGGCTTTCATTTGCCTTTTCCAGACCCCGCTGCACATGGCATTTGAGAAAAGGGTAATTTAGAATTCTAGCCCGCAAAGAAGAAAATCATTATGACTGGCCACAGTCCATTAAACCGTCCCTTGAACTTAAGAATATTGAGGAAAGATTCGAAGGTAAAAAGTTCACAGAGGGTTTTCCTTATTTATCGCCCAGCCTCCGCGAGAAACAAAGAGTGTTTCAGCTCATCGCAGGCTAATTAATAGACCCCAGAAAGGAGTATTTTTAACAATAGAGATGATTAAAGCGCCTATTGCCTTAAGAAGCGAAATCAACTCCATAGAATAAAATCATCCTCCATGTCCATTTCAGAAATTCAATTTTTCCAAGAAGATAAAAACGTCCAAAGGCCCAGCACCCCAGAAATTCAACTAAACTATCAGCTAAACATGAAAGGACGCTTTAGGAGTGATAGATTAAAATGCCATTTGGAATCAGCAGTGATTAGCAAAAACTAACAGCCCTTTAAAACTGGTCTCTTCCGCGGGGATCATCATTCAACCACCGTTTCCTGCAACTCCCGAAGAGCAAAATAAGGTGGGAGAGAAGGCTGTAGCTGCAGCCTGGAGAAACAGCTGGACGGGGGATCACCTCCACGGCTGCAGCCAGACACCTCTGCCCAGAGTGCCTACGGCCACAGCACCCTGACGGGGGTGACTGGGACGCGTCAAGATGCAAGTCTCGTTCTTGCTCCTATCCTGGGGCTATTGTAACAGGGTAAAGGTTTCTCCATCTTGTCTCAGCTGAAGCCATCTTTGGTTTCTACCCCTGCCCTGAAAAGTTCCATGGGGAAGCACCCTACCCTGTTCACCCTATTCTAGAAACATGGGGTCAAAATGCCCCGGCTAAAGGCTAATTCTGGGCTCTTGTTGAACTGCCTGCTTGCTTGCTTCCCCTGCAACTGCCAACCAGGATGTAGATTTTTTTTCTGTCTTTGTGTGTGTGTGTGTGTGTGTGTGTGTGTGTGTGTGTGTGTTCTTTGTCTTCTATGTCCCTGTAGCATGCTTTCAGGGCTGCTCTGTGAGAAGTGTTCCTCTCCAGACCGTCGCCAGTAGGCTTAGCACAGAATCTCAGGTAGAACTTTGGTCATGCTAAGTGGTCCCTGGGTTTTTAGCTCATAGCAATGCATCACCCAATCTCCATATCCCTTGAGAGTTTAAATGGAAAAGGCATGAAAGAATAGGTGTTCTTCCTTTTCTGTACTCTACATACCAGCCACCATTACCCGTGCTGTGAGATCTCAGGTCTTCTTTGCAGTGGGTGAAGATGTGTGCTGTAGAATATTATTTTAGGGTGTGTGGCTTTTGTTTATGCTGAATTTGTTTAACTCTGTGAAGCTGTGATTCCTTGCCTGTCAAAACCACCTGATGGTCTAATAAAGAGCGGAACTGTCAATAGCCAGGCAGGAGCAAGAATAGGCGGGGCCGACAGGCAGAGAGAATAAATGGGAGGAGAAATCTAGAAAAAAGAAGGAGCGATGGAGAACAAGGAGAGGAGACACCAGGGGCCACCCAGTCACCCAACCAGTCACATAGTAAGAATGAAAGCTAGATATACAGAAGCGAGAAAAGGAAATGGCCCAGAGGCAAAAAGAAGTGAGGGATAATTTAAGTTAGAGAAACACTGGGTAGAAACAAGACAAGACTGGGCACTTTAAAGTAATAATAAGCCTCTACCTGTGTATGTGATTGCTTGGGAGCTGGGTGGCTGGTGGCCCCCAAAAGAGAAAAAGCCAAAAGAGGCAAAGAACTGGAGCAAAGGAGTCAGAAGGAATCAACAACAGCGTTTTGGCATTCCACCGTGGGGCCGGAGTAAAAGAAAATCCAACAACAGACATGGGACGAGCAGATTGCTCATACCCCAGGCACCTAGATTAACAAAGGTGACGGCGGTGAGCGTGTGCTGAACATGTCACTGGCACAGGTGACGGCGGTGAGCGTGTGCTGAACATGTCACTGGCACAGGTGACGGCGGTGAGCGTGTGCTGAACATGTCACTGGCACAGGTGACGGCGGTGAGCGTGTGCTGAACATGTCACTGGCACAGGTGACGGTGATGAGTGCGTGCTGAACATGTCATTGGCACAGGTGACGGCGGTGAGCGTGTGATGAACATGTCATTGGCACAGGTGACGACAGTGAGCATGTGATGAACATGTCACTGACGATGAGGAATGACAGCGAGAGAGATGGGTTGAGTAGAATTTCTCGCCGGCTAGCTGAAGTCCCTCTATCTTACTACTTGTAACCCTTTGACGCTAAAATATTTTCAAATATAACACGAGGAGAAAAATATGACTTCCCCTGTGCCTCTCTGACCAAACCACAGTGGTCAATATTCTGCTGACTGGGAACCCAACTGCATCCCCCTAAAGTTCATATATTAAAACTCTAACCCAGTACCTTGGAACATGGCCGCCTAGAAACAAATCCTTCACAGCAGCCATGAAGGAGAGGCCATTAGCGCAGCCCCTAATCTAGTCTGATTGACGGTATCTTTACAAGATAGAAAGATCAATATACACAGAAAAAAAAAATTCCACAGAGTACCCAAAAGGAAGATAGCTATCTCTGAGCCAAAGAAAGCTGCCTCAGAAACCGGGCATTGGCGTTTTGGTCTTTGACTTCCGATCTCTAGATTGTGGGAAAGTGTCTGTGGAATCCTCCAGGCTAAGGTTCTCTCTTCTACCTGCCCCACGGAACTAATGCCCTGATGTTCTTACGCAGCCTGTGGGTTGACTTTTCTTTCACTGGGTCCCATGTCACTGCAATGCTTGTGACAATGTTGCCTCTTAACTCATGGGCATCTTATGCCCTGACCTGAAGAGGGGGGTACTGGGGAACCTCCTTCAGTCAATGGCCTTTGTGAGGCTGGACCAGTCTGGACATGGATTTGGGGTACCAAAAAGTCATGGTCCTGCCTGCTCAGCCCCTCTTCTTCCCATGCTCCAAACCTGGATGCCAGATCCCATTTCTATTTCCTCGTTGTCATCTGTGAGTTTTCCTTTTAACAAAGAAAAACCTTAGGATACCCTATCTGGAGCTAACGTGGGATTATTTGACTTGCATTCTCCCCATCTGACAAGTTCTGCCTCACACACACAGAATGAGAGAGACAGACAGACAGGAAAGAAAACCTTGCTGGGAAGAGGAAGAGTCTAGCACAGTGAGAAGAACAAGAAAGGATGATGGGAAGTGAGTATGACCAAAGGACCTTGCGCACATATATGAAGAAATCATGACACTCGTTATTGTATATTATTAATTTATGATCATGAAAACGCTTACATGCTGCGTCTCTATGTGGAAAACAGACAAGTGAAATGCCAACGAAAGCAATCAAAGGTGACTTAAATAGGAAACATGATCATCGTCATGAGGTAGTTGTAAGACTCACCGTGAGGTCCCAGTAACCAACACGGTCACAGCAGTAACCGTGGGAAAGATCGACACATCAATCGGGGGGAACAATTACAATGTCAGAAGTGGGCTTCTATAAATATAGCAGCGTTCTATGAGGATTCAAATGCACCTCAGTGGGTGAAGGGCGGTCTTCCCAGCAGGTGGTTCTGGACCTTCAATCTAAATTCTACCTCTAATTGGGAAAGTGACTCAAAACACTGATCAGAGACCAAAACGTGAAACGCAAATCTAATTTAAGAAGAACATACAGAGCAAACCTGTGAGACTTTTGGCTAGACACATAACAGCAAAAGCGCTGTCAGTAACAAATTTTACCTAATAAGCTCCAAGAAAGCCTAGAGCTTTTCCTGTGCGTAAGGCACTATAAAAAGCCAAGCAGGGCTGAGAAATGGCTTAGCTTAGCAGCTGAGTGCTTGGTGCTCTTGCAGGGAACCTGAGTCAAGTCCCCAGCACCCACACTGGGCAGTTCACAACTGCCTGTAGCTCCAGCTCCAGAGGGTGGCATGCCCTCTTCTGGTCTCTGAAAGTACACACACACACACACACACACACACACACACACACATATGCACACACACGCACACACATATGCACATGCACACACGCACACACACGCACACATACGGGCGCACACACACACAAAATAATAAATCATTATTTATTGGACGAACATTTGAAAAGGTATTTCATTGACCATTACTAGGTAATGCAAATAAATATGGGAAAGAATAGCAATCAGAAGAAAATTGCAGATTCAAATTAAATCACAGTGAAAGATCAACGTGGACCTTCTACCATCGCTCAGTGTACAGACAACATGCTAGAGAGCTGTCCACCTCAAGTGCTGACGAGGGGAGGATCCGCAGACCTTTCTTTTAATGACTGAGACTCCAGAGCAGCATGGCTGCTTCTGCAGGTAGCTGGGCACAAGCTACAGCCCCCCCCCCCGCCCCCCGCCGAGTGCCATCTCTAAATATTAGCCCGAGAGCAAGACACACATTTTGAAAGTGAAGTTGAATGGGAACACAGACATTCGTTGATACAATGACTGTGACCCTGTTCACACTTCAGCAGTGAGGCAAAGCACCGCAGCAGAAAGTAGACGCCCAGCAAAGCCTGAAGGGCTTACTGCATTTGCTGATCTTTCCCCAGAGAAATGTGCGCAGGTTGTGCACACAAAATCCTAAGTAAACGCTCATTGCAGCTTTCTTCAAGATTTGCAAAGAAACCACTCATAGGTTCTCTCAAGAAGTTGATGGATTTGCACACTGTGGTAAATCCACGCCATAGATGTTTATGCGGGAACAAAGGGGTTAAATAATTAACGCTCGCAACATATGTGAATTGAAACCCTTATGCGGAGTGTAAGAAGGCTGATGGAAACAGCCCTTACTGGCTAAAGTTATTGACCATGGCAAATAATCTATCATGACAGAGAGCAAAGCAGATGCTGCCCGGAGATGGGCAGCAACAGAAGGAAATATTACACGTGAAAAGAAGAAGAAGAAAGGTGTGTTCACTCAGCATTGGGATGGTGGTACTGGTATCCACAAATTTAAGGTGTGTAGTTCGTTACCTGTCAATTATATAATGATGCAGCTAATAAAATACAGACTGTCCTGAGTTCATCGTCCAGAACTCCTGTTGGCTCTACTTTTCCTTTCTTGATAGGAAGGTGCTATCATAAAGATGGCTGGGGCATCCATCTTTAATCCCAAATGCACTGAGCATGCGTAGGCAGGCAAAGCCTCACTTCCTGGAACTCTTGCAGCCATCAGAACCAGAGCCACAGGCCACCCTGAAATGGGTCATCAGTGCTTGCCATTTGTCTGCCCAGACGTCTCTCCGAAGTCCCGAGGGAAGCCTAGGCAACTCTGTTTTAATCATAGTGTCCATCACTGCTGTATGTTGCGTGCTGTGGAGATACACACTGAGGTGGCGCTAGATGCATAATGCTTATTAAGGGATTACCTATGAAAGCAAAGAGACAGGAACAGAATTGGACAGAGGGATCGTCAAACTGTGGCCAAAGCCCAGCAAAGCCTGGTTACCTTGGAGGAAATTCCGGAGTATCCTGATGGCTGCTAGCATAGCCACCCACTACTGTTGTCAAGGTTTTTGTCCTGCTCGGTTTCTGCAGTCGTTAAGTCCCAAAGAAATCACACAGCGGTCTACATTAAATATAAACTGATTGGCCCATTAGCTCAGGCTTCTTATTAACTCATAACTTATATTAGCCCATTATTCTTGTCTATGCTAACATGGCTTGGTGCTTTTTATGGTGAGGCAGTTACATCTTGCTTGCTCTGTGGCCAGATCAGGACTGCAGACTAGCCTTTCCTCTTCCCAGAAGTCTCCTGCTCTCATTGAACCGCCTCTACTTCCTGTCTTGTGGTCCCGCCTATACTTTCTGCCTGGCTACTGGCCAATCGGCATGTATTTAAAATATCATTGACAGAATACAGACCGTTGTCCCACACCACACTGTACTCTCTCACTAGATGTCAGTGCTCAAAATAAGGCTGTAGAGCCGAGGGTCAAATCTTTCACCTGAGAATGTCCCTAGAAATGCAAATGGCTAGATTCTGTCCTGTCCATCACCTGAACCATTTATAGTCAAGTGGCTTAAGACAGCTCTACTGTGTTCATTGGTCATTAAAATTCACAGGCCAAGACAATCAGGATGCTAACTGTAAATACGGTCTCTTGGATATTTTCTAGGTGGGAAACGCAAAGTATAATTGGGTCCCCCGATTAAAAGCAGATCTATTTCTCTTCTGTGCCTTTTACCTACTGCCCAAGTATTGCACGCCTTTTCACCTCCTGAGGGGTGAGCTTAGGTGATAAGTTTCAGTGCTAGCTAAAACATTTTTAAAGAAGAAATAAAGCAAATGTTAAATGGCATGCTGGACCCACCAGGAAGAAACTGCATATTGTACCCAGAAAAAGGAGGCCAAGGAGTGTGCATTAGTGACAGCCGTTCCTGTCTGGTTGTAGGAAACTAGATAGGAGTCATGTAGGAAGAAATGGACTGCAGATAAAGAGCCAGCATGGGGCCGAGGATCCTATTTAAGGTGGTAGGAGCTGGTGCTAGCTATTGGCAGACACAGCAGGAGGAGCGTGGGCTGCCAACGCTGTGATTAACTGGAGACTCTCAGGGAGCCATGGCAGCAGCAGTGTGATCTCATCAAATATCAAGACCAAAGGTGCATACACTACAGGATCCAGAGAAGGAGTGAGAGACTCCTGACTCCACGTCGGGTCGGGAAGAATTGTAGGAATCATGGGCAGATGCTTTCCTTCATGGGGCAAGGATGCTTTGTTTTCCACTAATAGTGTTTGCAGGGCATGGGGGAAAAAATACAATGAATCAGAATTCATGGAGTTTTCCAAATGTTGGCCCTTATAAACAGAACTCCTTGCTTTGAATGAAGAAGGAACACTTACAGAAGTTTCACGTATGATGTCTAAGAACAAGCGTAAACAGTGCTGGCAATGGACAGCAATGGTAAAAGCTGGCACAGTGGTACCATGTTTGGTTTTTTGTGCCCTCCTTTATCTCCACCCCAGCCTCACTGGGGTCTTCACCCCCGTAGCATGAGCTGCCTTCCCTTTGTCCTCTCCAGCCTATCCATCTGCCGTCCCCTACCCAACGCACATACGCGGCCTCTCTTCTCCTGTAGGACCTTAAGATTGTTGGTCTCTTTTTTCTACTCTGTAAATAGAGGCTTTTTGTCCTGCCCACTCCCACGGTTGCTTTTAAAATAACCACTCTGAGGGTTAATATTAATTATAAATGTTTGGCCGATGGCTCAGGCTTATTACTAGCTAGCTCTTACATCTTAAGTGAACCCATTTCTATTAAGCTATGTATCACCATGTGGCCCGTAGCTTACTGGTGGCACTCTGGCATGGTGCTCTTTGGGCAGCTGCTGATTTCTCCCAGGCTCTGTCCTTCTTCTCCTGTACCTCTGGTTGGGTTTCCCATCTAGCTATATTCTACCCTGCCATAGGCCAAAGCAGTTTTAATTATCAGCCAATAAAAACAACACATATTCACAGGTCCAGAAGGACATCCCAAACACGTTTACAAAGTAGGCATGCTCCTCTTAGTAGCGTTTGAATTGTTTAAAAAAACTAAGGCCCTTTAGAATCTTTTGGTAGAAGCCATATGTCTAATTTGCATAGGAGTCTTCAGGAAGCCTCAAGTCCACACTGGCAAGATCTAAGTGGCAGGAGAGCTCTGGATTGAACCTTTGTTAAGTTCATGAGCATGAGCTTTGCCTCCCACTTCCACACTGAGGATTGTATATTTTCCCATGATTCTCGTCTTGTCTCCAGGCGTCATCCCCTCTAAGCACAGTGAGTAAAGCAGCATGTCCTACATCCTTGACTGGGCTTTGGTGAAGGAAAACCTCTGTGAATGAACATATTCTGTACAAAAATGGGGAGACGGCCACCAGCCAGCTCCCAAACCATGATGCAGAGACTTCTTACGAGTTATGAGTTCTCAGGCAAGAGCCCTTGCTGAGTAAAGCAAGAGGATTTGGTTTCAAAACTCCAGCCCTCACATAAGAAGCCAGGCATGATCTCACCCACACAGATACCTCTAGCTCCATTACCACGGGGTGTGGAAACAGGGGGATCACTGGGTTTTCTGGCCACAAGTCTAGTTCCATGTTCAGTGAAAGACTCCGTCTCCAGGGAGTAAGGCAGAAAGTGATAGATTAGACCCCTGATATCCTCCTCTGGCTTCTACGTGTGCACAGGTACACACACAAACACACACTCAGATACACATACATGCACACATGCAGGAAGATATGCGAGAATTAACATCTAAAATATATAAAGAACTTAAACATCTAAACAGCAAGAAAACAATCTAAACCAAAGTGGGGGACTAAGGAAATGGATGGAGAAGTAAAAAAAGCCCATCAATATTCTGTCCATATACGCTTAACCTTTGGGAAACAGGTGAAAACGTCTTAGGCTGCTCTGAGTGGCTGCCACCAAGAGAAACAAATGGCAACATGTGCTGCTAAGGATGTGGGGAAAGTCGAAGCCTTGCTTCCTAATGATGAGTTATATAAACTGATGGAATCTGAAACGTCTCAAAAAAACAAAAATAGAATTGCATCATGAACCAGCTATATCATGCCTGGGCACATACCCAAAGGACTCTATATCTGGTTGTAGATATATTTTCACACATCTATTCATAGCAAGAAAATGGAATGAGCCCAGATGTTCTTTAACTGGTCAGTGATAAAAATGTGACTGCACACACAGAAGAATTTTATTCATCTATAAAGAAACGTGAAATCTTCAGGAAAAGGGTACTAGACGATATACTGGGTGAGTATGTGTGTGTCTTCTTTTCATGTCAAGTACATACGTGTGCTGAAGTCAGAGGTCGACATAGTATGTTTTGATCAATTACTTTCTACTTTATTTCTAAGACAGGGTATCTCACTGAACCTAAAGCCTGACGTTCGGCCCCTGGAGATCCTTCTATCTCTGTTTCCCCAGTTCTGGGAAAACAGGCATGTTCTGCGACACCCCACTTCTTTACATGGATGGGAGGGATCAGACTCAGACCCTCAACCTTATGCTATGAGATCTTTACCAACTGAGCCAACCCTCTGCCAGCTGCCCCTGGAAAATAGCGGGAGACAACCTGGGCTCAGGAAGACAAACGTTGCATGGTGTCTCTCACGTGCAGATTCTCGCTTCTTACTTTTAAATGTGTGTGTGATAGGCTTTTGCTTATGGACCACCAGCCAGCTCCCAAACCATGACGCAGAGACTTCTTACGAGTTATGAGTTCTCAGCATTCACTGAGCTCTTATTTTCATCTGTTTCTCTTCACCTATGTTTTACCCTGGGTTTTTTTTTTTTAACCTTTCTTTTCTTCTGTATTTCTTACTTTCACGGCTTCTCAGGTCTTTCTGAACTGAAGGCTTCCTGGCTTCCGGCCCCAGGCCTGTCCCTCTCTTCCTCCTTCTTCCTCCCTCTTCCTCCCTCATTCTCTTCTCCTTCTTCTCAACCTCTTTCTCTCTCTCCTCCTACTTATTTTTGCTGCCAACCAGCCCCACCCCACCTGCCCCTCTTCTGCCTAACTATTGGCCATTCTGCTTTTTATTAGACCAATTAGGTGCCTTAGGCGGGGAGGGTGAAAGAGCAACCTACCTTTAGTTAATGAAACAAATTCAGCCTAAGCAAATGTAACACATCTTTACATTGTTAAGAAATATTCTGCCGCATAAATGTAACACATCTTTGCCTCGTTAACATAATATACCACAAGATGTGTGTGTATGCAGGAATGTGTATAGAGGTAAGGAAATGAGGAATGAATTCAGGAAAAGCTTTTAAAAGGGCCTTTAAGGGAGGGAAAAATGAGGAAACACCTGTGATATGAGAAGGAAAAATCCTGGAGATGGAAGGGAAAGGAGGAGGGGCATCAGGAAGGAGGAGGAGCATCGGGAAGAAGGAGGGACATCGGGAAGGAGGAGGGGCATCAGGAAGAAGGAGGCATATAGAGGGTTCTGGAGAGAGTCAGCAAAACGAAGTATAAAATGCCACAAGGAACCCTGCCACTGTGTAAACTAACTTAAATGATTTAAAGTTCGCTTATTTTCCGTGCTCCAGAGAGAGGGCAACCTCCTGTTCCCCACTGCACACCAGCCCCAGACATCCCTCTAGACAGACTTCCTGGGTACTAAACACACGTGAAAGGGGGTGGTATGTTCCCAGTACTAGAGTCATAAACGAGAGACTGACAGACTAGGAATCCAAGCAACTTAAGCGGCTGGTGTGGCAGTCAAGGGCCTTTCTCTGTTTCTCCCTCCTCAAGGGAAAAAGGAAGTTACCCGTGTTCCCTTCCAGAGAAACACACTGAAGACAAATTGGAAACAAGCAGGCTTTGTAACTATCGTTACACAAAGTTGTATCAGGGGTCTGTAACTCCTTGGAGGAACATAACGGAAAATATTAACGGACCTTACAAGGGCTGCGGAAGGGAAATGCCAGTGTAAGAAGCAACCTTGGGATTTTTCCACTGTCCCATGGTCCTCCTCACAGAAAATTGATCGAGCATCAGATATTAACTATCTACAAAGCAAACCTCATCTTTTTCAATTTCCTCTTCCAAAGTAAAATGCCTTTGAGTCTCAATAACGTTTTACACGGGGAGGTACCAAATGCTGAGGTTAGGAAATACCTCCATCCACCTAGTACCTTGAAGCATTCAGAGCATTTCTTCAACCGAAATAAGGGTGGATGAAGAAGGCAAAGCTTATAACATAGTCTGTGCCAGTCGAACTGCGTTTGGCTTTCAGAAGGGCATCTGCTCCTGGCTGGGGTTTGCTTCTATGACAGTGCTGGCCACGAACACAATGCTCATCTCACTTGATTCCAAACAAGACATTCTTGCCGAAATACGGGAATTAACAACAGTGGTAAAGGAACCAGGGAGCTTGTAAGCAGATCTCTGGGGAGACAGAGGAAGCGCCAGCTAGGGACTCCAGCCAGTAGGCCTACAGATCCCTTCAACCATGAGGACAAGAGACAGAAAGGCAAAGCACTGGTTTGCGTACGATCTCCTGGACTGTGTTCAGAGGCCGTGGAAGCCGGAGAGACACCCTGACAACTGCCATGCGTCCTCATACCTACATATTATAATACAGCAGAAAACAAGGCAAGAAAAGACCTGTGGAGTATCGCCACTGCCATCCGTAATATTAAACCTTCAGCAAAGCCTTCCGAGGTCCCCTAGAAGAGGATCAAAGCAAGCTGTTTGAATCCTTTCACGTCACCTCCCCTGAACACCTTTTAATTGGGAAGAGGATATAGTCACCAGCATTTCTGAATCTTGAGAAGGGCATTAAATGAACCATTGGGAAAGCATGCACTATGGGAACCATGGCCAGCATCACAAACGGTATCATTTTGTGGTTTAGCTCAGGATCTACAAAGATTAAACAGAACGCTCTCCCAGGCAAATGTAAACATAAACTTATTCATAGGTAGAGGAAAGTTTAGGACATCCTCTGAGCTGACAGAAAGAGCAGGTGGCGGAATGTGGAAACCCACACTGGTAAACATGTTACAAACAGCCCAGTTAGGGCAGTTCATTAGCCACCCGTGACTTGATGCCATGCTGACAGGTACACACAGACACCATGCCTGCCTGACTTGTCAACAGAACATTTATAAACCACATTTATCTTAAGGCTAAGCAAGAGGCTTGGAGAGAATGGATCACAATATCACAAACAACCAGTTACCTCCAATTGCAGGGTGGAGAAAGGCCATAACTTGTATACACATCTGAGGTCTTCAAAACCATCTATAAGACATTGGGTCTCTCTCCGAAATACTTAGACAGTACCAAACCCTGATAATAGTGAGATTATACCTTCCTGGGCTCATCGGTCTGAAGGACTCTTGGTCTCACATCAGACTCAGTGTTTCCAATTAGCCAAGGGAATTCTACCGTTTGATTCCTGGCACACAGCCGCCACTAAGAAACAGCTCTTCCACCTGGGCATAGCAACAGCTCTCCTCTCGTGTACCAGGAAAGAAGGTTTTACGTCCCCTCCAGGTGGTCCAGAACCATCCACGGCAGAAAACACATCCCGCTACGAAATGTGATGCCCCTTTACGGGCTGTTTCCTTTCACCCAGAATCTTGTTAGATAACGGACAAGGCGGTCTTCGCCTAAATTCTTCCAACTCCGCCGGCAGCCGAACTCACACACCAGTATCAATCCCTTCAGCAGGAAGCCTGTGGCTTTCTCTTTAGGCCTAGGAAACTCCTTGAGCGGCTGAAAAGACCAAATGGACTTTACTTCCTGCTGAATACATGAGTACAAACAGAGAGAAATCCTTGGTGTCCTGTTGCGCATGCGTGACCAGCTGCCTGGAGAGGAAAGCGCTCTCCTTTCTCTCTCTCTCTCTCTCTCTCTCTCTCTCTCTCTCTCTCTCTCTCTCTCTCTCTCTCTCTCTCTCTCTCTCTCAGTTCTGTTTCTCCCTTAGAGTTCCTCAGAAGTCCTGGAGATATGCCATATCCTCCGGGGGTCCCCCAGGGGCCACCTCTGTCAGAGTGACTTGCCGTTCTACTGCACCCCACAGAATACAGGAGCAGGCGTTTCTCAGCGATGGATCCTGCCAGTCTCCAAACAATGGCTGCAGGACAGCGCGAACGTGAACAGTGTCCCCACCCCCATGCCCTGTCCATCTGGAATTAGTGGATACATGAGACACTCTGAGAAGCAATCTCCTTCCTTAATCAGCCTTCACAACGTCATTTCCTTCCATGTCAAGTAAACCTTCTTGGGGGCATGTCAGAAATGCTGCCGCGCCACCATTTAAATGTTCAAACATGTGTCTTTGACCTTCAATTTGGCACTCTCAGAAGTGTGTGTGTGTGTGTGTGTGTGTGTGTGTGTGTGTGTGTGCGTGTGTGTGTGTGTGATGCCTGCTATCAGGATGTACACGATACTTATCTTTTTCCCTTTTTGCACAAGGAGAAGCAATAGGCTCCCTATTGCTGAGCTACTTCTGGTCAGTCAGTGAGATCATATATGCGTGGGTACCTGGGATTATTTAGAAGTGTCTAAGGGTGACCCGACTAAAGCTAGGAGGTCACGCACACGTCGGAGCGATGGCTGAGAAAGGAAACATCAATCAGATGCAAAGCTAGTGATCTCTAAACTGATTAAGTCGACGGCTTGTTCAGGCTCTGAAACCTCCTGACAATCTTTTCAAATCTTAACCCGCCCCAGACCAGTCCCTGGGAACGGGGAGCTTGGCGACTTGTTTGGAAGTATCTCCTCTGTGTGGCCTTGGATGCTTGTCTCCACTTCACAAGACAGGCTTCATTTTAGAGAGTTCATCTAGTGATGTCTCCAATCAGGCACTGCCCTCAAGTCACGTCACAGAAAATGGGCCGCAAGATTGAGGGCTCCAGCACATGGAAACAGCCGTGCCCAGAACAGTGACCTTTGCGAATCTCCCACGAACACAGGCACCCAGAGGAAAGGCCTCAACTGCTTAGGGCCTTCATCTCCACCGCGAATTTCACCATCGAGATGGCTGAGCGCAAAGCCTTCGGTGCCAAGCATCCAGAGGGGCTTCTTGTTGCATCTCTTCTACTTTGTTGCGAATGTGAGTGCCTCTCTGTTGGTGTGTGTGCACGTACACGTTTGTGTGTGTGTGCCTATTTCCCAACACCAGTGCCCGATTTGTCTTTCTCTGTCGCCTGAGCTATTCCTGTCCGAGTCATAGAAAAGGGTCCCTTGACAGAGTCTCGCAAACTTCCTTAGCCTAATCCACAGTTTGTTTCCTTGGTGAAGAGGGACTGATTGTCTTCTGGATTCCCGTCTCTGGAGCAGGCCACAAATGTCAGCTCTGCAATCGCAGCGCATCACAACTGATCCCAAAATAAATATTAGCCAAGAAGATAGCTTCGACTCTCCCATACAGTGCAGCAGCCCTTAGCACAGAGAAGAGTCGGTGGTGTCCCTGGTGATAGCTGCCTGTTGCCATGGGAATGAATCTAAAGATTCTGTGACATTTCCCGTGACCATGCAACTAAGCGGAATGCTTTGTGGGCAGAAAGCCCCATCCCTCCTATGTTTCCCTGCGAAGACTCGGGGGAAGGGGAGCCCTCCAGAGGAGTGCATTGAGCAAGAGCTATGTGATTCAGGCATGGAGAGAAAGTCTGTCTGTCAGAACGTGGAGAAAAGCAAGAGAAGAAAAATCAATAGTTGGCCTACATCATTTTCCCATTAAATCTGGTGGCTCTTGCCCTCCTAATGCTGGGACCCTTCAATACAGTTCCTCAGGTTGTGGTGACCCCAACCTTAAAATTGCTTTTGTTGCTACTTTATGCCTGTGATTTGGCTACTGCTTGGAATCATAGTGCAAACATCTGTGTTTTCTGGTCACCTTAGGCCCCCCCTGTGAAAGGGTCATTTGACCCCCCAAAGGGGTCACGACCCACACGTTGAGAACCAGTGGTATAGACTAACAGAAGCCTCACTCTTGACTCCAGCAAGCTTCCTGCTTGCATGTTCCTAACTCTGCCCCATGACAAGTGGTATCAAACTTGGCTGTTTGCACAATCTTGGGACACGCAGGTTCAAAGGTAGCCAGACACTCAGATGCCTACCTTCGTTAAGTTCCTAAAATATTCTGGGTTCCAATCATCTAACAGGTTCTGCCAAGACAGAAACTGAACAAGCAAGTCTCTCTAAGGCACTCTTTCTGTCCTTGGCCACGGAAGCCATGCTGGGCAGCAAGACAAAAGTTGGCCCTGCTCTATAGCTCATGGTCCCAGAGAGAGGATCGCTAAAGGATAGCCTTGCTCTGAACTCAATGGAATGGGGCCTTATGGGCCAGTTTTCCTCACAAGCCTGTAACTCGGGAAGGGTTTATCCTTTCCCCAAACCGTTTCTGGATATTAGGTTGAAAAGTCAAATTGTGGATTCTCCACTAGTTCTGACTTCTAAAACTACCAAACTCTTAGTCCACCCAATGCACTGCTGTTTTGTTAGATGCTAATCAGAATGCACACATTGAAGGCCTGTGTTTGATATTTCAAATTCTCTACTTTTTGAAATATTTAAATGTGTATGAGTGAGACTACATCGTACATCTATGTCTTATCTAACCTGGCTAAAACAATTTAGTTTTAAATATTGCAATATTTCTATAAATACTGAAAATTTACTACTACATGCTAGACATGGATTGAACTGGGCATTATGCGCTGAGATTTTTTTTTAAGGTAGTAACACTGTGGGGTAAATAGAATTACTACTTTATTTTAGGCATCAAATTGAGGTCAGAGTGGACAAAGTACCCTAGCCTAGGTCAGAGAGACCAGGAAAAGTGAAACTCAGTGTTAGCTTAGAGATCCAGACTCAAGAGAGAATTAGGATTTTATTAGAAGGAGCCTAATAGAGGGACTAACCTAAAGCCGCCTGCCCTCCTCCTTCCCCAGCAGAAAGACTACAGTTTTTATTATCAGTTGACCCCAGCCATTCTAGTGCACTGAAGACAGCCATGTGAGCCCAGGCAGGTCCCACCAGAAGGAAGACCAAGCCAGAGCGCAGCCGCAGCTGAAAGCAGTGTTATTGCCGAAGAATGTCGCGCCCCATACACATGCTAACCATCCCTTCCCGTAAAGTCTCTTCCGTATCAACCTTGGTCGTAGAATTATCTAGACTAGAACGCTCAAATGCTCACAGCGTTTAGAAAGAACCCCACCCAAACACAAACTCGCACGCGGCTTCGTGAGTCTCCCGGGAACCAGGAGACTTTGAGAACCAGTTTGAGCCTTGCACATGGACACCGCAGGTGTCGCCTTCGCAGTGACTGTGTGTAATTGCTATAACCGCACCTCAAAGCTCCTCAGAGAAGAGTCCATCCACTCTGGGCGGGTAGCAAGCAGTCAGGCCGCCACCCGCATCTCCCACGCTGTGACTCCGCTCTGGCTGTCACCCCCCACTTGGCACCCTCCTGCACTCTGAGTGACTTACCTGGTTCCTTACAAGGAAAGCTTCTCAGGTCCTTCCTGTTGGGGTCCACTTACCAGACATCAAATCTGTTCCAGCGCCACGCAAAGCCCAATCTCTACCGCCATATGATTTATTCCTGTTAGCCTAACTACCACCTGGATCTCTCCACTAAAACTTAAAGCTTCTAAGCAAAATTTACTCTTTTGCCAAGACTCATTCCTTCTACAGCACCCTGTGTGTTGGTTGGTTAGCCATTTCTCACACCCAGGGACATCTGGGAAGAGGGAACCTCAGTGGAAAAATGCCTCTATCAGCTTAGCCCTCAGGCAAGTCTGTAGAGTATCTTCCTGATTAATAATACGCAGTGCCCAGCTCACTGTGGGTTGTACCACCCCTAGAAAGACCATCCAGGGTTCTATAAGACTGAAGGCTGAGCAAGCCATGGAGAGTAGCATTCCTCCGTGACCTCTACTTCAGTCCCTGCCTCCAGGTCCCTGCATTAAGCTCATGTCCCACCTCCCCTTTATGGTGAACTTGAAGCTGTAAGCATAAACTAACTCCTTCCCTAAGTTGTTTTCGGTCTTGGTTTTTGTCCCGGCCATAGAAACATAAGACACAGTGGAATTGTTCACATCGAGACATTAAATTATCCTGTTGTCTGCCTGCTTCCTTCAGTCTCATTTCCGAAATAATTCCATCTCCTAAACGCTCCCCCAAAGCTGTCTGCTCTTTATGGTTCTCACAGCTACTGCCTAGATCCAAGAACTTGTCACCTCTGTAGATGGACACAATGTCCCTTTTATGACCATGTTTTTGTGTACCTCCTATTCCGTTTAGCTATCCTTCATGGATCCCTCCTTCTGGGACAATCTACATCACAGTTCCTTCTTCCTGTCCATGCTGTATTGAAGCAACCTACACAGCCTCAAGTCTCCCCAAGCCTCTGACTTGTTGAACTATCATTTAACGTAAAAGGTAGAAATTACCTAAATATCGATTTACTCATACTCTTGACAAGAAACCTGACATTGTATGTGTATCTGTGCCTATTTTTCATTCATTCTCTGCGGTGGAGAAAATAGCTATTTCTTACTTTTATTAAGTGGGAGCCTTTCACTTGAATATCAGGTCCCAAATACCAGTGAACAGGTCAGCCCATTGCTAGTTTTTCTGTCTCATCCCTTCTTTCTTCTTTAAATCTCCCCTCACTATCTAAACAAGCTCAAAATTAGAATTTATATTTATGCTGTATTAAAACATAATCTATATATCACACAATTCATCCTTTCAAACAACTAGTACTAAGATAATTGTGAGCATATTCAGAAAGTAATTATATGTGCTTAGCAATGGGGAATGCAGTTCCACCATGGTCTAATTTTAGAACATTTTTATCTCCCTCCAAAAGATCCCACATCCGTTCACTATTGGCCATGCCTCACTTCCTCCCCTGCCCTGTTCCCTAGTGGCCCTGCTTCCCAGGTCTATGCGAGAGCGAGTTCAGCGCATTTTATGGAAATAGAATCTTGTAATGTAGGTCCTTTTGTGTCTGACTTTTTCAGTTAGAACAATTTTTTTTTTGAGGTTACCTATGCTGAAGAATCTGTTAGCCATTCATTCTTTGCTGTAGCTGAAGTTGTTCTGCTGTACTGTAATGCCACAGAGTAGTTGTTCATAAGTTAATGGGTATGTGGGCCCTCTGTCTCTGTCTCTGTCTCTGTCTCTCTCTGTCTCTCTCTGTCTCTCTCTCTCTCTCTCTCTCTCTCTCTATATATATATATATATATATATATATATATATATATATATATATATGAAATTGGCTTGTACTATAATGGAAGCTGACCCGCTGACTCCAGGGTGAAGCCCCAAACTGGTGATTTTGAAGGCCCAGAAGGTTAATTCCAGAGGCCAGCAGCCCATAAGTGAAGCAAATACACATTTCTGGCAGAAAGAAATTTAAGGTCTCTCTTAGAAAGGTAATCTATCTGGAATTCTCCTTATTCAACAGAATCGTTCTTTTTGTTATTTAAGCTCTTATTCATTGCACAGACACGCACACACACACACACACACACACAAACACATACACACACACATACACACACACATACACATACACACACATACACACACACATACACACAAACACATACACACAAACACATACACACACACATACACACACACATACACATACACACACACACATACACACACACATACACACACACATACACACAAACACATACACACACACACACACACACAAACACATACACACACACTGTGAAAAACATTCTGCTTTGCCGAGTCTGCCAATTTACATGCGATCTCATCCAGAAGCACCATAACAGACATTAACTAGTACTGCCTCATGCCCACTCTGTGCATGTCATGGACATGTCCCTGCTGCAGATGGCGTTCTTTCGCTTCTCCTGGGTCCACCTCGAGGAGTGGAATCGCCAGGTCACTTGTGACCCTGCTCGACCTTGAGATGAGGCGTCAAGCTGGTTTCCAAGCAGCTGCTCCAGTTCCTTTGTCCAGGCGGGATCTCAGACAGTTCCAGTTCTGTCCACAGTCTCACCAGCATTTGTTCCTTCCATCTTCTGGGGAACAGTCAATTGCAAAATGATATCTCGGTGTGGGTTTAACTTCAATCTCCCTGATAGATAATGGATGTAAGTTCTTTCCACATGCATCGTTGTCATTTTTTGAGATGTTGATTCAGATGCTTTGCCAACTTTTAAATTGAGTTGCTTTTTCTTTGTTGCTAATAAGAAATAGATTGCTGTGTATCCAGACTTTCTTCGTAAACAAATCCTTTAACCAAACTGTGGTCTAGGAACCTCAAGAACAAGCCCTGACCATTTGATCCTTCATCCTAAGGTCCTCACTTGGGTCCTCTTTTTTTGTGAGATCTCTTCCCAGAATTTCTCTAAATTAGCTCAGAAAACACCCATGATGTTGTCCTGTGCTTTTCCCATCATCACATTCAAAAATTTGCTTTCATTATCCCTTGTGTGACAAATTCTGATATCCATCTTATTTTCTCCACAGGCCTGTGAGATGTGTGCTATTATAATTCTTGTCTTACGGATTTGCAGACTCCATTTTCCAGTAAAAAGAAGATCTGGGATGAGAACCTGGATCTAGGACGAGAACCCAGTGAGATTCATCCTGACCCTGTGTTCTTTGTGCACCACCCTTCCCTTTTTTATCTTTTCCTAACACACCTTGCCAAGAAGATGTGTAGCAATCACTTTTATTAACTTCTGTCTTCCCCATACGCTGGTCAAGGAATAATTTGGATTTATGCAGGCCTATTTTGATGCTTTCTGGTTCATAGTGCCTTAATAAATTCTTATTGAATCAACTGATTCATTGATTGTTCTGATAATCAAACCACGTCACACACTGCTTAAAGACTCGGAGTGGCTTTGTTTGGAAAGAGTCTGTGTCACTTTGGAAGGGACAGGAGTTCCATCTTACCACAATCAGCAGCACCCTTCTTGCTTATCTTGCCCACTTTAGGTCACACACCCCACGTTTTTCCGTACTCACCGACTTACAATTGTTTAGAACTTTCATATTCATGTGTCGGCACCGTGGCACATACTCAAGGTAAACAACTTTTGGCTTAAACGTCAGATTCATTCTGGCTTTCGGTTCCCAGAGTTTCAGCCCCTCGTCGGCTGTCCCCACTCCTGCAGGAGGACTGTGAGACAGACGTCATGGCACCATGGGACAGAGGAGATTGTTCATCTCATGGAAAGTTGGAAGCCAAGAAAGAGACAGACAGGGAACAAAGTAAAATACGACAAATATGCACCCCTGTTCACCCACTTCCTCCAGCTAGGTCCCATTACCCACAGTTCTTATCATATTCCAAGAATATATTTAATTATGATAAATCATCAATGAATTAATCAACCAATTAAGTCAACACCTTCATGATCCAGTCAATTCCTAAATGCCCTACCCTGGAACACTGCCCTGGAGACCAACCCTTCAACACTAGTCTTTGGGGAGGAGATTTTATATCCAAACTTTATTACTTCACTCCTGGACTCTTAAGAATCCTGCCCATGTCATAATGCAAAATTCACTGAGTTCATCCCAAGAGTGCCCCACTTCTGAAGTCCAAGTTCATGGGCTCCTCTGAGATTCAAGGCAAACTCTGCACAGTAAGCCTCAAAAACCAAACAGTTTTACACACTCCCAATGTATAGGGGCACAGAGTAAATAATGTTAGACTTCGTAAAGTGTGAAATATTTAATCTTATTTGTCCTCTCATTTAATCTCTTATTTGCCTGCTGAGGATAAGTATCTTTTTCCAGGAATCTTCTCTGATACACACAAAACAAACAAACAAACAAAAAACCATTCTCACCTCATGATACGAAAAAGGCAGCCAAGTGTGTTTGATTTGTGTCATGTTAGCTCCCTTTCCATGAAGACACGTGTATTTGTACATAGCTCCCAGCATCATATATTCATAATAGTTCATTTTTCAGTCATGGAATTATACAGATCTGCAAAACTATCCCGGTATACAAGCGAGAATTCCAGGCAAAAGCCTCTAGAATCAAGGACACATAAATTTCCTAGTCATTCAGCATACCATTGCTTTATCATATCCCCGAAACAGATAGGGCATTTCTTAGGTGCCAGGCTCGGGGCTTGAATCTGAAGGCAGAGGGATGAATTAGACAGATGAGGTCTCTGCCTTTGCGGTGTTTGTATTTTCCTGGGAAAGGCTGATATTGAACGAATACATCAATAAAGAAACACAATGCTCCAAAGAAATCAAACAGTAAAGGCCTGGAGGGTTTTGGGGATATCGCTGGACAGTAAAGGGTACTATCAACATGTTCCTCCAAGGAAGAAGCCCTAGTACAGAGGTAGCGATAAGGTCCACAGGCTGGAGGCTCGAGTGTGATCAGGCTGTGATCTTCTGGGAGGTCCTGTACTTCAATGGGGTTTGTGAGCAGAGTGCCACTAGTTACTTAATTGTAACATAGACCCACTGTGCCCCTGGAACTGAAGTGCTGAATATGACTTGGCTCTGCCATGTTGGACTGGGTGGAGCAAACAGGCAGGGCCATGGAGTTGGTCCTAGCCATGCTTGTTTAGCAATTTAAAAAAGTGCTCCTGGTCAGAAAATGATTACAGATACGCAGGAAAGACAGATTCAGACAGAAATAAACCTCTGAAAGGGTCATAGTGTGTTTAAAAATGTACATAGTCTTGGGAGAAAAGGAAAAAAGGATATAGATAGTTATAAAAAGAAGTGAATAGTTTTTAAAAAGAAAGTCTTTAAAGAGACAGAGTACAGATAGTTATAGATTAAAGGAGTAAAGAAAAGTAAGCCACGCAAAGATGGAAAATACACAGAAAGTCTGGATTATGTATATTTTTGTGTTTTCTTTGAGTTTTTTTGCAACAGAGAGACATTTGATTCTGGGGGCTGCTAAGTTAAACCAACATAAAGGTATTTAGACTTCAAAATTTGGGTCTAAGGATATGTTGCTTTAGAAAAGAGATTCTGCTTTTGTTTCCACAGAAGAGGAGAACCTGTAGATTCCTTCTAGGCTAATGTGTTTTGATGGAACAAGACCCCTAAAAAGTCTCGGTGAACCCTAAAAATACCTTGCCCAACAAACAGCAGGAAACATTTTGGAGAAAACAATGCCCAGATTCCCAAAACAGTTGTTTATAAATGCTTGTTTTCATTTAAACAGGGGTGTGATATAGAGATAAGTACTTGAAATTGGTATGGACTTTGGTGTATTGATACAAATTTAAGCTCAATTTAGTTATATGTATATTTCTACTCTTATTTAAGGTATTGTGTTTGTAAAACTCATTTAAAAATGCAATGTATAATTTAAAATTACAGTTTGATTGATAGTCATTTATAAAAGTCAAACTGTAGTCATGTTAGATTTTCTAGATATATAGAGGTAAATTTCAGTTAGATAGATAATCTTGAAACCTTTCAAAGACCTACAGAATATGGGATTTAAAATATTTTAAGAACTTAGCTTTTTCCCAACAGTGAGACATGTCTGCTTCTGGCAGTACCAATTACTTCAGAGAGGTTTATGGACATTGAAGAAATTCTTTAGGGAATTTGCCTTCAATGTGACAAGGCTAGCCATTTGGGCAAGAAACTGCTCTTGCCTGGACTGCTTTATGGTATGCTGTATGAATTGGACATGCAGAACCCACAGAAAAGTGATTACTGAACTTTCCAAAAGACAGAATGGTCCTTCTGGGTTCCTGCTTCACAGAAGAAACTGCCAGACATTCTGCAGGACACAGAAGAAAGTGACCAACAAACTGCCAATATAGGTGAAACCGTCTTTCAAATTTCCTGATTCATGGAAAAGTCTCTCAGATACTATGGGCCTGTGGGCTGAAGATGGAGGCCCCAATGATACAGAAGCATTTTGGGTGACTGTCCAGGTAGCGAGATGTCTCTGTCAATTCTAGAGTTTCGGAAATTCCCTACAATGCACTTCCTGTTTCCTTAGGTAATATTATATCCTTCTGGGATCTTTGATGGAGTTGAAGAATAGATAGTTATAATTATAGTTTTCCTTTGTTATGATAAAAGATAAAAATAGATATAAAACCTTAGACTCACTATGTAGCTGCCAAAGGAGGACACACTGGAACCTTAGGAACCTTATTAGTAGGCGACAGCCTTGTGGCGATACACAGATTGACAGAAATGGGTTCATTTAAGATGTGAGAGCTAGCTAGGAATATGCTAGAGTCATCGACCAAACAGTGTTGTAATTAATATAGTTTCTATGTGATTATTTGGGTCTGAGAGGCCAAGAAATGAACAAGCAGTCTCTTCCTACACAGAGAGATTAATCGATAGTGAGAAACTCCACCACAGTATGTTGACCGAGGTTTCTGTCCCATCCAGTTCCTCAGCCGTTCAGTCCCAAAGAAATACACCGAGGTCTACATTAAATATAAACTGATTGGCCCAGTAGCTCAGGCTTCTTATTAATTAATTCTTATAACTTATATCAGCCCATTATTCTTGTCTGTGTTAGCCACGTGGCTTGGTACCTTTTTCGGCAAGGCAGTCACATCTTGCTTGTTCTCTGGACTGTGGACTGAAACTTTCCTCTTCCCATAATTCTTGTTGTCCTGCCTCTTCTTCCTGCCTGGCTACTGGCCAATCAGCATTTTATTAAAAATAATACAAGTGGCAGGATAAAAGACCATTGTCCCACAGCAGTAGTATTTCAACCAAAAAATACAGGAGAAATCAAATTTAATGTGTCTGAACACACAGCTTCAACACGAACCTCTTTTCCTTCCCCAGTGGACAGCAACTTACTCTGCCACATCTGCTTCACAGAACAGGTTCAGAAGTGGAATGCATCTTATAGAAGACTTAAACAGTTAAGATTTAGGGATGAGAATGGTCCCTGAGAGTCAAATGCAACGTAATCGGTACAAGGCCACCAACTCTGAAATGAAGTATCATAGGTTAGCATCTATATGTGGCAGTTGAGAACAAGGTTTAATACTCTTTCAGGGGTCTTGGCATTTATGTATTATTTGTTTGTTTAGAGGAGATCTTGCATATCTCAAGCTGGTCTCAAATTCACTGTTTGGTCTAGTTCAAGGGTGGCTTAGGACTTCCGGGATAATGACTGCGCACCGCTGAGCCGGCTTACGTAGTGCATGGAATAAATGTACTGCACTGGCTTCCTCTATAGTAGGCAACTTATTTCTAACTGTAGTGGACTCCTGTGTTTATCCTGCTGGAAATACCTGAGCACTCGGAGAAATCAATGAGCTAACGTGTCAGGGGACCAGCGTGTGAAGACTGTCAGGTAAAATGAAAACAAAAATATGAAGATATAACAATAATTGCGTCGGGATCTCTGACCATGTGTCTCCATATGGCCTGCCAATGAACATTTTGGCATTAAGAGGTACAAAGAAAGGAACCAGCTCCTTGCAAATTCAACGTATTTGAACACATGGGTTTTAACCCATGCGCTATGATTGATGAACTCACCTGCCCATGTCTGACAGGATTCTATGTCATGGTTGATAATTCCATTTATGTGAACGTACTGATGAAAGATACTATGTAGGCAATCTCAGATCTGGACCCTGTGTCTTGCAAGATTCAATTATTTCCACTATATGTGCTGGCTTGTCACGTTTGTATCATCTCCATGAAAAAAACAGAGAGCCCTGAGAATACAGAATTTTCATATTAGCTACCGAGGAAACATCTCGCTGCCGAGAGGGTACAATTTCCCCCCGAGACTGCATTTGAATAACACGCCTTTCCATTCAGCTGAGTCTCATTCTGTGCCTTCGCGATAAGAGGAGCTGTCCAATGTTCTTGCGAAAGCATGGCTAGGCTTTCCCATGTTGGTAGCTTGTTTCCGACCCTGCCTAGTAATTGTAAGTTCCTTGTAGAGAAATTTTATGGTCGCAAATATAAAAGACAGATAAAAAGGCTATACAGCAGCTTTGTGCTGGGAGCTGTGTGTTTGTTTGCGTTGGCAGCCAGAAATCTAAATATTTATGCGCTTTGCTTTATGAAGCAGTGGGGACGTAGTTGGGGTGGTGTGTTTGAATGGATAGACACAGGTGCAGTGTGTGCCAATGGAACAACAGCAAATAAAACGGACAATAAACAGAATCCCCCATGCACTCTAGTGTGCATTTTCTACTTATTCCAACAAGTGTACTATTTATATGTTATTTCAAACGAGGACCTCTGAAAAATCTAGAAATTTAGTGCCTAGAAGTCCATTCATACTGAATTGCAGCAAGACACAAAATCCGCTCATCGTGATAAAACATTTAAGGAGACACCGTGGGACATCTTTGAAACCACCTTAAATTTCAGCTTCCATCCACTGTGACTGAAACCTGCTTTTAACGACTATTTT
Organism: Myodes glareolus; assembly: GCF_982192425.1. Lineage (NCBI taxonomy): Eukaryota > Metazoa > Chordata > Mammalia > Rodentia > Cricetidae > Myodes > Myodes glareolus. Next base: position 40,958,745 of record NC_142052.1, on the reverse strand, counting down.
GGTTCCCCCGTATGCTGTTGACAGAACACTGCTAGCATTTGCCAGTTCCAGAGCTTGTGAGTGTAACCTCTAGGTCCCATTAGCTAAATATGCCTTGATTTCCCCAACAGCTTAGTTGGCGGTCGTAAAATCCACCTATGGCATAATAGCACTGCAAAACCAAGCACTAAACAATCCCTGCTGCAGAAGCGAAATCTAAAAGAGCAAATAAACCATTCCCTTTTATTAGGACACAGTTGTTTCTTTAGTAGGGAACCGAGTCCCTTGAGACTTCCTACCCCTGACATAGTCACCTAGTGAGTAACATCAGAGTTAATCCAACTGAATTTTAAAATGACCTCCTACAAAGCTCAGTATTGAAGGAGGAGAAACTCGCAAGAATAAGCTCACGAAATCGCTTGAGAAAAACAAGTTGTGATTATTTTTAATATACTTTAATTAAAATAAAATTATATTGCTTGCTCCCTTCCCTTTCTTCTCTCCAGTCCCTCTCATGGCCCCATTTTCAAATTAATAGACTCTTTAATTACTGTCACACACACATCAGTGTGTACGCATGTACATGCACAGATATGTAAGTACAAACTTTGAGTCCATTTCTGTTGTTTGCATGTTTATAGTTTCAGGGTTGAACCACTCTGTACTGGACAACCAATAACGGGTCTCAGCCGTGGGAAAGACTAACTCTCCCTGTCTCAAGAGTCCTTTGCTGCCTGGAATTCTTCATCTAGGAGTGGGACCCATACATTCCTCCCCTTCCACGTTAACACACCCACTGATACCACCATTGTTCAGATCTTGTTTACACAGACATTTCTAAGAGAGACTTGCACAGATTTCCCTCCGGCTCTCCATCTTGCTGCATCCCCTTCTGAGATGTTCCCTGAGCTACAGATGCTAATACATCTATACAGATAGACAGACAAATGCACAAGCATGCACAAGCACACACGAGCACGTGTGTGTGTTAAAGGAAATTATACCGCTTGAGATGACGATGCTTCCAAAGGCCCAAGGGCTAACCAAACCCCCAGCGCCAGTCATGAGAAATCTTTCAAATGGATAGTCAGAGTAGTGTAATAGGTCCCAAACAATGCAGGTTACTGACATAGCCCTTGGTCACCTCTCAGAGACGGAAGGTGGGACTTGGATCTGGGTCTGACCTGAAAGCCTCTTTCCTGCAATCTAGCCCCCTGCCCCCACCCCTGCCCCATACCAGAAAATGCTCTGCAGGCTGCCAAGGGAGGGGAGCAGTTACTAGTCCTTACCAGCTGCAACTCCCATAAGCCACAACCGCGACCAGTAGAGCAAGATATCTAGACAGGTGCAGTAAATGGCATTCACATATCACCAGTAACCAACAGCTATCTAATCAGACATAGGCCCAACTTCACAAGGCAGACATTATGCCAAGTCATTTAAACCTAGCCAACTTCCCTGAGCTAGTGAGGTCGTGGACCTTAGGGTGGGGAAACAATCTACTATCTCCACTTTGCTAGACCAGTATAATCCCTTACTATAATTAAATCTTATCCTGATACCCACACCACAGATGGGTGTGTTTACCACCTCTCGTCAAGAAAGCTTCTCTTTCCAGTGAACGGAGACATTGCAGAACAAGCAGAGACCGTGCACATTTGAACTGTGTGAGTCCCGGTGGATACATCTGCATCAAACAGGTTTGGACAAGGCATCACAATGGCACAAGCCCATCAGAATGGATCTTGAGAAAACACATTGTAATATGAAGGAATGTACCAGGATGCAAGGCCGCTCCCCAGCATGCAAGGAAGCACAAAAGGAATGGAAAGCCAAAATTTGAATTTAAGAAAATATTAGATAGCGTCTTGTTTATAGCCCATAAAACAGAAAACCTATTTTTATGAATAACTCTACTTCAATTAAGCAATGGCAGGAAAATGGTTTACCTTGCCTATTGAACACAATAGGTTCCAACAATGGCAACAGTGATATTTCTGGTTTTAGAAGTCGTTCCAGAACCTTCCCATTCTGTATCAGAATTGAGAGAAGTGGAGTCCATTCTGGGGCTGCTTCAGTGGATATAATTTGGTAGAAAAGGCCCCATGTTGCCTAGAGGGTATTTAGGTTTCTTGAAATCCACGAGCAGCCGTGGCCGTGATGTAAATCTCTGAGTGGCTTCCGTCCTTAAAAGATTCCACCAAATGTCAGGATAGACAACTGAGAACTCTATTGAGTTTCTACCTAAATAGGGGTTCTACAGCATACTTGTGAATAAAATAGATAGGCTTGGGGTTTGGGAATGACTTGTTACTCAGTAACACTGAGCCCTAACACTCTTTCAGGCTCAGCTCCCTCTTCTAAAATGAGGGTTAAAAGCGTCACTCCCTGTGACTGTTTTGTGATTTGATTTTGCATTCGGTCCAGCACCGGGTATGGAGAAGACACACACGAGAGTTACGTGTTAAAAAATGCTGCCAGGAATACTTCAAGAGTAAACAGCAAAGCACAGGCTGTAAAAGAAACGCCATGAAATGAAACTGTGACCGAACATTTAAAATCAAAATTGACAGATTTAACTGAACTTCTGTCTCAAAGAAGAACGTAAGAAAATCTCCCAGGATCACAGAGGAAGATGAACAACGTCACGGGAGAGGAGGAAATGGGGAAAGGGTACAGTGCTGTGTGGTGCTGATGGGACTGCGGACTGCTCTTCCCAGGATCAGGACAGCTGAGCAGGAGCGCACGAGTCTCCACACACAAATGCGTGCAGATGCAAAACTCACAAAGCCGCAACACAAAAGAGAAAGCCTATGCAGACTTTAAACGCCTAACTCTCTCCGTACGATGGTTCCCAGATAAAAGAAAAGCGGAGCGCCGCAGAGGCAACATCTCCAACATCAAAGCAACTGCAAAAGCACAGGCAGGAGAAATGATTGCTTGTGAATGAAAATGTGTTATCAACATATAGCTTTACTATGCATTTACAGAGTTGGAATGGGGTAGAGCTCCCTGCAGTAAACTACGCATGTGTAAAGTATACAACTGAAGTTTTCATGTAAATGTGGCATCTAAAATAATCCCCAAACCAAGGTTAGAAATGCCTTGATCAGCCCTCAACGCATCCTAGGGCTGAGCTCAGCTCCTTCGTTGCTTTTAACTGTTCCCAGGCAACCACTGATTGATTGATTGATTGGTTTTCTGTCACTCTTCATTCCATCCTGTTTCTGAAAACGTAGAAGACCTGCAGTGTGTAATTTGACAATGGAGAAGACCTGTAATGTGTAATTTGACTCTGGTTTCTCAATTCTTAATTACTTTCAGATTTGGTGTTCTGTGTCTTTCAAGGAATTTGCTCTGTTCTGTTGAAGCTGTAGCATTTATTGGCACTGAGTCTTCATAACCCAGCCTTATAATCCCTCTCATATTAGTATAATCTAATATGATGCCTCTTTCTCAGTCAGCATTGGTAATTTGCGCCTTCTCATTTTCCCTCTTCTCTGTTTGGTAAGAAGCTTAGAATTCTATTGGTCTTTTCCAGAGAACCAACTTCGGGTCTCACCGGTTTGTCCCACTCAATGTTGTCTCTTATTTCACCGGTTTTACTGTTTTCTTTCCGCTAAATTCAATGGCTGAAAACCAGAAGCCATTTCTGAATTAAATTAATTTTAACTCACACTCAAAAATAACTTCCATTTTTATCCTAATTCTCCTTTAATTCCTGAGATATTTGTAAATAATGTGACTTATTTCTTCCTCTCTTGAGAACTCCCTGAAGCCAGGAACGGAAAAGGGCACCGTTGCAGGCTGGAGAGCGGCGGGGAGGGAAAGAGCAGGGTATGATCCATCTGAAGAGGAAATGGAGAAATGGGAGGCCCTCACTAGGGAGGGGAACAGAGATAAATACAGAAGAAGGAGAACAAAGCAACAGGATGTCTGAAAAAGTCACACGGAATCCTACTATCTACCATCTGCCTAAAAATATCAACAATACATGCATTTCAATATAAACACATACATACATAGTTTAAGTGAAGTTTTCCCATCTGGTCTGGCAATGCTCCAAGAACCAAAGACCATCTAAAAAACCGCCAACACCACCACGAGAAGAAGCCCTCTTGTGGTTTGTTGGTCAGAGCTGCCCAAGAGATTCCCCAAAGCACTACAAGCTGTTTCTATTGGCCATGGTTGCCCCCACAGAGGTGAAAGGTAAGTAACCATTGGTGAAAATACCATGCACTTCAGACCCAGGACCCAATACCCCTGAGCTTGGATAGACCTAAACGCCTCCTTCCTCCATGAGGACTAGCTTTCATTGACTAGAAGGAGCCATGCCAGCTTCTGCAGGAGGGGCTAACCCATCAGTCCTAACCAGCTATAATGCCTATGAGCCACAAAAAAATGACCCCTATAGCATGATTAGAAGCAACCGTCAGCTCACTAACAGGGCTTAACACCCATTCAACATCAGGGAAACCATACCTGATCCTGAAAACCTGACTAACTACACAGGTAGGGCTAGTGAAGGCACAGATCTGGAAGGAGAACCTTCAACTGCCATGTTACTGCCCCAACATAATCCCGAGCTGCATTCTAAATATCTGGCCTAATACCACAGGTTAGTATGAGATACCTCATGCTTCACCAAGGAAATGCAGATGGGGAAAGCTTAAACCCTGCATAAGGAGCTGCAGGCAACTAGCAAATGCAGAGAGAAGGAGAGAAAGTCTTCCCCATGGAGGAGGACACCAATCTATTACTCATTTACCATACATACCATACACACAAGCAACATGAACAGGTCGTCTCTACGTGTTTAAGAATAAATAAGTGTTTAAACGTGTGTGTGTGTGTGTGTGTGTGTGTGTGTATGTAACAATAACTAATGAAAAAAAGAAACCGTGAATTTGAAAGAAAGTAAGGAGAGGTATATGGGAGGGCTTTGAGGGAGGAAAGGGAAGGGAGAAATGATGTAAAAATATCACAACTAAAAATCACTAAAATATATTGTATTCTGATAAAATAAACCATTCAGCTGGATGGTGTAGGACGATTTGATTAATAACTTATAAAAAGTACATACAATAGTTTAAACTTTAGTTAATATTTCCTATTGGATTCATCGCTTGAGTTATATGCTTTGATACATGTTCAAGAAAAATAGCCGTGACTAATAATGTGTAACATACATGGTAGGCTGATGAAAAATTGATTAAACCCTAGACATATATGTCTTTGTCACCTGTGACAGAAAGGATGAAACAGAGTCTAAGCACAAAATAAATCAGGCGCTTTTATTTTTCTTTCCCGTCTCCTCTCATCCAAAAATATCAATGATATTTATTGTAACAGACTCCAAACTATGGTTCCCTATAGCAAGCCTATTAGTGACTGAACTGATTGGTACTAGAAAGATCTTGAAACTTACTGTATCTTCATATATGCAATATTACATGGCAATTCAGAGTTTATTTCCAGCCCTAGCTGTCAGTGTAAGTCACCACGAGTACGCTCCACTCATTGCTGTAAAGCCAGTGACCTCCCATCAGGACCACAGCTGGCACAAGGACATTGATACAACACAGGGCAGTGGCCAGAGGCTCGGGATCAGTGGCATGCCAGTTTGCTGATTGGCTTGTTATAATCAATCACACCTCACTCTAGTCATGTGACTGACTAAGCAGTTGAAGATTTGACCTGGGTTTGTTTTGTTTCGTAGGTTTAATTTTTGAGAACTTGTACATTGGCACCCGCATCTACAACATGCCCATGGCTTCTTCTCCCATCAAAATGCTCCGTGGACCCTTCCCCAACTCATCCCCTCTTCTCTATTATTGCTGCAAATTGTGTTATATTTAATAAAATCAGACGTGCTGTGCTTTAGACTTGCGGTGATTGAATGATCATGGCAGAACACATTCATTTGCCCACTAACTGGAACACCCTACTTGCTTGCTGAAGTTCCTTCTTGCTTGTCTTTGAAACTGTTCTCCTTTTTGAATACCTGGAAGAGTCTAGAGAAAGGAAAGGAAGCAGGGAATGAAGTGATGTAATTCTATTTTGATTAAAACATATTTAAGAAAATAAAAATATATTGAAAATCCACTTTATGAATAGATAGGTCTTGTCTCTTAGCTGATGTTACATACATTTTTACAGTTTCTTCTTTTTTACGATTATGGACTAACAGTGCGATGAACATTTGTGAAGATGCATTTTCATTTCTTTTAACATAAATCTATGGATCATATGATCAGTACATGTAATTTTCGAGGAATTATCGAGCAGTGTTCCAAAGCAGCTGTACCACTGTCTAGTCTCAGTACAGCGCAGAATGGCCCCGGGTTCTGCACATGCTATCTAGCCCTTGCTATGGCCTTTCTCACGGCAGCCCACCTAACTGGTATGAAGTCATGCCTCGCTGTGGCTTTGGGTATCCTGGGTGGCTAAGGGTGTTGAACAGCACCCCATGTGCTTATCTGTGCATTTTCCTTGCAGCAAAGCCTTTTAAGATGCCCCCCCTTTAATATTGGGTTTAATTGTAATAGGTTCTTCATATACTATGGATCCAAATTCTCTTACGAGCTGTATACCTTCCAAACCCCCAACCGTGAGTCCTTCTATTTCTTCTTGACATCCTTTGGAATACAAATACACATTTAAATATTTTGATGAGACTACAATAAGCAAAAGAATAGTTGTGTTATTAAATTTCTCTAGAAAGTGAAAATAGAAAAAATTTCATAATGCATTGATAGTGATGAAATTTTAAAAAGACAATTTTTCCGCAACAAACATTTGAGCATTCAAAAATTTTCTGTTGAAACTTAAATTGGGAGGTTTTCCTAAGATTATTTGGTAATTCATCTCAAAATTGAAAACAGCTTAGATCCTACGTACCCCTTGATCCAACCATACCCCTTCTAGAAATTTCTAAGAAAAAAGTTAAATAACTTTATAATAAATTTTATCACTGTACTGTCTGCATTTCAAAAATAAAACAAAATTAGAGAAAATATAACAATAGTATATTAGCTAAATATATTATGATATATCACACTCAAGACAGAATGTAATAATTATAAAGCATATGGGCCAAGGATCACCAGAAACAACATCATGAGTGAAGAGATTTTCTGACTAATGGCAGTGTGTGTCTTTTTTAGAGAGGTATCTTCAACTGATGCCAAGCTGTGTGTGTGTGCACGTGTGCATGTGCATGCCCATGCATGTGTGTGTCTGTGTGTGCATGTCTCTTTATCTCTATCTGTGTGGTGTGTGTTTGTGTATGTGTGCAGGCATGTGCATGCCCGTGTGTGTGTGTCTGTGTATGTACCTGCGTGTGCACATCTCTTTCTCTTTTTCTGTGTGTGTGTCTATGTGTGTGTGTCTGTGTTTGTGTGTGTGTGTGTGTGTGTGTGTGTGTTTTTAAGGTGAGGAAGGGAAGGTGTCTTGGGGTATTAAAATAACCAAGATTTTAACAAAAGTAATAAATGAAATTTCCTCATTTCTCAAAATTCTATTGCTTACCCAGTTTTGAAAAATATTCAATGTCTAAATAAAATGCATTAATTTTTATTAAGATGCCATGTACACTTACACACAATGTTTAAGGCAACATAATTCAAAATGCTAATTAGTGGCACCTTTTTATTTTTATTTTATATGTCTGTCGGCCTTTACACTTTCATATCAATTATTAATGTTTTATTTTCAGAGGAAAGACAATTCCTTTTTGTGGTGATAAAAGGGGTATGAATCTAGCTAAATATTTAAGAAGAAAATTAAAATCAAAGTCACTGAATAAATACTCTTGTGCGTATAGCCAGGCAGCTATGAGTTCAAATTCATTTTTTCCTTTTGCTAGTTCAGGGATCATGGCTTCTCTTCTATAAATGTCAGTGGTTATACTTACCATTCCTGCCTCAAATTTCATCAATGATATAAAAATAGAATAACTAACATAATGTCTTGCATTGCCGAAAGTTAACAGACAGAAGTGGCTTTCTGTATGGTGGTTCAGGCTATGACGGAGATAGATATTTGTACACGGTAGAAAACGTGGCACATGAATACCAAAGCTTGTGTGCCTCGGTGCATTTCGGTCTATTCAAAGGCAATACTGTCACAAGGGCATCCTCTTGGCAGCTAGAAAGTTCCTTCCTGAACTGTGCCCTACTTCCTCACTAGCAGAGGTCCCCAGGGAATGGATAAAAAGGTGTTGACAACTGCCCGATGAATATCATGGGGACGGAATCCCCAGCATGTTCTCAGGAAGATGGAGATAGAGGCTAAGTTTGAATGGAGCTGAAGGATGAATGGGATGAACTAGGTTTGATCCCCAAAGCAAAGCAAGAAAAATATAAGTATTCTGTGTTTTTGCCACCCAACTTTATTACCTGCAAGGCGTGGATTGATTCAAATAGGATTGGAGACGCCGAGAAAGGTCCAGTTGACTGATCCCATTTCTGCCGGTAGTATTTATCTTTCATCGAACAGAATCACATGGCTCTCCTTCTTTTTCCTCTCACGTCAGGTTAAGTATAACATAGAGCAGAGAGATTCTTTCAGGCGGCCACAGCACTCTTAGAAATTGGTCCTCAGATGAAACCAGCCACCTCCCCCAAGTGCCTGGTTTTAGCCCAGTGAGAAATTTTATCATAACTGGTCCGTGGAAACTGTGTACCTGCTAACATTTTCACGTAACAAGAACTTCGTGTTTTCAATAAATTCGCAAGAAAAGAGAACAAAAAAAATCCATGTTTTGATATCTTTACTCTTTCGGCAATGTGTGACAAGAACATAGTTGTATTAAGAAGTCAGAAATAACACAGTAGCTATAGAGGATGTTCATATTTGCAAAATTTCAACAATTATCTTCTCTAGGCTCCCCCAAATTAGCATATTTGTTAATCAAATTAATTAAGAAGCTTTTCAAAATAAAAGCAATGTTTTAAATAAATATATTCTTTCATAACCATAGAACATCTAGTTCTGTTGGTGGTGATGAATGAACATTACATTTAAGAGGTTTATGAAGACATTAGGGTAAAATAATCTAGATATCATTATAAACGTACCCTTATTAGCCATTTCCTTCTTTGTGAGTTTTACTGTATGCGTTAAGATTATCCATGCATGCCATCGAATTAGTTACCCAACACATCATCATAAAGATGATGTCTGACTTACAGAATTCATGTCCCCTCAACATGACGAAAGGATATTGTTTGCACAATGTTTTTAAATTTAAATTTAGTACCCGATACTCAATCCAATCCTGGCCAAGCACGTGCATCTGCCCACTTCCAGCAAATGAATGCCACACTCCCGCCCTGCAAACCTGGAGATATCACATCTGATTCCATTACTGTCCCATCAACAGTCCCGTTACAACAGACACTGGGTGAGTTTCAGAGTACCGCCTGGTGGCTACCGATTCACTGTGGCCAGCTCTTCTCCCGAAGCCACATGCTTAGTAAACATCTACAGAGACTAAATCCTAAATTTGATTTTATTTACTAAATATTTGAAAGACTTTGCTGAACGAAGACGTGAATTTGTCTGTCCAGAATTCTGATTTGAAAATTGTTTTATCCGCTTTAATTTCTACTGTCGTTTTTAGGTCAATATTTAAGATCTATAAAAACACCCTTGCTTTGATGCGTTTGGCTTTCTTCAATAATAAGCTGTGCTAGAATCTCCAAATTAATTAAATGTCAACGACAGAGCTCAAACTAGCCATAGCGATGGGTTACACTAAGTGCTCAATATTATTTCAGATTATCAACTGTCTCCAGATCATAATGATAAAAGAATAACTTACTAAAACCAATAATGCGACAGAGAATATATTTTAACAGGACTTCTCTCTCTCTCTCTCTCTCTCTCTCTCTCTCTCTCTCGCACATGCGCACAGGCAGCCACACATAGGTATACACACACACACACACACGCGCGCGCACACACACACACGCACACGCACACACGCACGTGCACACGGGCAGCCACACATAGGTCTACGCACACAGCTCAGCGTTTACAACACTGTTACTAACAGTTTTAGCTTCGATAAATTAACTACAGGAAAATACTGGCACTGTGAAAATATATGTTTATGTACAGCACCCCACGGAGGGCATCATCTCTGTGAACATCTGAAGAATGTAAAAACAAAACGAAAAGGCAAGAAGGAGACAGCGGAGTCCTTGAGGTGCGCATGCGCACTGCCTCGGTCACAGCTTCCCGTTCTCCTCGCTGCTCTCCTTCTCTTCTATGGCTTCCAGGCTGCGCTTGCCCTTGGCCTCGGGGCCAGCGCCAGGGCCTTTACTCAGGCCGCAGGACAAACAGGCCAGCTGGATCTGCTTCATGTTCTCTATAGCCTCGTTCTTGGCATTCTTCAGCAGGTCTCCTTGTCCCTGCAGACAGGTGGACACAGAAAAGAAGAAGGTTAGGGACCGGACCGGGCTCGCGCAGCAACGCTGCTCCGCTTCTTAGGATGCTGACTAAGGATGCAAGAGACCCAGACCTCAGAGGCGCTTCTTTCTCCAGGGTTATAACCGCATTTATTTTCCGCCGTGGTTGAAGGAATTAGCTCTTGGGTTCTAGAACCTCAAACCTCACCTCCCTGCATACTTATCGGCTGCTCCTCGGGATTCCTGTAAGGGAGACTTTGTGTGGACGCACTGAGGCCCTTGAACCTTCCATATTATAGTCGGAGACTTTGCTCACCATTACAGTTCCTGCCTAGCCAGACCAAGATTTCTAGGAGAAGATGAGGAGAGATGTTCTTCCATAAAACTGAAAAACAAACTGGCTTGTCAGATTAAACAGCACAAAGCAAAGCATCCCGTGATGGAACCCACGCATGAATGCAGTCTTGTGCCTGCTGGGCTGGTTTTTAACAGATCGGGTTATCACTGCCAGCTCCTGTTGGTGTCTTGTGACCTACCCACATCCCTTCTGTGCACTTCTGCATACTAGGGGCAATGTTCCCGTCTGGTAACGAACGGACGTTTCTCCAGGCACCGCACGTCCATCAAAATAAAAAGCACAGAGAGATCTCTGGGATATGCTGGCTGCCATTTGCGTCAATGTGTTGGGAGAAAACAGGCCCTATAGTTTTATGCTCGACATGAGTTGTTATTACAGTGTTTAAGTGGATGCTCCGACATCGGCTCAGGGCCCGAAGGGCTACGGAAGTGTGCAGAAGAGGGAGTGTGTTTCTCTGGTGCACAGACCAAAGAGGAAGTAACCTCCTCCTTCTCCTCCCTTTCCCACAGCAGCTAGGCCAGCATGACCCTGGAATGGTAAGGGATGATACGGGAGGATGTGGGAGCAGTAATGACTGCCGGAACATTCTATAAACCTCGGGCTCACTCAGAGAGGGGACAATAGCCTATTAGACCAAGCAATTCACGATATAATGCAACCTTTCTTTAATGTTATGAATGTCATTTTCTTAAAGCGTATAGACTACCTGCTAAGAAAATGTCTTAGAATGTTTATTTTCTCAAAATCCATACAATCAGTCACTGATTCTAACTGTTGTAGAGACAGTTAGGTCCCCCCCTCACCTCTCATATGAACTGCCTGCCCTGTGAGTACTGTTTGTGTTAAAATGGACTGTCTTCAGTTGCCCAAACCACGGTCTAGGGTTTTAGAAGCAAGCTCAGAGGCTGTAGAGATGAAGTCTCCGTGTGAGGAAAAGGGAGTTTGAACGTGGTGAGCTTCCATGCAGGCCCAAGGTCACAGCCACCAAAGGGTAGAGATGGTCTAAAGTCTTGTCTTTCCCTCTAGGCCCCGTGCCCCTTCCCACACAGTCAGAGACGTATTCCCTGAGGGGAAAATATTCACAACATTTCTGGAACTGGATAATTCTCTTAACAGAAGGATGGATCGAAGCACCCCTGCCCCCAGACCCTGAATATTGAAGCCACTTATAAAACCGATAAAATGCAATTATTAGGTAAAGATAACAGAACACAGAAAGGGCCTGTTCTGTGCAGAGAATATTCTGTTCTGAGCAGAATCATTCAGTTGTCACACACTCCAGGTGACAGCTATTTTCATGAACCCCAGTTTACCTATTATAAAACAGCGCCAGAGGGACCACCTTTTCCAGAGTCACGTAGCCGCTCGGTGGTGGATCTACAGCTTGTTCAAGGGTCTGTGGTCGTCGCCACTACAAGGTATGGCCTCTTTCGAGTGCAAATCATACACTCTTTGATTCACACGGTCACACAGTGAAGCCACCTGTTCATTGTTAGCCAAGCCACAGCAGAGACAGAAGAACATGACTTCCCATGGGACACTAACAGAATCTACAGAAGGGACAAGGGGCCAGGGATGCAGGATACAGCGAGAAGACCCAGGCGCTGGCCCTGTCCGAGAGCCTCCCACCAAATGCACTGCAGACTTTGATTCCGTATGAAGGTACTGAGAATGACTTGGGGCCTTCCTCGCAGTGCTCGAAGATTGAAGGACCCAGGCTGAAAAGCTGTTTGCGATTTAATGACCACCAATAAACTGCTATAAAATGATCTGAAAAGCAGTTAAGCTCCCCTATGGCCACCATAAGTAACTTGCAACTCTCTTGCAACAGAGACTTGAGGGGCATACTTAAAATGCACCTGCAAGGGTCTGTTTTGCAAGGCTGTATATATCGCTAACGTTTTTTAAAACTGGAAAAAATCCCTCTATAAACACGCTTTATTAATGATGTGCCTACACGTGAGATCATTTCCAGTTTTACTTACAAACCTTTAGACTCAGACTTGAAATGATCGTCAAACATTTTTAAAGCAAGCTGGCATAGTTCACAGTCGTAAGAGAAAAATGAAGCACACGCAGCTATCGGTCTCGGTGGCACGGATGCCAAGCACACTCTCACGGACATTCCCACAGCAGGTTAAGACGCGCAGTTTAATCAGCCCACTGCCAGAGCATCAGTTCTGGGCAGTGGCATCCAAGCCTAAAGGCCAGTCTGTGCCAGCTCTGGTGAACAGAAGCCAGTCTCTCTAGAAAACAATGGCCATTCGGAGAAAACAGTTTGTACCAGTGGACAAGAACAGACCCACATCAGCTCCCGACAGCCCAGGCGATGACAGGCACTGGCAGAAGAAAACAAACGATTATTAAATGACTAACTATTGAAGGGGGGGAGTGAAAGTCTATGAAGATCTGACATAGGAAGTTTGGGTTTCATTGTTTCAAGAAGCTAGGATTTAGGGTTACTCTTCTGGGGCTCAAGGAACCACACACTGACTTTTTCCCTTTGGATCTTCCCATGTGAGACACCGAAGCCAGAAGAGAAATTCAGTTTCTTATTCTAGAAAATTGTACAGAACTGATGTGTCTTGCTAAGGACCCCCATTCAGGCAAGTCTCCTAGGTGATTCTCCCTTTTAGGGCTCAACAATTTCCCCTAACCAGCTGGCCCTTTCTCCACCCTGTCACAAACACCAACCCACTCAGACCAGATCTCCTTCCTTCCAACATCTCTGTCCTTGGAGCATCTCCCCCAAACTGTCCTCAGGCAAAAGAGTCTTGTAGAGTACATAGTTAAGGCACAACCAATAAGGCATTTAAAAGAATGTTTTGATTCTATTCTCAAAAGCCAGACAGGGCTTTTAGAGAAAGAAGAGAAAGTGAAGTCCAGAGAATTTATTTTCCTAGTGTCTTATAAATCGAAATGCTTCCTGTTACACTAAAATTAGCTGGGATTGTCACGGCATAGGATGCAAAATTAAGGCACCGTTCGACCACAGAATGCTCAACTTGGAAGAAATGTCAAGCTGCCACTCCTTTTTCTGTAGAAAGGTGGTGAGAATTCGCAGCTCAGAGGGAGGAAGGAAGCCGCTTTAGTCCAAAGGAGCGTAAGAGCAGCGTGGGGTACTCCAGCATGCTGCCGCTGACGGGGCACAGAGAACAGTTGTGAGAGGCGCTCACATCTCACCTTCATGCCTATTTGGCTTCTGAATATAAGGTTGCATAGCAAGTCCAACATCCCAAGAAAGTCACAGTTAGAAACATGGGCAATCCTAACAGATCATGATAAGAAGTTGAAGCTAAAAACCAATGACAGGTAATGCATATCGAGAAACAAAATTAAACATTCCTTGTCAAGTACCTTTAACTATACTAATTGCAATTCAAGTACATTGCCTATAAACAAGGAAATACCCAGCATGATTTGGACTGTAGACACGGCTACTGTATCACAACATTTCCACTTTGAGTGATTGTAACAATGTTAGTCCTTAGGATGTCTTCCTGCTCTCTCTTATACACCAATATAAACTTGGGATTCATAAAGCTGATGAGTGTCAGTAAAAATTCTATCAGGACAATATATAGTAGCCAATAGGACTTGAAAACTGAGTATACAAAGCATGACATGATGTGTCTTGAATCTCATGATACTGCATGTATCAAGGTAACCAGAATTCTAACTACAAATCATCAGCTAGTCTGTGTTTTGTAGTCTATCAGAAGATACTTAAGAATCTTGTTTTTCCTACTTCTCTTACCAAAAATTCAGTCTCCCCCAATGCTTGAGGATTCGTTTTAGCTGTAATCTGGCAGCGTCGCTATCGGGAGGCATGCGTGGCTCGCTCACGCCCACCTTTCCCATGAACTGCACCTCCCTGGTGGTGCCAGTTCACGAGCGCCAAGGAAGAGAGGGTGTCCAGTGCCTCTGCCACGTGGGAAGGCAATGTGCGTGCTGTCCCAGAGTGCACCACAAATATGTAAAGCAGCTAACTGGAACTCTGGGGATTGAAAGAGCCTTCCACGTATACAGCCACGCACGTAAACAATGGCGCTCACCTCTGAGCTGTGTGGGTTTAGGACTGAAATGGTTGTGCTGTGCAATTATTACCTCCCCATATTCTAGCTCTCATATTCCTTCTGCCCAATATTTCCCAGTGTCCTTTGAGCCTTAGCCTATCATATTTAGGGCTGAATCCTCAGCAACCCTTTATTCTCAGTGTCTTGGATAGCAGCAGTCTCCATATTTATTATCATTCGCGGAAAAGAGCAGACTCTCTGGTTAGGGCTGAATGCACAAGGATGACCCCAGTTAAGAATCTCAGCAATAGTGGAGAGGGTGCCTGAGCTGGCCTTCCCCTGCGATCAGATTGATGACTACCTTAATTGTCATCATAGAACCTTCATCCAGGAACTGATGGAAGTAGATACAGGGATTCACAGCTCAGCACTGGGCCAAACTCCCAGAGTCCAGTCAGAGGGAGGAAGAAGCAATAATACGAACAAAGGGGTCAAGACCATGATGGGCAAACCCACAGAAACAGCTGATGCAAGCTAGTGGGAGCTCACTGACTCTGGACTGACGGCTGGGGAAGGTGCAAAGGACCAAACTTGGCCCTCTGAATGTGGGTGACAGTTGTATGGCTCGGGCAGTTTGTGTGGCCACTGATGTGGGACCAGGATTTATCCCTCGTGCATGCATGAACTGGATTTTTGGAACACATCAATTTTAATCTCAGCTAATTATAGGAAACTGAAATATAGAAACTCACCAATCAGGAATTTGTTAGGGGAAACTGCTGATCTTAAAGGAAGAGATGTCAGGGGTCAAGAGCCAATGTCAGGGATCAAGAGTTGGCTTAGTGATTAAGAGTACTTGTTGGCTTTGCAGAAGAGCTGGTTTCAGTTCCCAGCACCCACAGAGAGCTAACAACCATTTCTAATCCCAGCTCTAGGAGAGAGGTCCAACCCTGTCTTCTAGCCTCTCTATGAACATGGCACACAGACCTAGGTACAGGCAAAACCCTCCAAACATGAAATAAAAATAGTTCTTAGAAAAAGCTGCCATCATGAACCCTGATAGATCAGTTCCAAAGAGATCATTAAAGAATTTGATTCGTGACTGACATTAGCTAACGACTCGGAATGGATTGCTATTAAGGCGAGGGTTCATCGCTAATTATCAGACGTGATTTCCCCTTGCAGCAGCCAGAAGCCCAAATTACCTCCTCCCACTCGTGCGAGTGGATCGTCAAAGATGGCAGCTAACACAGTTTGAGAGAAGCCAGAACCCCAGGACTGATGAACCTTGAAGCTTGAAAGCAGTTTGGCAGCGACACACAGGATTTGGGGAGGACTGGGAATGAAATGTTCCCAAAAGCGAAGCCAGGATTTCAACACTTCTTTATCTTGGAAAAGACACACACTGTTTTCAAGACGCACCTGCACTAATGTGGAAGATTTCCTCGGATTCCCCAGGATGAGCCAGCCCTCTCAGCCCCCGATAGCCGATTGTCTTGTCGCTTCAAGGCTGTAGAATTGTGCAACGCACGGAAGGGTTGCTTGCTCATGGAATAAACATCTTGAAGTGGCCATTTCTTTTCAAACAGAGGAGAAAGTCTAAATGAACCCAAGCCGTCCGTCCGCAGAAGTCGTCGATGGCGAGCTTCTTCATCTGAGACAGAAATGTTATCCTTCTGTAGGTTTCCTGCCGCGGGCCCCTTCAAGGGTGCAGCGTTTGGAAGGCCATCTGTCTGCCACGGGCAAAGATTGCAAGCCTAATCCACTTACAGAAAATGTCAACAAAATTGCTTCAACGCCAGTGAGCTGAATAATGGAAAACCTTGAGCTAAAGATTTTCACATTGAAAACTGTGACTCTGAAAAAGCCCTAGGGATGCCGGGGCCCCTAAGGAGCCGTGTCCTGAGAATCCCCGCCACCATTCTCACAAAGGGACCACTGGAATGGATCATGACAATTGGAAGCAAACTCAGCTTGTTGGCTCCCTGCTCCCTCTTCTGCCTCACACGCTATGTCCTTCACCTCTTTATGAACAGACATTAGAAAAGGCAGGAGATTGATGTTTACCTCTGCTGAGGTGCTAATGTAATTAACTGCATTCCAAATAACAAGGCCTTAACAAATACGCATCATTTAGAAGTGCCAATATCTCCGGTGACTTTCCACTGCCAAAAAGATGACCTTGAAATCTGACATCACAAGACGACCTGAAGAGACCAGCACTGTAGAAGATTTCCCTCCAGCAACTTGGACCATTTTCCTCTCCGAGGACTCAGTTAAAATACCTTGAAAGATCTAATATGCGCCAAAGGCCAGAGCAGACCAAAGCTGGGGCAGTCCTCACCAATATTAGAAGAGTATATTTCAGTATCACCATCCCTGATTTCAAGCTCTGCTAGAGAGGTGTAGTAATAATAAAAAAGCAATGGCATAAAAACAAACAGGTGGATCAATGGATTCAAATTGAAGACCCAGACATAAATCCCCACACCTGTGGACACCTGGTTTTAGATTTAAAAGAAAGTCAAGATTATACAATGGAGAAGAGAAAACATCTTCAACAAATGAAGCTGGTCTAACTGAATGTCAGCATGTAGAAGAATGCAAATAGATCCATATCTGTCACCATGTACAATAGTCAAGTCCACGAGGATCAAAGACCCCAGCATAGTCCAGATAATCTGATAGAAGAGAAAGTAGGAAATACCCATTGGCACCGGAAACAACTTCCTGAACAGGAACCTATAGGGCAGACACTAAGATCAACACTTAATAATGGCACCTTACGAAACTGAAGTTTCTGTATGGCAAGGGACACCGCCAATAGGGTAAAATGACAGCCTGTAGAATAGGAAAAGATCTTCACCAATCCCACATCCAACAGAGGGCTGATTTCCCAATTATATAGAGAACTCAAGAAACTAGACATCAACAAAACAAATAATCCAATAAAAAATAGAGTATAGATCTAAACAGAGAATTCTCAACCAAAGACTCTCAAATGGCCGAGAAACACTTAAGGAGCTGTTCAACGTCCTTATCTGCCAGGGAAGTTAAAATAAAAATGACTCTGAGATTCCATCTTATACCTCTTTGAATGGCTAGGATAAAAATCACAAGTGACAGCTCATGCTGGTGAGGATGTGGAGCAAGGAGAATACTCCTCCATTGCTGGTGGGAGAGTAAACGTGTACAGTCAGCATGGCAGTTCCTCAGAAAACTAGGAACCAGTCTACCTCAAGACCAAATTATACTGCTCTTGGTCATCTATCCAAAGGATGCTCAATTACACCACCAGGACGCTTGCTCAACTATGTGCAAGGCAGCTTTATTTGTCATAGCCAGAGCCTGGAAACAACCTAGATACCCCTTCAAGAAGAATGGATAAAGAAAATGTGGTCCATTTACACAATGGAGCGTTACTCAACTGTTAAAAACAAGGTCACCGGGAAGTCTGAAGGCAAATGAATGGAAGTAGAAGAAAAACCATCCCGAGTGAGGTAACTCAGACCGAGAAAGACAAACATGGCGGGTAC
Source organism: Myodes glareolus (assembly GCF_982192425.1). Taxonomy (NCBI): domain Eukaryota; kingdom Metazoa; phylum Chordata; class Mammalia; order Rodentia; family Cricetidae; genus Myodes; species Myodes glareolus. The sequence goes on along the minus strand of NC_142052.1, from coordinate 40,940,441 downwards.
TCAGCCCTAAGTGAATATTAACTGCAAAATAAAGGACAACTATGCACAGCGCAAAGACCCAGAGAGACCAGGTAACAGGAAGGATTCCGAGGCCACGCCTGGGTCTCCCTGGGGAGGGGAAATAGAAGAGGTTTCCTGAGTGGACTGAGGGCAGGTGGGGAAGGGGACTTGAATGACCAGGTTGTGGCGGGATGAAGGGGGAGAATACTGAAAGAGATGACTGGAAACGGGGGGGGGGGGGACATTTTAGGTCAGGTGAAAGCCTAGGGCAAGGGAATCCCTCAGGAATCAACAAGGATGATCCCAGCTAAGACCCCTAGCAACAGTGGATGCGTAGCCTGAACTGGCCATCTCCTGACTACGTAAACCTTCAAGTGGAGGGAGTGGAAAGCCAGCCCAGGCACAGAATCTTCCACATACAGCCTGTCCTGCCTATGAAATGTGCTGGGGGTAAGGGTGGCCTAGAGATTGGGGGAGTGCCCAACCAATCTAGCCTAAAACACGTGCCAGGAGAGTAAGTCCACCTGTGTCTGTGCCTGGAGCACCAGGACCCACAGGCTGGATGACCCAGAGACCTAGGGTAGAACCAAACAAGACTAATGAGGCTGAAAGACACTCTGCTACGCTCATCAATTGATGCCCAGTTCAGTCGTCATCAGAGATACTTCATTTAGCAGCTGATGGAAACAGATGCAGACTCACAGCCAAATGTTAGCCCGAGCACAGGGAATCCTGTTGAGGAAGGGGAAGAAGGATTGGAGGAGCCACGGGAGTAAAGGATATCGCAAGAGAACCCACAGACTCGACCAACCTGGGCTCATAGGGGCTCACAGAGACTGAACCAACAACCAAGGAATCTATACTGGACTGCCGTGTGTTTAAGTATACTGAACGTGAGCACATGGGGCCCGGGCCTGTTCCCGGAGCTGGTAGGCATGCATTCCTGCTGGCCTGAGTCCCGGTTCTGTATCAATTGGAGGGAACCGTGACCAGGAGAACTTGTCTGAGGGATGATGGCGATATACTGTCTACCCGGTGAGCGAGGCCTGTGCAGTTCTTGGTGCGTGTTTTGTGTCTTCCTAATGACCAAGCTGTCATGGCCAACTTGGCTTCCCTATCCATGGCTGGCTGGAGACCTGGTCTGTGTTATGAGTGTTTGTTCTGCTGTCTCAAATCCACCAGAGCTTTGGGCTAAACACCGAACCGATAGCGACCCAAGGAAAGGCCTGTGCCCATCCTCCATAATGTGAGACCCACTCAGGTCACAGATTTCACACTCCAACTGCGCTCAACACAAACTGGTATCACAGTCTGTGTCTGTTGAAAGTTGTCAACCCTACCCAAGCCTATCCAAACGTGGGAAGTCCAGTAGCTCTCCTTTCCAGTTGCTCATTCAGGGTCAGGCTGGTTTGACAACTCGTCTACCCCGCCTTGTGTTTATACCACTCTGCCTTTCTCTATACAAACACGATGTTTCTAACTGGTGTGGGACAATTCTGTATTTTGTCAATTGTGTTTTAAATAAACGCTGTTTGGCCAGTAGCCAAACAGGAAGTTATAAGAATTAATAAGAAGCCTGAGCTAATGGACCAATCAGTTTATGATTGATGTAGACCTCTGTGTGATTTCTTTGGGACTTAACGACTGTGGGAACCGGGCAGGACAGGAAACCCCGACAGCATTTTACTAACTAGTACTGAAGAGTAGATCTCTATATTCATTCAGTGCTGACATCTGCTCTACAGCACCCACTGAACCAGCCTAAGAGTCCCGCAAGGACTTTCGCACTGTTATTTTTAAAACCCAGAGCCCAAATCGAAGTTCACGTATTACTTTGAAGGGAATGTCTTCATCCTGTGGACTCGGCAAAAGCAGAAGGGCCAGACACAGTCACGGGAAACAGCAAGGTCACAGCTGAGCGCTCTCTCTGAGAGGACCTATGGCTCCCCGGCCTCGCTCCTGCTGACTCTCTGGAACGCTACTGCCAGCTTGTGTGTAGGTGTCAAAACATTTCTCCCAAACGTCAAACACCGTCATTCTTACCTATTTTATTTTTAAATCAACTATATAAATATATATACCTGGAGGGAAAAAACCCACCATGCATTCATAAAACCTACTCAGTTTCGTGTTGTGCCAATGCCTCCCTAATCCTTCTTTCTATCTGGGCCTCGGATTTCTTCCCAGAATAGACGACTGTGAACACGGAGTCAGCAGCAAGCACCGGGGAGGGCTGCTCGCGCTCCACTCTTTAATACGACAGCAGCTGATACTCCTTAGAACTTGGGCATTTGGACTAAGGAAACAAAGCAAAAGATGAGAGAAGCCTTCAGTGACCCCTGCTGAAAATCGGGAACTCTTTCTGACAAGACCCGATGATATTTTCTGGAGCCATGGGTCAACAAGCAACAAAGCAACCCTGACCTCATCTTCCCCCGCTTCAGCATGCTTGTGAGCACCGATGCTAAGGATGTTTGAAAGAGTCATATGAAGCCGTACGATTTTATATTTACCTAAAGCTACACATAATATGCGTGAGTGTTTGCATATGTAGTTTATGTATATATGCAAATATATATGCTTATAGTTTAAATGAAGTTATGTCACTTGGGGCAGGGGGCTCCCCTCAAGAGCCACAGACTCTCTAATAAAACTCCAGTACCGAACATGAGAATCCTCCTTTCGAGTGTTTGCCCAGGCAATCCAAGAAACAAAGCAATATCAACCGTAGCTATTGCTCTTGCACCTCCCAGAAGACCCTGTTGCTGAAGAAACCACAGACTTTTGACACAGGATTCAGAGGAAGTAAGCTGAATGCGACAGAAAGTCCCTCCGTGAGGACTAGCCTTCGCAGGCTTAAAAAGTGCTGTAAGCTGCCAAGGGGGGAAAGAATCTCACAGTCCTACCCAACTGTGGTGCCTGTGAATCACAATGATCAGCACAGCAAGACATCCAGAAAGGGGCAACCAGCGGTATGGTTGTCTTAGCTGTCACCAACAGCTATTTAATTGAGCCTGAGGCCTCCTCAAGTAGGAGGGAAGTCAGGTCTGGCTTTAAATCTAGCCAACCACCCTTGGCTGGGAAGGTCACAGAGGTCACACAGATTTCAAAACAGAACCTACTATGGCTGCTTTCCTAAACCAATACAAGGCCAAAGTGCATTCTAAACACTTCTTCTACCCACAGTTAAGGGCACCTCTCAGCCCTCATCCATGAACACTCTTTTCTCAGCAGACAGAGACCATTACCAAAAGTCACAGCTAGTCGAAATGCAGCGAAGAGCCGACTGTGGAGTAGCTGACTCCAATGGAAACATCTATAACATATCTCCTATATGAAGGCTCGGGGGACATGGGGGAACGGGGGCAGAAAGATTGTAAGAGGCAGAAAGCCGGAAAGTTTGCCACAAGACTGTGTCTTCTGAATTCAGCTGGGAAGAGACGCTCGTGAAATTTCAGCTGTATGGCTGCCTAAACAAGACCTAAACAATTGCAACAGCAGTTGAAAGCCCAGGGTAGGATGCCCCACCCCTAGATAAAGAGCTGCCCTCAATTAACGACTGATGAGAGAGAGGGAGGGAGAGAGGGAGAGAGGGAGGAAGGGAGGGAGGGAGGGAGGGAGGAAGAGAGAGAGAGAGAGAGAGAGAGAGAGAGAGAGAATTAGTCTTCTTTGGAGATGAGTCCCCTAAATAGCCATTCAATCTCAAGTCAACAATACCACACAGATGCAGCAGGTTGCATTTATAGATTTAGTTGCACGAAAATCTGAATCTGTATGCAAAAATGATAATTAAAAAATAAGAGTCATGAATTTGAGAGGGAATATGTGGGTTAATACGGGAGGCACTGGACGGCGGAGAAGAGGGAAAATCATGTAATTCCATTTTAATTAAAAAAAATTGACAACACAAACTGGCCTTGAACTGGGACAGAACTGTGTTCTGTGAGCAGAGCTTCTCTGAACACAGGTGGCCAAATCAGTAATTGACCAGTGACCTAGGAGACAGCCTCACACCAGGCAGGAATTAGAAAAACCAACCTGATTAACCCTTTCAGAGACTGGAAGTGGGACATCCTAAGAGCTGTAGCCAGCTGTCGAGTGACGGAGAAAATCAAAGGAAAGAGAGAAGCGTGGAGCTGAGCCCTTTCAAGACTAGAGACCCAAAGAAGGATGCACTGGCTTCCCCTCCCAAAGGAGAGGAAGAGAGCAGGTCCAGGTCTCCAGGCTCCACCCAGGAGATGGGCTCTGTGCAGCACCACAGCGGCCATCTAAACAAGCCACGTTCTGTGCTCCCACAACGCAAGCAAAACGTGTTAGGAGGGAAGAGAAAAACCGGTTGCCTTTTTTGCTCACACCCCCTGCCTAGTCTATAACATAGGGAAGGTATGCTTTAAATTCTGCTGCTGTCATGACCTGTGGCTTGCTAGCGCCTTGGAGAGAAAAGCCACATTCTGAACAGGATGGAAAGCGTTTCGGAACGGGCTAAGGGACCTTAGGAACGACATTAGCTCTGCTTTTCTGGGAAACGTGGGGTTTAATGAAAGCTTCAGTTTATTAACTAGAGCTCAGTTTACATGTGCTGTGTTAAAATACACTGAATTGTGTGAAATAGAAAAGACTACCAGACAGAGAAGGCGATGAGGAAGTAATTAAGTGGGAAAGAACAGAACCCTGTGGGAACACCCAGCAAGGACACCTGACTGGGCGTGGAGCGAAGGGAGAAGGGAGCTGCCGATTCTGAGGGTATTTGTGACAGTTGAAGCTGAGGGGAGGAGGGTGGAGGACAGGGTGGACTTCTCGGGAGTACAAATACAAGACGCGTGTGCTCGCACACTTGCACGTGTGCGCATTCTGCAGGAGTGTCTATCAAGTATCTGGTTAAACCGGCACCAGGCGAACCCGATGGATTCTCTAGTCTCCCCCGTGCTGGGATTATCAGTGCCCACAGCTGGGCCTGGCTTTTTACAGCTCTCACACACTTTCCTGGCTGAGAATCTCCCCAGCTCCAAGACACACTCTTGAGGCTCTGAGGACAGCCGGATCACATTCCTATGGCCTGGACAAACGGGATCAGGGTTCGGTGCAGCTAGGGTAGAGCCTGGAAGAGATGCCAAAGGAGGGAACCGGAAGGGAGGGGGAGGCGGGCCACAGGCTTGGCCAGAGGCTCTGGGATCTGTAGGGAGGGCTGGAAGAGTCAGTGGTCATGGCCACTTTGATGTCTAGAAAAGTTAGCCCATCTGCCATGCTATAAAAGAGGCAGGAACATATAAGAAAGAGGAGGGTTAACAAATACATAATAAAGAAAGACAACCCACAATGGTGGGGGCTAAAAGCAGAGACTGATCTTATAGGGATGACCAGGAGACTGGTCCAACATGTTGAACCTGGATCAGAAAAAGATCTCCCTCCAGAAATCCCAGTTTCCTGCCTGGGATAATTCAGGGTTCGTTAGTTCATCCAGGTAGGAATGTCACGAGGCGGAGTGGGAATTTTGCTGGAATCTATTGGGTGGGGAGGGGACTATGGAGTGTGTGGGAGTGAGTGGGCATCCAAGGATAAGCAGGGAGACAGCACAGCAACAGAAACATGTGAGAGAGAGAGAGAGAGAGAGAGAGAGAGAGAGAGAGAGAGGGAGAGGGAGAGGGAGAGAGGGAGAGAGGAAGAGAGAGAGAGAGGGAGAGAGAGAGAGGGAGAGAGAGAGAGAGGAAGAGAGAGAGAGAGAGGAAGAGAGAGAGAGAGGAAGAGAGAGAAAGAGAGAGAGAGGAAGAGAGAGGGGGAAGAGAGAGAGAGAGAGGAAGAGAGAGAGAGAGAGGAAGAGAGAGAAAGAGAGAGAGAGGAAGAGAGAGGGGGAAGAGAGAGAGAGAGAGGAAGAGAGAGAGAGAGAGGGAGGGAGGGAGAGGGAGAGAGAGGGAGAGAGAGAGAGGAAGAGAGAGAGAGAGGAAGAGAGAGAGAGAAAGAGAGAGAGAGAGAGCAAAGAGGGGGGTCGAGAACCCACCTCCAACCCAGAGAAACACCAGCCTGTAACGGGAGGCCAGAGTGACGGAGACCTGCAAAGGCTTCTGGGAGAAGAGCCTGAGATGCGGTGCGCTAAGGAGACGCGAGCCCTGGACCGCAATGAGAACAAGGGCGATGCTCCTGAGAGTCAAGGAAGAGAAAAGCCATGAGGTCTTCACGGTATTTCACCAGGAGGTTCTGGTGACCTTGGAGAGAATGATTTAATGGAGTGTCGGGGGAGAAAACAGATAAACGTTGGCGGAGGATGAGTGGGAGGTAAGGAGGTGGGTGCAGCGCGCGGAAACAACTTCGTTAAGAAGTTTGGACGTGGGCGAGGACGGAGAGGAAGAGCGCTGGAAGGGCCAAATTCATTTCTAAGAGCTTTTTATATGTATAAGAAACGCACGTATAAATTCAGTTAAGCTGAACAATGAATAACCAAACAATGAACTGTGGGAGAAAAAAGGCAAAATGTGTGAAACGGAAGAGAGACAAGTCTCAGCTTGAATGTCATTTCTCGAGCTTGACGGATCCCCAGCATCCCAACGTTTGTTTTCTCCTTATTTCAGAGACCCGTATTTGTGTGAAGTGGAAAATCTAATCAAGACGTAAAAATATGAGTCACGTTTATTCGCGTCCACATCGGTCTACCCAAAGTTAAAAATGGAGATTTGCTACGCTCCAATGCACATCTCGCGTTGTACAATGGGAAATTCTCAAATCGTCCAGCAGGGGACACCCCTGCTTTGGGCTTGAGTAGAAAGAGTGCATCCATCAGCACATCACTTATGCTCCAGGGGTGAGAAGCATCCTTGGGAAGCCATTCGCTTCATTCTACTCCATTGTAGAGCTGCAAACAAATTTTGATAGCTTCCAAAGTCATCAAACACACTGTTATGTCACTAACCTACAGAAGTCAATATTGCCCTTCTAAGTGAACCCGCCATTCACAGATTTCAGGTGGAAAGGAATCTTAGAGAACCCTGAAACTGCACGCATGCGCACGCGCAACTTTTTCCATAACAGTAGTTAAAAGCCAGTTTTCTCATCCGCCAGTCAGCTCAGGAAATGGTTCCATGTTGGTCACTTGCTCGTAGCACAAAATGAAGGTTAGCGAGCCAGGTTTATATGCCAAGGGCGCGAACAAGGCCAGCGCACAGTAGCGATGCCGAGGGCCTTTAGAACTGGGCACTCACAATGCCACTTGGACCACGGAGGACCAGAATGAGAGTTTCATTTCATTTTAATGAGGTACTGCACATTTTACGAGGCGCTTGTGGCTAGCACTTCTGTGGGACAGCAGAGAGAGCTGGTGCCAGCGCCCAGCGATATTGTGAATGAAGCCCCATCGTTTTTGTCTCCGCCTCTTTCCTGTTGGCAACCGCCACAGCTACAACTGGATAGCCAACCGTGCGTCACACTGATAGCCGGCGTCTCCCACAAGAACATAAAGCCACCGCACGCACGGTAGCTGCTTCTGTCCTGGCTGTCGTGGCGGCATCCCAGCAGTTAGCCCAGGGTCGTTCCCAAAGCAAGGCTCTGCAGCCTTTGTTGAGGGGGACACTTAATGCATCTTCCGCTCAGCCTGGAGTTTTTCACTCACTTCCAATCTCATTTTCCAACTTCGCAATTCCCGCCCAGAATGGCTGGCTCCTTCAAGACTTGGCCTATGTGTTTATAACTAATAACGCTGTCCCTTGCCCGTTGCCTGGGCATTTTGCAGGATAACCTTTTGACGAATAATACTAAGGGCTGTTGGCAATGTCAACACTGGGTGAAGTAATAACCGGCATACCTTGAAGAACACAGGAGCCTGCAGTGTAAGCAACATCAGGAAGACAAGCACAGGGGATCCTTCTAACGACTCCACCATCCTGTCTGCTCACATTGAAATCAGGTCGCATGCCAAAGCATCCTCTTTCACATAACAATGCATTCAAATTAACTTACATTTTTTTAATCCCAAGATCCAGTTAACATGATGGAGTTTTAATTTTTGGCCTGATGGTTTAGATCAATAAAATTAATCTTGTCTTTGTCCTTGCTCCTCCTGGATCACCATCTTAATATGCAAATGTTGCCATAGCAAAGGGTCATGGATAGGATGGCTTAGACAGCATCATAGCATCATCTCAGAATTCTGAGGACTTAAAGTCCTGCATCAGGATGCCTGAGTCTCTCTCTTTTGCCTACAAATCTCACCTGGTTTCTCCTCGCACTGCCTTATACGCCTCTATAAGGCGGTAAGTATTCCAGGGGCCAGCCTGTTCAGATTGCTTCTTAGGAGGACACAGGACATACTATATTTGGGGGCCCACTTTATGACCTCAGGGCAATTTAACTACCTCTTTATGGGTCCTAAAAACCAGTTACAATCTGAGATACTTGGAAATGGAATACTACAACATAGGAATCTTGGGTGACAGCACCAGCCAAAGGCATCCTTTCCTTCTCCTCTAACCAAATATTAACTTACTATCTATGTTCAACTACACCCGACTCCTTTGTGTCTAAAGCACAATTGCCTATTTAACTGTGAAGAGCGAGCCCCCCGGCCCCTCTGAACATGGCATTTACTCTCTGCGTACGCATGCCTCTGAGCTGAGGGGCTCCATCTGACCCCACAGTGCAGCGTTTCCAGTGGGAACACTGGTCTGCTTTGTCGCACGCCGGGTTGGAAACGGCCAGGTAGCAGGTGGAAAACCTTGTCAGGCTAGATCAAAGCTCCCAGAACCAGACGGCTGGGGGCTCAATTCTGGTCCGGCCATCACGACTGGATGAAAATGACGATGGCATTGGTATGAAAGGGTTAATTCTCGATGTGCAGGAGAGAAGAAGCAGGGAGGATGACCAGTTTGGAGTCTAAGGGAACTCTAGGAAAGGGTGCATCTCCTCTAACCACCTTCGTGTATTTATGCGTGCTATGTATGGGGAGCGCCGGATAAATATATAAAGAGTAACACTGATAAAGATGCTGATAATTCACAAAGGGGGAAGACATCCACAGAAACAAGTCACCAGGCATTTCAAAAGATGATGTGAAAACCTTTGACATTCTCTTATATTATTAATAATGGGATCTTACTGTAAAAGTCAAAAATCTGAAGAGAATCAGAGTGCCCTTCTCGACCCTCTGACGAGCAGCCAATGGCAACAGCTTCTAAAATCTCGTTCCGCCAGGGCAATTCCTTACATTGTTATAGGTTTATATCCACATAAGTCAATTCAACAAACACATCGTGAAGACATACTCCCTCATTCCTCTGTCTGTGATATGAAAAATGCAATATGAACATTAGAATTATAAACTAAGAACTAAAGGCAACAAGAAAATCCTTCTAAGTTACAGTCTGCTTACCCAGGTCCTCTGCACACAGCAGGGGAAAGGGCACAGGGAGACAGAACACTCATGCTCTGCCAGGGAAGACTGTTTAGTCACCCGCGGTGACCCCAAGAGCAGTCAGTGGCAGGTGCCCGCAGGCAGGAGGCAGCCACGGAGAGGAAAAGAAAATCGAAGCTGGGTTTGGGGTCTGCGGCAAACCCTTAAGACCAGATTACCAGCGCAGGGTGTAAAGGTCTACAAATATAGAATGCCATGGAGAGGTCTGGGGAGTGGGGGGTGGAGATTGAGTTACACAGGCACGAATGAAGGAAAGTTCCGGAAAATGCAAAAACAGCTGGATTTCCAAGAGATGCGGGCTTTGAGTTGATGAACGTTAAGGACAGGTTTGACACCGCTGATTCAAACTGGGATGGCGGACATCTTGAAAGAGGTGGTTAGCAGGCTTCGCAGAGAACAAGGGTTTTACCCTCCCAATTGCTAGTTAGTCACGTCGTCTGGAGCCCACCTCCTGGCCTCGGTGCATCGGTTCCTCTCTGCACGCTCACCTTCAGGCAATGCCCTGAAGGCGCTGACTCAGCGATCTCAAAGGGACAAACCCTGGACAGAGGAGTGACTCAGCAGAACTCGGGGAGAACACTGTGTAAACCACAGTTATTTGTCCTGAGGGGGAGTGGAGTGTTGGCGGTCTGGAAGCTGCCCAGGAATGCAAGGGAGGTGCCTGTGTAGGTTTGAGTGACACCGAGCAGCTGGTCAGCTGAAGAGGGAGGGCAAGGGGGCCCCTAGGAGGGAATGGTCCTGATGCTGCACTGGGGGGCGGGGGTAGGGAGAGTCCTCTAGCTGGAACTCAGAGCGGGTGCACACAGGCAAGGTGAAGGAGCAGAGCCAAGAGAAGGCCTCCTGCTGGTGGACAGGCCCACGCCAAGAATGTGAAGGCTTTTCTTCCACTTGAAAGACAAACAGTGACTCACTGTTCTCAATCAAGTACAACTGGATTATTTATGAAGGTGATTTTATTTTCATGGCCTTAAATAAATTCAGAGCCTTTGTTTATTGAGGAGGCGAAGGTCTGTTTTTGTTATTTTTTTTTCTTCCTTATCAGGACATTTTACTAGACTTGAAGAGAGGACCGAATGTTTTGGGAGTTTCAGCAAAAATTCTAGTTTTCTTCGATTGTAGAGCTAGAATCAAATTCTGTTTGCTTGTCAAATTCAAGCAAGGTTAAGATCTAGCTGGACAGCGACTGGAATGTCCTCATCTGACACCCTCTAGGTCTTTAAGCTTCTCTATTGCGCTTCTGTGTACAACAAACAACAAATAAACAAACAAACAACGTCCACAAGGAGACTCACCGGTGCATCTGAACCTTTGCAGAACTGTGGGAGTTCCTTCTTACGTGTGATCTTCATAAGGAAGAAAGCACTATATTATACGATGACTACAATGAACATGAATGAATATTAAAAGCACTCAGAACTTCACAGTAAACAGAAGCCAGGGAGAAAATGTGTAGATTGACAACTATAGCGTGACTAATAAAAACCCAGAGACAGATACTGGGATTCAATCGGAAGATCAGAAAAGCAAAGCAGCCAGCCACCGGCTCTTAACTCTGCCTCATACCGAAATGGCGGTCCTGTCTCCAGGAATCTCAGGATGAGACTGAGACTGAGTGCTGTCTCCTCCCATATTATATTCCTCTCTAGTGCTGGGATTAAAGGTGTGTACCACCACTCCCCAGCCTTTAATGGCTAACTAGTGTGGCTGCTGGGATTAAAGGTGTGTGCCCCTGCTACCTGGCCTCTATCGCTGACTAGTTAGGCCGCTTTGCACTGACCTTCAGGCAAGCTTTATTTATTAATACACAAATAACACAGCGCTATAGACAGCTTCATAGCAGCTACAGGACGAATGTACAAAGCACCATTCATACAGTTCCCGTGCCAATGGCACCCCAAGCGCTTATTCAGTGCAAAACCCACACACATGGGGGTGCGCGAGTCTGCCCAGCCCCAGGATTAACTGATGGACGTCATGTTCAGGAAGGGAGAGGACACCATAATACAACATAACAACACACATTTCCAACGAGATAATTTTGTTTGTGCTAATGTCTGATTCATTCACGTTCAGTGGACTTCATGAACTCTCGTGGGACCAGTTGTCAAGGTCAGTACATGTCAAGACTCACGCTGCAAACAGCGACTGAGCATCCTTGACAAAGAATTCGAAGGAACTGACTTTCCCAGGAGCGGCTGCCCAAACATTGAAGACATTTTTAAAAGAGGACAGTCGCAAGCTCTCAGTCTCTGCTCTCTCTTCCCGACTAGGGAAGAGTTACTAGCACAGAGTTATACTTACTGGGATGAAACCAGTGCTTTGAAAGTAGTCATTGCTGCATAGAGATCACAGAAATGATTCTGACCGGCTGCCACAACAGTGATTTAGACGCAAAGAATATGTTTTCCAGAATCAGGAATGAGAATCTCCCCTCTGACGGTGCGTGTAGTTACTGTACTATTTACACAGTCTCTCGTTTGTCCCGAGAACGGGTTTAGACAGCCAAGAGGGCGAGACCTCTATTCTACCACCCCCACCCCTATTTCTCATCGCTTACAAGGAGAGGGGTCAGTAAGGGAGCTCCTGATAAAGAACCAGAGATGCCCCACAAAGTAGATATGCTCATGTAACTGATAGTTCTTCTCAATGGAATCTCTTCTCCCCCAAGCTAAGTCGCATTATACATGAAGGAAAGCAGGAAGGAAGCTGCTGCCCATCCCTCTTCTGATTCAGCTCACAAGGACCCTACGAGCTGACTCAGGACACACCACGTCCAGAGTCAAGAGTCCTTAGTTCACTGACCGCAGTTACTGCTGATACACACTTTTCTCGTAGAGACGAATTCACACGCTGGCTTCATTTTTAGCAATCAATCCCAGATAGCTGTCCCTTGTATATATCAAGGCTACATACATGAACAAGTTTCTGGCATCATGTGTAATAACAGAATGAGGGCATGGGATGTAAACAGCCATGTTCTCACCAGCAGGTCAGCATGGCACAGTGATCACATGTCCGTACAATTCTTCCAGCATAAATTCAAATGTCCAGCTTTGAAGCAAATTGGGAGAATAAAATAGCACTTTGGTAATGTGTCCCCACAGACCATGAGTAATTCTGGAAACTGTTAACCTTTATCTGTGAATTTTTCTCTCAAGACAAAGAAAAAAAAAAAGCAACTCCTATCTCTGACTCCAAGCAACAGGTATTTCTGCAAAATTTCACTTTTGCTCCAAATAGTTTGTGCCCTGTGACAAAATGCCTGAGAGCAACGATTAAGATGCATTCGGGCTCGTGACTCCTGACATTTTAGTCCAGGGACACTGGACACGTGGCCTTGCTGAGTTCAGGCCTTTGGCAGCAGAGGAGCACCAGGAAGGAAGGTGCTCCCACTTCATGGAGAGAGAGGGGGAGAGGGGCTAAGTCTCAGTCGTTCCCTTAAGGCCAAGGTCAATGAAGGAACCACACAGACTCTCTGCCTCTGAGAGGTGACACAGCACCTCCCGTTGACTCCACAGGCTGACAGTCACACCTGAAACATGGCTCTGTAGATGCATAAAGAACTACCCTCAGGGCTGGAGAGATGGTTCAGAGGTTAAGAGCCTTGGCTGATCTTCCAGAGGTCCTGAGTTCAATACCCAGCAACCACATGGTGGTTCACAACCATCTGTAATGAGATCTGGTGCCCTCTTTTGGCCTGCAGGTACATATATAGGCATTGTAAATAAACATAATAAACAAATAAATCTTTTTTTAAAAAAAAAAAAAAGAACCACCCTCGACAGCTACAGGTTTTACATGTGTGTGTGAGAACTATACCGTTTCACACATGTTTAGCAAAAGCAGCTCGACCTTCTAACATGGACGTCGTTTTCCGTGGATTAGGAACTCACTTTTGTCCTAGATGCTTCTTGTTGAGTGCTAGTGGGACGTGACCCTTGATGAAGGGGATACTGATGAAAGATTGGGGTGGCAATCTCTTTATTTGAGGGTGAATTGTAAAGCCATTTGTGAGCTTCCCATTCAGAACACAAGTAACTCAGAAGTCCGCTGAGAATAGTGTCCTTAAACAAACAACAAAACACTCAAAAGAGTTCCAGAGTTTTTAGGCCACCATAGCTTTGCCCTGGCCAGCTTAACTCACGAGGAGTCAGTGTGTTTACCTTCTCAGAGAGGGTTCTCTGCAGCCACCAAGAACCTATACACAGCCCGAGAGCTTAATAAGCGTTCTACAGAATCATCTCACCAAGTTCAAGCCTACGACTCAGCGTCATTACTTTGTGTCAAACTGACACAAGCTGGGGTCCAGTGGGAAGAGGGGACAGCCATCGAGTAAACCCCGTCTTACAAGAAAGCGGTCGCCTTGTTGTGAAGGCGCTGGAGGAAGGAAACGTTCTCAGCTCACAGTTGCGGAGCGATACAGTCCCGCGTGGGTGGGAGGACACGGCATCTGGTAGGAAAGGCATAGTGACTGACAGAAGCAGGGGGCTAGCTGGTCCCCCTGAAGCCACACCCAGGAAGTGGAGACAATGAAGTTGGACTGGGCTCCAAAACCCCAGGGTCAGCTCCTAGTGACCTACTTCTGCGGAGGCTCTGCTTCCCCATGGTACCAGGACTGCATTCCTAAGCGGCATCCCTGGTTGAGAAGCATTCCTACACATCGGAACACTTCCCCTTCAGGCCCCCAACATCACCTGACCATCAAGATGCTTGAGGAATATAGGATGGGTGTGTCTTGTCACAATAGCTGCTACCACACCAGCCCTAGCCCTCTGTGCAATAATTCCTCCTGCAAACGAAGTCTTCACAGTGCTTTAAATCTAGATTTAGCTTGCTTGACTGTGGCTACATGTATGCATGCACACGCGTGCGTGTGCATGCATACGTGCCTGCGTGCTTTTGTGTGTGTGCGCACGCACGCGCATGCGGGTGTGTGTGTGTGGGTTACCTGTATTATGTATACAGTACACACATTCATGTATTCAGAGATGTGAGTTCACCTTCCATCCATTTTCCCCTCCAGTAACTAACAAAGTCAGAGGAGATCCTCATCCGCAAAACTTAAAGCAAAAATCGTTTTATTATATTATTGGTATTCCTTCTCCTTGGGTCACGGTAGGCAATAGCTTTCTTAGGTCACCTCTAACTTCCCTTAGCTACAACTCACGGCGATCCGACTGTGTGTGAAAGTGGGCTTCCGTGAAGGAAGTTTAACGATGAGAACAAAGAGCCTTCAATCCCCTCCCAACCTGGAGCCGAGCCCTTTGGTTTGTGATGCATGTATTTATTAGGATCGTGGGGCTCTTGAATTATTCACAATCATTATAAAATGCAGCTTTCATTTGGGGGGAGAAAAGCGTACCTCGGAGAGACTAAATTTAGTTCAACTGGAGATAAAGTAAAGCGGTGTGCACTCCCGTAATCACGCCAACATCGGAGCTTTCATCTCCACTCAGCTCCAGAGCAGCGCAGCCAGGATGCGGCCACCCAAGGCAGAAATCCGGACACCACCGAACCAGGCTGCTTAATGCTAAAAAGCATGCATATCCTATATTATCTGGACTGGCCTGCGTGGTTAGAGAACCATTTATAATAAAATAATGCTTAAATGTGGGGCTTAAAAAAAAAAAAAGGATTTGCTCCTTTTCATGACACAAATACACAGAATAAAATGGCCCTCTCCCTTATCAGCTTTAAATTACATAGGTCTCTCAAAAAATACAATGCTCCCTATATAGATAAAAGGTATCAATGAATTTTATGATTGAGAATATAAAATGCTGCCCCAGATCATTTCCAAGAACTTGGGTGATTGACAATAAGACTCGTGATCAGATTTCCTACAATAACAGATTAGCCGTGAGGTTAAATGAATTAAATGATCAGGCAGAGGTTTGAGAACACCTCACGCCACCTTGAGACAGCCCCCATATCTCCTCTCTCCACCCTGAGACATCCCACCCCACTCCCTGACCCCTCCAATAAGGTCAAATCTCACAGTATATTCTCTCTTCTTTTTAGTTTTTTTTGTTTTGTTTCATTTTATTTATTTATTTATTCCTTTGTTCATTCATTCATTCATTTTTAGGGCCGGGTATCATTCTGCAGCCCAAACGGGCCTGAAATTTACCATGTAGCCTGGTGACCTCTGGCTCAAGGCAATTCTTTTGCCTCGGTCTCTCAAGGGCTAGGATCACAGTTTGCGCCATCCAACCCTCTTCTATGAACACATCATCATGCCCCACGATCCTCCCGCGTTCACTTCGCGCCTAGTCACGGTCACACACCGCCCGCTGCACGAGAGGACAGAGCTGTGCTGCAGTTTCCCTCACACTCCCAGCAGTAAGCACAGCTGCCTTTATTGACCTACGAACACGTTCACTGAGCGGATGGAGTGCATTTCAAAATAAAAACAAGAAACAACGTAAAAACCAACAACCACGAAAACCTCGTTTGGAGAGTCACCGTTTGCTCTCCGGGTGTCGGTGGTTACAGACTGACAGCAAGGACACTTGGGAAGCAGAGGTTTGCAACTCAAGACATAACTGATGCTTCGTCAAGATCATCTCAAAAAATTGCTAATGTATGGATTAGAAATCACTTTCGTACGTAACACTACCTTATTGATAAATGTTGAAATAGAAATAAAAATCAATTCCTTCAGGTGTGAGACAGAGATCTTTACTTTATATTGATAAGCCAAACACTAACAGGGTTTTGAATATCTGTGAAGGAGTGACTTTTTAAATTCTTAGGCTCTGGATAAATGCATCAAACTCAGGTTTGCCTTTCAGATGTACATACACCCTTTACTTTCTGAAATTTAAAAATACTTTCTTTGGTATATAAGAAAATGGTACTGGCACATGAGATTCAAGTTGCTGTGTGTGTGTGTGTGTGTGTGTGTGTGTGTGTGTGTGTGTGTTTTCCTAGAAGTATCGATACAAAATGGCACCAGTGTGGGGCAACTATATCCACATAAAATCTGAGAGAACTTGGGAAGAAAATCTAGATGCAAAGGAACAGGCTAAGCACAGCTTCTTGGTAGCAGCATGTTTTCAGATGGGCTCTGGTTGCTGGCAGGGAGCAGAGGTGCGGCTCCTCTAAGAGAAGGCTTCCTGATTCCGCATTAGCAGCAAAAACTGCATGGATTCTTTAAAAACACAGTAGCTCCCTGGTATGTGCTGGTAGCACAAACTCCAGCTCTTTAGGGAGGACCTGGACTTAACTAGATTTTGTGAGCAGTGTGCTACAACTTGCTTAGTGGCAACATAGACCCACTGCATCTCTGGAGCTGGGGCAGTGAGCATGGCTTGCAGAGACGGTGAAAGTACCTCCACCATATTGAAAGGCCAAGAGAGGCAGAGGCAGCATCCAGGGTTACCACAACCACACTGCTTACCATTTTAAACTGCTATGTGTCAAAAAGAGAATTTCAGATACACAACAGGACAGATACAGGCATTAAAGACATCTAAAGGAGACACAGTGTGCTTTAAAAATGTACATAGGCTTGAGGGAGAGAGAGGAAAAGGTGTATAGACAGTTATAAAAAGAAGTAAATGGTTTTAAAACAATAAAACAAAGTCTTTAAAGAGACAGTAAAAGTAATATAAAAGAGTATAGATAGTCGTAGATTAAAGGAGTAAAGAAAAATAAGCCATGTAAAGATAGAAAATACACAGAGAGAGTTTGGATTATGTATATTATTGGGTTTTCTTTGAGTTTTTTTTGACAACAGTGAGACATTTGATTCTGGGGGCTGCTAAGTTAAACCAACATAAAGGTATTTCGACTTCAAAATTTGGGTCTAAGGCTTTGTTACTCTGGAAAAGGGGCTCTGTTTTTGTTTCCACAGAAGATGAGACTCTGTGGATTCCTTCCAGGCTAATGTGGTTTGATGGAACAAGACCCCTGAAAGGTCTCTGTGAACCCTAAAAATGCTTGCCCAACAAACAGCAGGAAGCATTTTAGAGAAAACAATGCCCAAATTTCCAAACTAATGTTTATATATGTTTGTTTTCATTTAAAGGGGCATGTGATACAGAAATGAATGCATTGCACTACTGTGGATCAGGTCTATTGATACAAATTTAAGGTCGATTTTGCTACACTGTGTGTATGTATTTCTATTCTTGATTCAGGCATTGTGTTTGTGCAGCTCACTTAAAATTGCAATGTATAATTAAAAAATACAGATTAATAGTCATTTATGTTAGTCAAACTTAGAGTCATGTTAATTAGGTTTTCCATATATACAGAGATATATTTCAGTTAGATGGATAATTTTCAGCACTTCAAAGACCTACGGAATATGGCATTTAAAATGTTTTAAGAACTTAGATTTTTCTCAAGAGTGAGACAAGCCTGTTTCTGGCAGCACTGATCTACTATAAGAGGATGATGGGCATCAAAGAGGCTCCTTATAGAGTTTCCTAGCCATTTGGACAAGAAACTGCTTTTGCCTGGACTGCTTTATGGTATGCTGTATGAACTGGATATTTGGGACCCACGGGAAAGTGACTGCTGAACTTTCCAAAAGACAGGATGGTCCTTCAGGGTTTCTGCTTCATGAAAGAAACTGTCAGACGTTCTGCAGGACACAGAAGAAAGCAACCGATGAACTTTGTCAGACAATGCAGAGCAGATCTCCATATTTTCTGCGTCGTGGGAAAAGTCTTGCAGATACTACGGGCCTGCAGACTAAAGATGGATGCCCCAGTGGTACAGAAAAACTTTGGGTGCCTGACCAGACAACACGATGTCTCTGTCAATTCTAGAGTTTTAGAAATTGCTTACAATGCATTTCTTGTTAACTTAGGTAATATTATATCCTTCTGAGGTCTTTGAAGAGTTAAAGACAGATAGTTATAATTTTCCTTAGTTATGATAAACAAGAAATTAGATATGAAACTTTAGACTCTCAAAGATCGGATAGATGATTGAGTAGTTTCCTTAATTTGTCAAATGTAAATGGACTAAATATTGCAACTGTAATTCTTACATGGTAACTGTTTCATATGTGTAATTTTACTATGTTAAAGTTAAAACTTTCCTTTTTATTGAGACAGAAAAGGAGAGATGATGTGGAATTCCCCTCTGTACGTTGTGAATATGTTTTATTGCCATTGGTTAATAAAGAAGCTCCTTTGGCCTATAGCAGGGCAGAATATAGCCACGCTGGAAGAGACGTACAGAAAGAGTAGGCAGAGTCAAGGAGATGCTACGTAGTTGCTAAAGGAGACAGACCCCGCACCCTTACCAGTAAGCCACAACCTCGTGTTGATACACAGATTAATAGAAATGGGTTGGTGTAAGAGTTAGTTAATAAGAAGCCTGAGCTAATAGGCCAAGCAGTGTTGTAATTAATATAGTTTCTGTGTGATTATTCGGGCCTGGGCATCCAGAAAATGAACGAGCGGTCTCCAGCTACAATTCTCTCTCTTACTGCCCATCTACTTCCTGGCGGTCAGCGGCATGCTTTAAGAGGCAGCAGGCTGAGATCACTCGAGTCTCAGACTTGCCAGGTGAGGCTGAGCCTGCTGCCCCCAGGTTAACTCAAACCTCGGGATTCAAAGCTCAGCTGTGACCACTAACAATTTTCTAACAGGACAGATCCCACAACCACCAAAACTCAGACAACGCCTTTAGAACTGGTGGATTTCAAACTACAAACATAATTTTATTTAAAATGAAAAGAATTTACGTAAATGTAGCCTAGAGATACAGAACAATACACAACATTGCTTCTCCAAGCCATAAACCCCATTTGACCTGTAAGATCTCAAACTATTTAGGTTGGTGCGTAAATCTTTGAGCAGTGAGGTGGCTAGTGAGGGCGCCTGGATAAACAGAAGCATTCTCCAGCAGTAGTTACTCCTGCGTTCTGTAACGCAGGTCTGTCTTCACTGCAGAGTGCTTAGTCCATAAAGTTTAGCTCACTGCTACCTGTATTGCCAGGATACAAACAGGCTGTGACATGCACGCTGACTTCCACCATCACAACCACTACAATGTCACCTGCGTGTCCTCGGTGCAATCCAGTCTCCTAGAGGGACACATAGACATCGTTTTGTTTGCGAAAACTTCTTGTGGGGTTGGATGGCAGCTGTGGACCGGTCCAGGGTCCCTCTTAGAAAGTGCTATCGCTGACAGTCAAAATAGGGGGGCCACAATGGAAGACTGCCAATGGTAGATTACCTAATGATTATTCTAGGGCCTTATAGCGCTCTGGGATAGAAAATAAAATGGCAGATGTCCCATGTGAAAGAAAGTATTTAAACATAGAGAGATTTACACAATCGATGGATTTCGTTTTAAGGCGTCTAATGCATTTAAGGAAATGGAGCAGCACTGTAGAAAAAGATTGAAAAGGAAGTATTTTATGTTATTGTAAAATATAAAACGTTGCAAGGATCTGAGCAGCCATAAAGAATGATCTTTTTTTCAGTTAAGAAAACCCAGCCCCAAAAGCGGGCGAGAGAATTTGAGACCTCCTGTTGTGTTTGAGGCAAGTTGCAATGTAGGACTCATGGCCCTGGGAAATGTATCATCTGGCCTTCCTGGTGTCTAAACTCTTAGATAATCCTAGATAAGAAAGGCAGAGGGAACTTGGGGCCCAAGGCTTTATTCTGCATGCATCATTGGGAAAATGTTTCCTTCGGACATAGAGGGATTCAAAGCTTTATTTAAACCCTCTTAATGTTCACCTGTCAAGGCCAGTGACTTAAAGGCCCGTCAACCGTAATCCGGCTCCTTTCTTCTCATGAGCCTGCAGAGGAACACTTGGGAATTTTACTCATCTCTCATTTGTAAATCAGCTCAGGTCTGCTATTCAAAGAAAAAGATTCCAGGATTCTGGTCTAAGAGCTTGGGTAATAGCGGAAAGCTCAGGGCTCTGAGCCGGAGAACTGTAGCTGTGGAAGGGTGGCCGGAGGAAGAGACGCCGAGGCAACTATGACTTGTGAAAGCTTGCGTTTGAGACACCTCTCTGAAACTACTTATTTTGCCTCAAGAAGTGGTGGTTGACAATCCCAGAGAATTTAGGCAACAACGTGGATACGAAGAGAGACTTACATAGGTCTAATCTACATGGGAAGTAGAAAGTAGAAAAAGACAAGATCTCCTGAGTAAATTGGGAGCATGGGGACCTTGGGGGAGGGTTGAAGGGGAGGGGAGAGGCAGGGAGGGGAGCAGAGAAAAACGTAGAGCTCAATAAATAGCAATAAAAAAAGAAGAGGTGGCTGTCAGGGCAGCAGAGAAGGCTCAGTGGATCAGGCACCGGCTCTCAAATAGGAGGACCCATGTAACCCTCCCCCATCTAGCACCCATTACATTCATTCATAATGCATACATACATATACATATATGCATGCATGCATACATACAGTATTTTATGAAGAGACATAAAGTACCTATAACCCTCTTCTTATCCTCACTCAACCTTTCAGAGATAAATAGATGCCGCTCCTCCGGCTTCTTTTCCCATTACTCTACCATCTTGGTTCCCTCCTCTTCCTTCTCAACAATGACAAAAACCTTCAGGTATGTTAGAAAGTGTATTATGGGGCTGGAGAGATGGCTCAGTGGTTAAGAGCATTGTCTGCTCTTCCAAAGGTCCTGAGTTCAATTCCCGGCAACCACATGGTGGCTCACAACCATCTGTGATGAGGTCTGGTGCCCTCTTCTGGCCTGCAGGCACACACGCAGAAAGAATATTGTATACATAATAAATAAATAAATATTTAAAAAAAAAAAGAAAGTGTATTATGATCCCGACGTCCATGCAGTTTCTTATGCATCCAGATTCCCTAGGGCTTTGGGGGCCTGAAATCCTGGGACTAAGTGAGGGGATCTGTCTGAGTTAGGAACCGAGTCCCCACGCTGAAGGGAGGAGAGACAGCAACGCCTACTCTTCCCAGCGATGATTCTGTTAAGACTCCTCAGGAGCTCGCAGTGACGAAACCAGGAAGCTGGGCAGAAAAATGAGTCACACTTCCTTCACTGAAATCTATAAAATAGGCCCATTTGATGGTCCACAATGACACACATCAAAAGATGGACATCTATTCAGGAAAATTAAATCCATAATAGGAGACCCTACTAACAAGGCTACAGTTTGGTTCACCTTTTATTTTCTATCTGTCACTCAACTAGAAGCCATTGTAATTTATAGCTAAAAAAGCAGCCACTTCTTAACCCTTTCCTTCTCCCTGAATCTCGAGTGATCACCTGTTGCTGATTTTCTTTGATGATAAAATATTTGTCTTAGTTTTGCCAGCCTGATTTAAAAAAAAAATCGTAGAGGTTTTTAAATGAAAATATCAAAAAAAAGAAAGAAAATATCATAACATTTAGCTCCTTGAACTCAACAAGCAGGCTGGCAACAACCACAGCGACGAGAAGATAGACGCTGGGAAGCTCCCCCCGGATGGCGTGTAAGAGTCTGTGAATTTCGTGTGAGCAAGGTGACTGACGGGAGTTTGAAGAAGTCATTTTCACAGCTCACGAGTCTGATCACTCTGGATGGAGCCCAGGCTTTAAATCGCCTCTGCCCATATAGCGAACTGTTCCCATCCAAGATAAGAACTTTTGTGAGGCCGGGCTGCTGAGAAAAGATGGTTTTATTAAAAATGATCAATTAATCAATTAATTAAGGAGAAAGGACTTTTCCAAAACAGTACATGAGCTCCGTCCGTAAAACCGTATTTTTCTTTAGGAAATCTTAAGGAACGGCAGAAAAGCCCCCACTATGAGAGTTTAATGTCCCGCTAATAACCAACAGGCTGTGCGTAGAGCGCGTATCTCGCTTGAAATGGATGCCGACAGCTTGGTTCCCGACACGACAACATTAAGACATGGGGCTTTAGGAGCTGATTAGGTCATGAGGACGTCACTCTCATGGACAGGATCAGAGCCTGGCGAAAGCGTTTAGGGGAACTCGGTGTAACTTTCTGTCCTTCCTGACTGCCTGCCTGCCTGCCTGCCTGCCATGGGACACAGCCAGTTATTACTACCCTGCCAGAGGATGCAACAGCCAGATGCCTACCTGGAATCAGATATGCGGTTCTCGCCAGATCTCAAGCCGAATTTACCTACCCTCTATACATTTTTATTTACCTTTCTTATCATTTGCTCTTAAATTTATCATATATGGAAATGCAGAAAACATAAACTGAGGAGTTTGTATTTCAGGCCGAGGTCAATGTTCTCCCAAGCCAATGTCCCAACCCGTGTCAACCCCATGTTGACAACCCACCATCACTGGGCACACAGTTCTCATTTGCCCCTGTTTTGCTCTGACTTGGTAATTATACTGGCACTAAATGCCCTTAGAAACATGAGCCCACCTATTTAGCCGGTATTGATAAATCCCCCTCTACCCCAAGATACTGGAGAGTACCTGACCTACAGAAGTGTAAGGAATGCTTAGCACTAGGCACTGAGGAATTGTAAAGCTGAGCCCTGCCCACTATTGATAGATACTATGATTACGTCTCGCCGATGTGCTTATTACTAATCTATCCAAGTAAAATGACTGAAATGAACTCAAATATAGAACAATAATTGATTAAAACTTAGAGAAGTAATATCAAGACTGGAGACCCATCAGCAACAAAGATCTCTGAGTGCGGACTCAAATGCTAAGGAAGGTTTACAGGGGAAGAGTACAGAACAGACCCAAGGGGAAAGCCCCTCCTGCAGGGCCAGAGCCCTGGCTTCACTCTTACCCAATAATCCAAATCCCTAAGAGGCAACATTTTTAGCTCTAGGATAATGGTCATGTGATTAACAAGCTCACTGAACCCGATGAGAGACATACGAAAATATTTCCAATGAAGTAATTGACGTTTGGAAAAACTCCTCCACCGTTGCTTAGGATCCTGAGCTCAGCCTGCAGTGCTAGCAGCCAGGGAACAAGCTGTAATTACGGAAGATCAATTCTGTTTCCAAAGATCTGTCTTGGAGTGATTTACTCAATATTTGCTCAGTCACATCCAGAAATCAGCTCCTGTCATTAAAGCAAACAAACATCCAAGGAAACCTCAGAACACCAAGTGGGCACTAGTCGGAAGTTAGCAACAAGAGGGAAGTAAAAGCAGAGAGCCTGCTCTACAAGGAAAAACACGATACCACCCAGGTCTGTGCATTGAGAATTGGCTCTTTACAGACGTAGGCATTATTGCCATGCTCAGAGACACTGAAATCTCACCGCTATCCAGCAGCCTACACACGTGTGTGCTCATCTGTGCACAAGGCTAGATGGAGACATTGACAGAGTTTTATAGGATGTAGTTCAGGGTAACAGCCAAGATGATGG
This sequence comes from Myodes glareolus, assembly GCF_982192425.1. NCBI lineage: Eukaryota > Metazoa > Chordata > Mammalia > Rodentia > Cricetidae > Myodes > Myodes glareolus. Next base: position 40,916,727 of record NC_142052.1, on the reverse strand, counting down.
GTAGCCAATTAAAAATCTCCACTCTGCCATTTACTGGCTATGTGACTCAATGATAAATGTATACCTGCCTCTGTCTCAATTTCTTCATCTATAAGATATAGAAATTCTATCAAGGTGACACGTGATGTTGCCAGACTGCAGACCTGGTGAAGGGCAATGGAGGATTTATGTGTGTGTATGTATATACATATATATATGCATATGTGTGTACATATATATCACTCATGTATCACATATGCTACAGATATGTGCATACTATATATATGTGTGTGTATGTACCTAGCTGTGAGTGCTGGTCTCAAATGCCAAATCATTAAGTGTGCACTATAACCATTAGTAGTTATATGCCCATCTACTCTTGGTAGCCTAGCCCTGGAAGCCCAGGTGAGATAGTCTTGACTTTCACATCTCTGAGCACCTTTCTTGATGGTTGGTCCTTCAACAAGCCCAGAGAAACATCTGCTTTTCCAAAGGGGTTTGTACTAAATTCTGTGTAGCAAATGCTGTGTTATATCATCGGTCCCAATTTGTTTGACTTTGGAACACAATGTTACGTAAGGCTACGTAACGGTATGCAGGCGACGCACAACAACCAGCAATGAATTAAAGTACTCGGAAGCTCAAACACGTATGAACTGCATGTGTTTCCAGCAGCACACGGCTGTGTCGCCTGACCTCAGAGAAGGCTCAGTGCTGAACACACAACACGCATGCTCACACCATGCATGCCGTCACATTAGCAAACACCACCTAAAGACATCAGCCTTTAATTGAGACTGTTCAACCTTGGGTATTGTTTTCACTGCGTGGACAAAATGTTCCGTCCTTATGGAACCGACGGCCAAAGTAGTGAACACAGAGACCGGCTGTTTCTGCTGTCTTTCTTCAGCACGGAAATAGCAAACACTTTGGGGTTATTTTGTTTGAGAATTATTGATTTTTAAAATTGCTGTTTGGATTGATAACTTGGGCTCAAAAAACAATCATTACATGAATTATAGCTTGGGATCAGAGTGGCGTTTTCCACAGTTTTTGAAATGGCCCTAATCATGCTTCTGTCTTTGTACACAAAACAATGTGCCTGCCTTAGCACTGGTGACAATAAAATCAAAATATCAGAAACACTGAAGATGCTCAGCCAAGATTTAATTTTCTATGTAAGGGCAAATAAGGACACCCATCTCATTCGTGTGAACGTTTGATTTTTGTCTTTAATAAATGGTACAATTATGTGTTTTATAATTATTTTAAAATAATCATCTTTATATCTATTATCAGCAAATGATTTGTATGGCTATTTCATATACCTATATACCTGGGTTGCATGAAATTTGCTCGTGGAAAAATTTCCCAAGAGGAAAAGACTTAAGAATCTCATGCTAAAGTTCTAGTTGCTTCTTCTTCGAACACTGCAGCCCAAGCCCACCCCTTGGAGGAATGGTGCCCCTCTGTGCCACAGCCTCAGGCTGCTAACTCAAGGAGGCCTAAGTCTACAACTCCTACATCATCTGTGTTCAGCCAATGCCTGCCACACATCTCACACAGTAAGAGCTAATAAGCACTTACGGGCTGACTTTTTAGGAGATGTGAATATATTCTGCAGCTCATTCCAAACTTCCACAGAGCTACGCAGCAGCTCTGTCGAGCTGGCTAACGACAGTTGGGTTCAAACTTCAGCTGGACCACTAAAAGCTGAGGGACCCCAATGCCTCCACCTCCTCGCCTGTAAAATGATACTGACAGTGATAAGGTCTGTACTAAATTATTATTACATATAGCTGCCGTTAAATGGCACTGGACACAGTAGGCATTCTCTAAGTATGAACAATCATCATTTTTTGTTTCTCCAGCACAATTCCCGAGCAAGTTTTTCTAATCACCTACATTGTTTCTCCTTTTACGTAAGAAAACATAAAACATGGCATCTTCACTTCGAACTCCGAAGTCGATTTGCCGCAGAAAGCACATTAGAATCTCAAGGAACTGGCTTCCAAAACGTTTTCAAGAGAAATGTATTTATAGAGAATATTCCGAAAATAAAAAATCCTAAGTGGCCCCAGAAATTTCATAGTCTAAGGCTGTTCCAAGTGTTTTACGTTGGAGTCTTCCCAGCCTCATTAGGCATGACTTTACACTAATGAGAACAGTCATATTGACTTGTAGAAGGGTTCGTGTAAGCGTGTGTGTGCGCACATGCACACACACACACACACATGCACTCACACGGCATTAAGATTAGGTCTCACTCATGTACCCCCCTCAGCCTCCATCATGAACCAAGTTGCCCTATTAAGAAAAAAAATCAAAGCAAGTTCTGCCTAGGCTTCGTGTCCCCATTGCTTAGAGCTGAACCTGGAAATCAGCCCTCTCGTGGCTCAAACTTCAAATCACTGTGTTTAGCTGACGATGCTTCTCTCTGCCCTGGAGAGGAGAGGAGAGAAATAAAGGGAAAGGGGCAGCGAGGGAGCTCACGTACCTTCAGCACAGTAATGTTCCAAGCGAAGCTCTCAATGGCCTTGTTGAGCTTCCTTCCTTTCAAGCCTTCCTTGGCCCCCAGATTATGAAGTTCTTCGTGGAACTCCATCCCTTTGGAAAGAATACACATGAAGAATATGAGGAAAATGTGCGTATTGACCATGAAAATACGGCCAACCAACTATAAACTCACACTCCTGTTTCCTCTCATGATATCTAAAGCCCTGAATTCTTTCTGTTTTGTCATTGAGATCTCACGGGGAAAGCATCTAAGCGTTAGCGAACCCGGGGCTAAAGGTCACATTCAGCGGCCCAGATGCACAGATAAACACCAGAGAAAAGGAGAAGTAAACCTCCTGGCAGATGCTCCTGACCTCATTTGTCCTTTCCTGTTTTTTGTACAGGAGGGTGTGGGGTGCAGAGATAACCTCACGTGAGTGTACAGCACGTTTCTTGATTTTGTTAATGAGCCGGCCGCGTGACTCCAAAGAGGCCATGGAGTCCCTACAGGTAAAACGGCGATTTGCAGATTCGACCCCAAATAAAAAAACCTTTCAAAGACAGCAGTCTTGGGAGCACCCGTGTGTTTCACGTTTGGGAGTGTTCTTCCGTGTGCTCTCTGGTCCACCGTTCGCTGAAGCTCGGATGCCATCGACAACATGGCCGTCATCCGTTCTCGCTGTCTTTTTCCTCAGAACTCCAGGATGAGAATCACATTCTCTTACGGACAATTTGTTCTGTCTTTGGAGGGCTGGGATGGACACTGAGCCAAGGTCCCCTTTCCCAGAACTTCTAGCCCTCAGCACTAGCTGGCCCCAGACCAAGGAGGTCTGATGGCTTAGCCGCAGTCCAGCCCTTTATATGTCTAAAGAAAGATGCTGAATCAAATCCCCTTGGATCCTCTCTGCCCCACAGGGAGCGTTCTAACTCCTGTCTGTTTATTGGTGACTCATCCTTGAGGATGGCATCCAGGCGGGGCCGCTGGACCAGCCAACTTTCTGGATCTGAGCAACGCAGACAGCTGCATCTCAGAACGGACAGGGTCCTCGCTGGGCTTCCAGCATCTCACAGTGAGTAAGGATTTGTGATCGTTCTTGTTCTGGCCGGCTTTTCTTACTGTAGCCTAAAACCACATTGGCTCAAGCGGTGCTTGTATACCGGGCACAGCCCATGAGAACCGGGAGGAGCACAGTTCGCCCACACACTAATTGTCTGAGTCTGAGCTAGCCTGGAGACGCTCAGGGCTTCGCTCTCCTCCCTGGTGAAAGGGTAGGAGCAAGTGCCATTGAGTGGGACCATGTAGGACGGGTCAACACATACAAAGGTTGCAGAGTCAGACGGAGGCTCCTGTATGCATTGTGAATTTTGATTTTCGTGTTTCCTGTCAATTAAAACATCGAAGGTCGCTTGCCAGCCAGCCTAGTGAATAGCACCGGTTTGCAAGTCTGTGTCCATGAGTCCACTCTGTTGTGTGTTGACGCTGAGACCTTGGATGAGTCCCCAGCCTCTCACATGTCCCGTCTATAAACGGGACACCATACTCGGTCACCATGGAGACCGGGTAAGACAGGGCTTGTACTTCAAACACCAGCACAGAGAGATAGCAGCTGCCTGTTCTGCCCAGTCTCTCATCATCATCATCCCTGTACGTGTGGACAGAGGAGCCCCTGGATCCAAGAAACACAAGCTCTGTGATAGAAATCACAGTAGGCACAAGCAAACCCAGGTGGATGCTCACAGTCACGTGACCCCTCCTGTCCCTACAGAAAGTACGAATCTCACACGAGAACGAGGAAGAAGGGCGAAAACTCAGAAGGAGACAGGACTGTGGTTCCTATCCTAACTACGAAGTGGGCTTTAAAGAGTCACACGGAACCACAGCTTCTCCGCTAGCAGTGGAGGCTCTCAGAGGATCGCAACCAGAAGGGGTTTAGTCACAAACCCTGGTCTCTTGGCATCTTTGTACACCACGCTCCTAAACACAAATATAACCGCCATCACCTTGGCTCTCCTCTACCGGACAAAACCGAGTATAGCTTAGACTATAAAACACTGCCGTGAAAGAGCTTAATTTTAAGATCTGGCTTGTTGTTGTGGTTCCTAAACAAAGGAGAAAACACTATTACCTGCTTTCTGACACTGGACAATCTTTTCTTGGACGGTGTCTGCCGTTTCTATGACGACCCGGCTCTCTTGAATCATCTGTCACAAAAAAACATCAAATAGCAGTTGTTAGAAGCCCTTGAACTGACTCGTTGGGAAGACAATGCATAGAGAGGCTCTCCAAAGACATTCAGGAGCGAGGGGCCGTCGTGAAAGATGGGGAGAGGTGGGGAAATCTCTGCCCCAGCTCTCACCCAGGCACTGAGACCAGAGTCGCCTTTCTTACGATGGCCCCAGCTGTGTAACATACCAGAAATGCAATGGGTACAAAATAATAATTGTTGAATGAATGAATACAAGTTTTATAGAAACACCGTAAGACCTGTGAAGGTTTGGACTGAACCAAACTGCTGGTTGACATTAACACCTTCCATTTTCAAGGAACGGTGTCCAGTGGAGGGGTCCATGCCTCTGACCGCAGCCTGTGGAGAGCAGGGTCAAGAGAGTGACCACAAGTTCAAAGCCAGCCTGTTTACCTAGCAAAGATCAATCAGGACTATGCAGTGAGTTTCATACCAGCCAGGACTAAATAGCAAGAAAGAAGAGGAGAGAAGATTCTGGCAAGAGAAGCATCCATGGAGGTTGGACAAAAGTCACATTTAACATAGCCGAAGCATGTCATTGCTGATGTCTGGATCTTAACTGTGCCCCAAGGCCCATGTATTAAAGGCTGGATCCCAGGAAGGTGTTCATAGCAGGTGGGGTAGCCTCCCGGGATGTCATCAGGACACTGGAGTATGATCTTCAATGGGGCTGTGGGATGGCATCCCTTCCTCTCTTTCCCTTCTAGCCATGAGGTAAATGGTTGACTCTGCCAAGTGCCCCGATTGTTGCCAGGCAACGCTCGGCTAGAGACCAGCAATCAATGTGTCTGCCTCCCCGTGCCCCAGAACCTCTAAAGCTGTGAGTCCCGCTAGGCCACTTCTCTTTATAAATTGATCTCAGGTATCTGTTATAGTAACGGAAATCCACCTAATCCATTTCATACTTTTAAAATATGGATGGATTTTAAAGCTTAAGGAATCGTAGTCATCACAGGGCAAGCCCTCTCTTTCGTAGATTCGGAAACCATAAGGTTAGAACTCCGGACCGAGGGAATGGAATTAATTAATGATGGCGCTAAACGCAGAATCCCCATTCCTGGCACGCGGCCTGTTTCCACTTTGGGCTGCCACTTCATTGATTTTGCCTGTTCCGGTCACGCCCACCAGAGAGGGCACAGGCTCACACACAAGAGCGTACCTACTTTAACTCATAGACACACACAAGGCCAGGCACATGACCCGTTACAACCGGATTTAATCTGTTCTTTAGGAGGAAAAAGGTCTTTAAAGAAGATGACCGATAAGTTCCTTCGCTAGTATCTTAACTGAGATGGCTTGCATCTGTGCGGGTCTGCACACTCAAACAAGAAAATGTAGCATCATTCTCTAGTAAGAATCCTCTGGGACAGCTAAGACGGAAGCATCCTCTTCTCCATCTCTGACTCTTCTCTCCAGACTGCCGTTACCATTTCTCCCCACATCTCCAGGAGACCCCTCTCGAACGATCCCCTTCTCTGCCATTTGTAGGTCCTACCTCTCTCTAGTCCCATCATCTCTTCACTTAACCGTTTCCAACAAAGCTGCTAATGAGACATTGCAAGAGCCATCTTCCCCATCCCCTAGCAATCCAGCGGGCACTCAGCGCTTTGACTCTGGGTAGAACTTACTGTGCCTGTCAAACATTAGTCCTGGCCATCATCTGTTTCCCCGCAGCCAGTTCTCAGTCTTCACAGCTCGGCTGCTAACACAACTTACCATCCTTCCTTCTAGGGTTCCCATATCCACGCCTCTACGAAACAGTCTGGTCTCCTCCGTTCTCTTTCTCCTCACTGGTAACCTCTCTCCTCTGGGTATCAACATCCCTTCCTAAAGCTATCAAACATTCCGCACCCACCACTGCGACTCTGTAGCTGACTTGCCTCCCTCATCAATCCCAGCAGTTCACAATCGTGGTGTGGGACCCTCACCCCTTATTCTCAAAGGGGCAAGAAGAAATTTTCTAGCAGAATGTTTTCCCAGGAAGATAGTGGCCTTCCCATCTCCCACCCAGGAGATTCTGAGCACAAGGTCCCTTAGCTCAGCCCAGCCAGCCACCTGGTACAGGCTGATAAAGATGGCCTAACTCAAGAACAGTGGCCTCTCTAAAAACAAGGAAAAAGCTGACTTAACAGAATGTGAGGGAGCAAAAGTCCTTGTACCCATGCCAAAGCATCTTCAAAGATTCTCTTTGTAGTTATGCCTTTAAAAGCTTGTCCCACAGAGGAGATACAACTCCTCTCTACCTTGTTGTAATGGGGATGGAGATGAGTTCCAAACATGTTTGTATTATGCTGACTAAACCTTGCTTATTACAATCCGGTCCTCTCTGGTGGTCTCTCTCTGGGGGTCGTGATCTGGGCACAACAGTGGTTTTCAAGGTAGGGGGTTCATAGTCCCTAGGGCGCGAAGTGGGGTGTACTACATAGATATCTGATGTGTGAGATGAAACAGGATTGATTTTCCACCTTTGTTTTATTTGGAAAGATTGGTTGGGCTACCTTGCTAAATTAAAGCCCTGCGTTCCCAATATGGTTGCCAGGGTATCGTGAGGAAAGACATGGGCTCCGTGCTGGGAAGAAGCTGAGAGACAGTGGCCACCCCAGTGTCTCTTCCAAGGCATCTCAATCCGCAAAGGGCTGCAGAGCAGGAAAGTGGCTCCGTTTCTATTACATTGTTCTACACCGCATGGGCCCCAACAGAGGAAGCAATAGCAACCTCACAAGCTCAGCTAAAGAGCGGCTTGCTTGCTTGCTCAACACTCGCCGCGATTAGTTCCCTAGGCACAGTGTGAGCTCAAGAACAAGAACAGCTCCCTCAGATCTGCCAGGCACACTCAGAACACCGGGAAACGCTACACCTGCTTCTACTTCTGATGCATCTGATTATGGATAGGCGAAGGCATTAGTATGCATATACAGCTCACGATGATAATATTCTCGCGATCTTTACAGCTTACGGTGAGAATAGCTTGCGGTGAGAATAGTCTCCCGATCTTTACCGCGAACACTAAGTACTCTTTGTGCTGAGTACTCTGCTTGCCCTTCCCCCTTCCCCTTTCCCACTCAGGCTCAGGTGAGGGAGGCTGGGGACTGTGAACAGCAGCACACAATGCTCTCCCGCCTTGCCTTCTAACTTCTCTTGAGATCAATCACCCTTGCAAGGGAGCCGCCAACGAGGAGTGGGAGGCAGGGATGCAGTGGGCTCAGTAGAGTGAACTGCCCCTCCACGGTTCCCTCCCTGCTGGGTTCTGGTTTCCCAACTTCCTCTCTGCCAGGCAGCAGCTCCAGACAGGGGCAGATGCAGAAGAGCCCTAAGGGCCAGAAATAGCTGTCTCTTACTTCCGTAGGCCTGGGTGTCACCACAACTTCCCACTGTTGCTGACTGCTGGGCGCTCACCACCCACCATAGCCAAGGCCCTTTTTGTCTCCTGACCTTACCCACTTGCGGTGTATACAACCTCCAGGCCCAATCCGGCCTGCACGTCCTGTGTTCAGGCCCAGCCTGAGCAGTGTAGATCTCACCCCTCAACAAAGAAGTTTCTTTCTGTAGCACAAGACCATTACAGCAAGCTACTTCTGGTCAAAACAGAGAAAAACTGGTGCCCACCCCCAGCTGACATATCTATAACCCAGCTTCTACATGTAACGCTCAGGGGCTATCACAGGAGAGGGGACATAAATATTGTCAGGGCCAGAGGGCCAGGAATCCTGCTGTGAGATTGTGTCTCCTAGATTCGATGGAGAAGCTGAAACCACGAATAGTAAGTTTTCATCCTGTCATGACTCAAAATCCCCCACGGACACCAGTTCTGTCTGGAATTCCACTGAAATTCAGAATAACATGTAACTTTCTTCTCAGAGCCACTTTACGAATAGCTTATCACGGACAACACCTCTTTGGAGGCAAAGAAAAACAACAACAACAACAAAAAAAAAACGGAGCTGAAAGCTGGCTCGCGTGAAAGCGCAGGGTTAGAGAAACAATGGAGCCTAGAACGCAGGTATCACAAGCAGCACCGCCCAGCTTGCGAGTTACTCTGCAGTCTGTGCTAAAGGTTGGGTTTCTACCGCAAGGACAAGTTGGGGACTGTCCCTTCGTCCTTCACGATGTCATCCATCACGAAGGCATCACAAGAGTCAAGTTGGCCACGGCTGCGTCTCCTTCCAAACAGACTCCATGCATGACACACGCCGGTCACCAGAAAGAGTCCTCCTGCGCAATCTCGCTAGAGCAGTTTTTACTCACACCCTACTTTTTATGAAAGGCGCTAGAACTCTGGACAGGTTACGGCTTGAGACTATTCGGATCCATTGCTGTGATCTCCCTATCTAGCTACTGCCTTTCCTTCTAGTCCAAAACCAGGTCTCGGCTCTCTGGTCGCACAGTGGGTCAGCTGTTTGAACGGCTGAAAGTCAGACTTGAGCACTCTCAAACTCAGCACATTTGAAGATGGGCTTGCTGCTGCATATGGGTTTCCTGACTAGATAAGGATCACTTTCTTAGTTTTCAGTGCTTTCTGTTACATGGCACACAGACAAGCATCTTTTGTAGACTGGCGTCTTTCTATCTTCGCATTCAGTCCTGGGAAGATGGCCAACTCTCCAGGAAATATCATCAAATATAAAACTCAGAACACCTCTCAGCTGCCCAGAAGTCCATGACACCTCCCGTGTCGGCAACGATGTCCCTGGACCGGGGCTGGCCATGAGTCACATTCCCCAGCCTGACTTGTCATGGTGTAGAACAGCAGAACCTGGGCAGAGCAGAGCAAAGGACCGTGTCTCCTCCCTTCTGGAGACAATTCCACTGCTGTGCCTGCTTTCTTCGGAAAGGGACATTGTGTTGTTCCAGTTCTGTTTCCAAAGCAGCTATCGACAAATCTTGAGAAGTGGCTTGAAATATCAGTGTTGGCTCAGCTCCTATTACAATTTCTCTCATTCATAAAAAACACCACGTGAGGGGATTTTATGAACTGCTCTGGTTGTTTGGGTTTGGCTCGTGTGGAGGAGGACAGCCTGTCATGGAAGGGACCGTGAAGAAGCTTGCTCCGCTCCTGAGAGACCAGAAAGCCCAAAGAGGGAGATGTTGGCATGAGTCAGCATTTTCCTTTTTCCTTTTTGATTCAGTTTGGGCTTATGGAATAGCACCACTCACCCACAAGGGATTTTTACCTTTCATTAATCTTCGTTGAAAAAAATTCTTACAGATAGATGCAAAGCTGAACCCCACTCCTGCCCTGGACATTCCTTACTCCAATCAGACTGACAATCACAATTAACCATCCCATCAAACTTCTCTGCAATTGCCAGGCCAATTTGACTACCGCACTGCCTTTTGCTAAAGCGTTCCAAGAATTTGAGAAGCAAGGCACACGAGGTCAAACGAGGATGCATGTGTGTCAGACCAAATAAGCATCCTGAAATTGCCGTTTGTCGAGGCAGCCTTGATATCTGGTGTTGTCGGGAACCCGGTAGCAAGTAGAAATGGTTACCCCCTTCAGATGTCAGTGATTATTCCATCATACACAACCCCCCTGAAAATGTGTCAGAAGGCATTGCTGTCCCCGAGAGTTGGAGGTTTCTATGTACTACGCTTATTGTTCTGAAATAACCAGCTCTAGCAAGCACACACAAGTCCATAGCTATTTTCCTAAGTTCGATAGCAGTGCAAACCAATGCACTTTTTGGTTCTCAAACTAATAAAAAAAAATTACACAAACTTTAGAATGAGACAGGGTTGGGAGAAGAATACCTTTGATTTATTTACTCATTTCGACTTCAATTTCAATAAGCAAAATTATATTGTGGGGGGAGAGAGGGGAGCTGGAGAGAGGGGTCAGCAATTAAGGGTACACGCTGCTTCCTTCAAATGTGGGTTCCAGCACCCAAGTCAGACAGCTCACAGCCTCCTGTAACTCCAGCTCCAGCAGATCCAACATGCTCTTCTGACCTCTCCAAGCACATAGAGTTGTGTGTGTGTGTGTGTGTGTGTGTGTGTGTGTGTGTGTGTGTGCATGGAGAGAGAGGAGGAGGAGGAGGAGGAGGAGGAGGAGGAGGAGGAGGAGGAGGAGAAGGAGGAGAGAGAAAGAGAGAGAGAGAGAGAGAGAGAGAGAGAGAGAGAGAGAGATGCTACTTTAGGAAACTACAGACAATGTCTTTCCATCCTGAAACTATTTTTTGGGTAATAACACTCACATTAGACAGTATGGTTAATCCAACCCATTACTCTTAGCCTAATTGTGGTACTCTCCACGAGTTCAGTTGCCAAATACGATTACATGGCAGTTAATTTCTTCTTGCTGTTTCTTCTTGTGCCAGCACAACCCGCTTTCCAAATCACAACCCAACTGATTTAGTAAACGATTAACCCTCAATGCGTGCTCACTAGAGCACTCAACATCTTCATCATCAGAAATTCTGTTGCTCCTGCCGGAGTAAAGTGAGTTAACTTTTAGGCTAATGTTAAATAATTCAGCCCAGAAGTCACCTTGAAAGAGTGCTCTGGTGGGCATTTTACAGCTGCAGTCCCCGATAGCTAATCCCCCTCTGAATGGCGTGTTCAGGACACAAACTGCCCAAAAGATCTCCCATAATAATTTAAAGCCCATAAGAAGTTCGAATATGTTAAGCAAATGCTTCTTAACTATGCATGAAAAATGAGGCTGGCGAAACATTAGCAGGGTAGACACTCAGCCATCCAAAGAGAAGAGCACCTAAAGCTTTTTCCTTTCCCAGTTATTTGTAAGTGCAATTCTGCCAAGGGGCCAGGGAAGCCAGGGTGGGGTGGTTGAGGTGCGGGAGGTGCCCGCGGGTCCCCAGGAAGTCTCATCAGTCTTTAGAGTCCATCTCAGGACAAAAAGTAGCCACTGGTCTCTCTCAGCTGTGTGTCTCTGTGCCTCCCCTCTTCATTGCTAACTTTTGCCTTCCCGTTAGAACCACCCACTTTGGAAGGCCGACCCCCAGCATGTCACACGACACCCTGTAGAGCAAAGGCACCCAAAATGTGTTTGGCCCTTGACGAATGTTGAGGCTAAGGACATAGACCCAGGTAGGTCAAAAGAGGAAGTGAATTGATGCAGTGCACACGGTCAATAAATGATGCTTTCTTACTGAAACCTGTTTTATAAAACATGGTGGGGAAACACCTGGGAGATGGAAGAGCAGGTTGGTTAACAATTGGGGAAAGGTCTCTCAGGAAATGATCAGCTAAGAATGAAGAGATAAGGTGTGATTTTCCAGGCAAGGACAGAACATCGCAAGGACAAAGGCAGTGTGGTTCCTGACGGCCTGGAGTCAGAATCAGTGTGGTCTGGGGGGAGCGTGAGGAGCGTGGTAAAGGCTGCGGAGCTGTTAGATCACAGAGCCCCTGATGACGTCAGTCAGCGCTTTCCAACTTATTTAAATCCGAAGCCACCACAGAATTTGATGAAGTGTTGTGAAAGATCCAGTCCATGTTTTTACATGATTGATTGCTCTGGGTCTGGACAGTATCTCAGGAAACCTTATCAAAATGAACACAGACACTCGTGGACCGCAAACAAGGTGCCCACCGAGAGAGCTCGCGGTCAGTGGCATCGCAGCCATCCCGTCTCGCCCTGAGCGCCATCACAAGGCGCAGCAAACTAGTTGCACAGGTTGCACAACTTGGAGCAGGCTATTTTCCCTCCATTTCCTAGCGAAATGAGAAGCCATTTCCACGGAGAATTATAACTGGACTTCATTTAAGGATTTCTGGTTTTTTTGTGATAAGCCATTTCAGTTTTGTAAAAGTCCTGATCTGCCTACAGTTATAAGCTGTGTTTTAGAAACAGAGATGAGAGAAAGGTTAATGTTAAGATTTGGGCTTATCGGGTAAAATGGCCAGGACATGACACCATCAGACACTCAGGATGTAAGGCAGACGCTGCCCGACCACAACCCAGGAGCCGTTCGGGCTCAATGCGGACCCAGCTCCCCGGGCTGACTGCCCTCGAAATGGCTTATTTTCCTGTCTTAGCTTACAAGGGAATAAGTGATGTCTACTGTCTGTCTCTATGGCAACTGGTACCCTAATTTCACCTCTTAGGTGGCAATTATACCTTTCACCGAACAGCTTTCAATCCCCACTTTCATGATGAAAAATTGATTTCACAAAAAAACAAGGCACAGGCGGCAGGCGGGCCTCCCCCAGTCTGGCCCATCCCAGCATTTGTGTGCAGAGTGCATTCAGTGGCGCGTCTCCCCTTTCACTTAATGGCAAAATATCAGCCTTTTCTTAACTGACAGTTATTTTATTCAATCATAAAATTCTTCGTGTTTGTTAAAAAGAATTCGGTAAATACAGGAGGCAGAATGTAGAAAAGAAGAAATAAGAAAATAAAATTCACTCGCGACAAACAAAAGTAAGCGCTGTTAATGTCTTCCTAGCATCCTGTGTGCTTTGCGTGTGCATATACACACAAATGCCATGTAAATCTCACGGGTACATACATTATTATAACCAGACTGCTTCACAAAGCATCTTGCTTTACCCTCCACACTCTTACTGTGCCTCCTGACAACTGATTTTGACAGCTTCAAAGGAGCCTGTTTGGTGGATTCCTAGCCTTTAAAAATTATTTTATTTTTAGCTGTGTAGGTGTATAAATTATGTCACATGGGTGCCGGTGCCCATGGAGGTCAGAAGAGGATGTGGGATCCCCTAGAGCTGGAGTTATAAACAGATGTGAGCTTCCAAGGAGGCGCTGGGAACGGCACCTGGCTCCTCTGCAAAGGCAGCCACAGTACTGAACTACTGAGCCATCTCTCCAGGTCCTGGGTTCCTGTTTGTAGTTTAGCTCATCCCTCCATACCAACATTATGAAGATCCAATAATTATGTGTCTATAAACCCTAACAATAAATCTAAAGAGAAGAAAGACATAGATCAAATGAACAAGCATTTGAAGTTTTTTATCCGACGTCTCTCCAACAATGTAGATAGCAATTTATTTTTGCACTATAGGCCAGGAAATAAAAGTATCAGTTTTCTTCAGTTCTCCTTCGTGTGTGTGTGTGTGTGTGTGTGTGTGTGTGTGTGTGTGCATCCTTGCATACAGAGGCAAGGACTGCAGATTAACATTGCACTCTATCATATTTTGAGAAGCGAGCACATCTTTTACAGAACCTGGTGCTCACTCTTTGGGCTCAATGGCAGGCCAGACCACCTCTACTTGCCTCCACTCCCCAGCGCAGTGGTCACAGATGTGTGCAGTCTCACATGGCATTTTAAGTGGGCACTGGAGATTCAAACTCAGGACCTCACGCTTGCATAGTAAACACTTTGCTCTCCGAGCTACCTCTGCAGCCCCCTGTCTTCTTACATTTCTGATTGGAAGCACCACAGTTAAAGCGGCAGGGCATAGCTGATGACTTAACGGTAGGGGAATATCTCATACGTTACTTCCAAGATGTGGGGTCTCATTGTTTTCTCACGACTGGACAGTCTTGATTATTTGGGCTCAAACAACTGCCTTGCTTCAATCTCCTGGAGTCGCCAAGACTACAGGGCATACAACCATGCTTAATTTAATACATTCACGTATCTAAATGGAAATGTGTTATACAACTAAATGTGCCACACACGTCACTGATGGCAGTTCAGGAAAGGAGCTGCCTGCTGCCCTCTGGAGCAGAGTCTGTGCCGTCGCCTGATGGCCAGTCTCTCCTACTTCTGAGTAACAGAAGACACGGCTTTCAGTCCCCTGGAAATGACATTTTAGATTTCGTTTTGTAATTAACAGTGGCTCTGTAACAACTCCAGGCTGATGAACAGGAAAGGAAAGTAATATTTTTTTTTGTCTAAAATTTCAGAAAATAACATCCTAGAAGAAGGAAGATGCGTCCTCTCAGATTGTTCCAGACGAGTGGAATGCAGATGTTGCAAGTAGAGAGTGGGTAGCCATTTGAACCTTGAAGCTAAGGGCTATCTATATTCTAGGAATAGAAGAAGAGACAATTAAAAGGAACCTGGGCACCTAAAAAAAATCCCACAGATAACTGCTGTATAAATTTCCGAATGAAAGTTTGCATTTTAAGCTATAATCGGGCTGCTGTTTAAAAGATACATTATTTTAGTTTTTATTTTGCTTTAACCTATTACCTGAAAATTTTGTGCATCGCATGGGGGAGAAGTTCATTTTGACTGACATAAGGCATTTCTACACCTTCCTCCTCTGGCTGGCTTGCAAGCACCCCTCCGGCTGAGATGTTTATTTATACCTAATCAGCTTTGCTATCTATTTTGTCATCTGCTTTTTAATTTTGTTTATGGCATGAGACACAGAAATAAAGCTATCCCCAAATCTAATCACTACGCAAATTCTATTACATAGCCAGAATAAAATCAAAGAGCATCATTCGCTTAGAACCGGCATCCAGGCAAGCCTTTTGTCCCATCTATCACTGAACAGCCTTGAGAGCCGAGTCTCTCCCTGTCAGGAACATCATCCAGAAGAAAAGGAGGCATGCTTCTGAGGCCTGGAGAAGACATTTACCCTTTGTCAGAGCAGGGATTGCCCAATCTACCATGTCCCCAGCGGTCTCACTGGGGCTTAACAGTTGCTGAATGGTGAGCTCTGACTGCCACCTCCAGCCATATTTCACAGGCAGTAACTGCCCTGGTCATTGGACGACTACCCGAGAACCTTTGCTTTTAGGGCTTTCCATAGATGCGGGGAAGAAGCGGAAAGTTGCAACAGCCATAGCCTACCAGGTCATATGCAGCCAGCATCTTCTTCTGCACATCCGGCATGGTACCCAGAGGCTCCAGGTAAGGAAAGCTGTCCTTCATCACAAGAGACACGGAAGGGGCACTGTCGCTGGTGATGAGACGAGAGGACAGGGTTAACAGGCACTGCTTCAGACTGGCAATCGGAGGGAGTCCGCACAGCTCCTTAACAGACACTATGGCGTTCTACGAGGAGAAAACAGAGAGTCACACGTCTGACCCCAGGGCGCTGCGTCCCGGTTGACGCTCAAGTCCGTTCACCAAGTTACACCCTTAGAGACAAGTGCAGTGAAGAGCAGCCTGGACCACAGCCAACCCCAGCTGCTGTGACATGCAGAAGGAACACAGATCACTGACTCACGGCCTCAGCCTGAACCGTGGGTCCTAGCGTTTACCAATGGCCATAGACATCCATCAGAAACAAAGGAGATTATGACTCCAGGCTCCTCCATGCTTCTCAAACATAGCAACTGAATCCACAAACACACACGAGCAGTGCCTAGATATGAACCCTGCATTCGACCTCAGGAAAGCATCCCGCTGTGGGGTGAGAGGCCATCTCTCTTAGCATCTCAAGGCTGAGGGCTATCATTGCTCACCAGCCTCCATCTGACCGACCAGTAAGATTAACTTATCAGTCCATCAGAAAAGTCCCTTGCACACAGAAAATGCATTGCACTGGCGTCTTCTTCATTGGCATTAGGATCTTTAACCAAACTGTGCTGCTATAATACAATGAAAATATCTCTTCTATTCAAAGAGAGTGGAACTTGGGTTGGGCCTGAGAGCCAGAGTTAGTAATATACCTTGAGGCTACTTAGGACTGATAGCCTTCTTTGTATCCTGCTTCTAAGGAAGTAAAATAACAACCAACCTTACTTGCTGATGTCACATATAACCACCTTTTACACCTAAGCTGATTCATAGTTTGAACCTGAAATTTTCTTCTCTTCCATGCATCCAAGGGTAACCCATGGATGTATATATGTGATAGTAATAAATGCTGGAAATAGCAAATAGGTTGAAAGCAACCTTATAAAATGAATATCTGCCATAAAGGTTACTGACAACCTATGGACATTGCCTGATAGCCTTTGTGTGCTTGCTGTCTGAGTTAGCTGGGTCAGATGCAGTGAGTGACTTAATCCCTTGGCCAACTCTATTAAAGCTTCCTGTTAGGTCTCCCAGCCTTACCATGGGATGCTGCGTGTGCTATTCAATTAAGACACAGCAAAAGCTCTTCATTGGGGGCACACAGGGACAGACATACACAGGGGCACACGAGAAAGACAGAGAGAGCGAGAGAGAAAGAGAGGGAGAGAGAGAGAGAGAGAGAGACTCACAAGATAGACAGGCTAAGAGTCAAGTTCATATGACAGAGAGGAATGACAGAAGACAGAGGGAGAAAGAAGTCGATTATTCAAATCTGGGCTCACTCTTGGGTAAATTGCATGATGTAAAGTGTTTTTTAATTTTTTTTCCTTAATGAGGCAGTGATACATTTTAGGCGCTCCAAGGCTATTATGAATGTGCTCAATGCTAGAGTAGTAACTTGGAATAGAAATTATGGCTGTTTCACATTTATTAATAATGAACATCCTCTAACCTACTGAATGTCTCATGAATTTATTAATTACCATGGTGTTTTTATTTTTCTTTTACAGATTACCCTCTAAATAATCCTTTACCCAAACTTCTTTGTTAGGAAACCATGAATTATTAACACTGCCTGCAAAAGCCTTATAAACTGTTCTTCTTTTGTGTGTGTGCATGTGGTGTGCATACATGTGCGTGTGTGTGGGTGTTTCTATGTGTGGGGGCATGTATGCATAGACCTGGGTGTTTTCTCAGATCACTCATCATAGACTGAGGCAGGGTCTCCTACTCGATCCAGGAATCCTGGGTTTAGGGGATCTAGCTCACCATCTTGCTCCGGTGACCTCCCCGTTCCCCAGTCTTGACCTCTTGAACGCACTGAGATCCCAGGAGGGTTGCCCCCAGCACCCAGCTCCTAAGTGAGTTCTAGAGATCTGAACACGAGGCCTTATGCCTGCTCAGCAAGTACTCTTCTGGCTGAGCCATCACTCCAGCCAAATACGCTTCTCAAGATATATTCTACAGAGATGGGATAGAGGCTGTGGTTTAAGAATTACACAGAAAGCCCGGTGGTGGCGCACACCTTTGATCCCAGCACTCGGGAGGCAGAGGCAGGCTGATCTCTGTAAGTTTGAGGCCAGCCTGGTCTACAAGATCTAGTTCCAGGACAGGCTCCAAAAGCTACAGAGAAAAAAACCCTGTCTCAAAAAAACCAAAAACCCAAAACAAAACAAAACAAAAATTATACAGAAATACAAAGGATCAACTTTTAACACAGTGAAGTATAGAAATTGCTCATAGGTAATCTAGCACAGGGCTTTATAATAATGTTGAATTTATGTAAGGAAAGATTACATAAACGATAATAGCATATTTGGAGTCAATTTTTGACAAAGGGGTTAAACAAGCCACCTTGAATTGAACATAAACCTAATCTGATCGCAGGTGCTAAGCTGTGAGTTCATACTGTCCTTTCTCTACATTTGGTTATTTGAAGAAGTTCTCTGGAGTTAATATTAAGATTTCACAAAGGCACAGCCTGATGGTTCTGCTTTGCATGCATTATAGTGGATTTTTGGCATCAGGCACCCTTGGGTTTAAAGTCTAACTTAGTCGCTTATTAACTGCAAGATCTGCGAAATAATGTCTTTTGACGTGTCTGGTTTCTTGAGTGCAAAGCTTCTGGATGGGTTAGTATTGTTAGAAAAATGTTAGCATAAGGAATAAAATAAACCAAATGATTCTCACTTTGCAACGTAAGCTCTTAGTGGGGACTTCTCCACTCGGGTCTTTAAAATGCTATCCTCAGGGAACTAGGCTAAGTCACGTGGAAAGGGCGTTTGGCATCTCTGCTTATGCATCTCGTGGAAGAAAAGGGTACGCTGGGTTTCTCCTGCCCACTGGGCAGCCACTTCTGGTTCCCACTCAGCTCTCAAACAGCCCTCGGGTGTAAGTCTCATAGTCCTGCCTGATGCAGAGAACCTGATATTGAGAGACGCCAGTCGCCTGTTCAGGACCACACGGGGACAGATGCACAGCAGGGGCCACGTTCTGTCAATTAAGTTACCTTTCTAGGAGAAGGCTAAACATATCTTTTAAAAGTTTAAGTGTTGACTTTTGTCTGTTTAGCTGTGTTTCCTCTTGTGGCTATGAATTTGCTAGTGCACATTTAAATAACTAAAAATGTTATGGGTATCAGTTTTCGAACATTTGACTTCTAATTCTCTCCTATATTCATATCAGCAAGTATTTTACATTTAAGCTTTCAAACCACATGTATATGTCTGGTTATATATTTTATAGGCTATCCACATGAGGGTGTGTGTATGTTTATTTATGTGTATTGTGTATTTATGTGTGTGCAAGTGTGCGCATGCACACACACATACACAAGTGCATCAGACGGGTATGAATGTCCCACACAGGTGCCAGAGGACAACCCAGGATGTTCTATTCTCTCTCTCTTTCCACCTTACTCTTTTGAGACAGGTTTTCTCACTGAACCTGGAGCTAGACTGGTGGTCAGCAAGCCCCAGACACTTGCTGTCTCTGCACCCCACTCAGCAAGGGGTTACAGGCACATCGGCCACACACGACTTCTTATTATGTTCCCTGGCTCCTGTGATAAAGCAGGTGGTGGCTGATTGTGGATGCAAGGCGGAGTTTGGCCAGTTAGTGGTGCATCAGTATAGCAAAATGCTGGGTTATCTTTTCAATATTTTAGCACGTAGTCATTGACGGACAGGAATGTGTAAATAAACAGTCTGGAGAAAGAGACACAAGGAGCATAATTCGGTGGCGCAGGGATCGGCACTGGCACGGTATTTCCGATCATGCGCAAACCGGCAGTTCGCAAACCACAACAGTCGCGAGTTTAAGTAAGTGGGTGTGAATAAAAAGAGGCAGCGGAGGAAGGAGGGGCTGTTTCCCTACCTGCATGTTCTCCCTCATGTCTATGGCTTCTCGTAGGGGATGAACGGCTATTTTGAATATATCGTCTATGGTTTTCAGCCCGATATTCCTGAGCATGGTATATTCCCGAACCTTCTTGCCCATCCTCACAGAAAGGCTGCGCTTCTGGGCTTTTCCTCCTCCGCTGCGATTGGTTATCGCTATGTGGACAAAAAGGGTCACGTGCTCCATGATATCCCCCACAAAGGAACGCAGGGGTACGTGCCGGTATCCGGGCTGCAGGCATTCGAACGGTATCGTGTACTGCCCTATGAACTCATCTCCGATGTAATCATCATCCAAAACCACAAAACGGACCATGGTCAGCTCAGGGAGGTTGACTTGAAACTCGAAGGTTTCATCAAAAATGGGATTATCGCTGTTCTGCTGGACAGTTTTAGTCCTTTGCTCAGAGCAGTCGGCGGGAATTCCGTGAATCTCCACACAGACATAGGGGTCGATGACATCCCCTTTGGCACAGGCCCCCTTGGGCTTTGGAAAGTTCTGACCGCTGATGATCTTGATATGAAGGACCAGGGGAGACACTCCGGGTACAATGCCCTTCGTGTTGGCGCTGAAGTAGGAAACCTCGTCTCGCATAACCGACGGCCTCAGGACATAGCCGCACCCTCCGTTTTGGAGAAACCAGCCCGTGTGGAGGTCCATCATTGGGCCCGGGGTCTGGAAATTCATGGCGACGATCTGACAGCCGCAGTTCCAGAAGTCCTGCGGGTTCGGGTTGCTGGAATCTATCCGCATGGCGCTAGGGTAGACCCTGGACAAGAACCTCTTGTTGTAGTTCACAAAGTCCTCCGGGTATTCGTTGGCGATCCGGCTGGCCTCCGTTTCGCTGAAGGAACAGATCTCCCAGTAATTCTGGGTTTTCATAGACAGTTCAAAATCCCGGTGCTGGACAGATTTACAGATGGATACCAAATCGGAGAGCTCCCGGCAGAGCCAAACGTGCTTCTGCTCACCGTTGTAATCCCCGGACATCCTCCGCGACATTTCAGCCTCTTCGTCCTCATCCGTCACCTCCCCTTCCAGCAGATCCGACTCTGCAGGCAGTTTCTTTCCCTTCACGATGATCCTATTTTTTAGTTTTTCGGGAGACGGGAGGTAGGACTCCGACGGCAAAGGCGCCTCTGTGTAGAGTTTGCTGCCGAACACCTTTTTCATCTGCTGGACCATGACCCTCTGCTGCGGCAGAGAACAGTGATTCCCCAAGCAGAGAAAGAGAGGATACTCGGAAGCGACGAAGGCAAACTTATTTATCACCTCCAGAACACTCCGGACGGAAAGGGGCGTGGCCATGTTGTTCCGATTGCAAAGGATGGGCTCGTCCTCTGAACCGTCGCTCACGTCCAGCTCGATGCTCCGGCACCCCATCTTCAAAGCCCTCACGTACCCGTTGATATCGGCCGGTCCCCTGAACTGATCTTCTATCAGGTAGGTATTGTGAGAGGCGTTGATGTAGTAGTGAGATAAGGGCTGGGTCATATCTTGGGCGACCTTCTTTTGTTCTGGATCAAAGATGTCACATTCTGGAGATAATAAATACTGGGTAAAGCCATCAATAGCAAGAAACCCTTTCTGTCGGCCCTCTTCCGAAAGCTCGTATCTCCTAATGATGTCCAAGCACATATCCTCAGTGATGTGGGGGACCCCTTGCTCGGCTTCTAAAAAGAGCATGAGGTCATCAGCATCCAGATATTCTTTGTTCTTGGATATCTGCACCAGTAAGAAATACACTTCCGGCCTGGTGCACAGTTCACAAAAAGCTTCGCAAAATTCCTCCTCTGTAACCCGGGTGGTCAGTTTTTCCTTGCTCTTCTGGATTTCTTTGAACTTTAACCTGATCTTAGACTCCTTCAGAGTAGGGTTGAGTTGTTTTATTAGCTCCACGGAAGTGTCTTCCAACATGATCCCGTTCCCGTCCACATCGGCGGCTTCAAACACGGTTTTCAGCCACATGAACCGCGGTGTGTTCTGGTTCCCCTCCATAAAATCAAGCGGCTGCTTACTGCGCGAGACCAGGTACCGTAAGCCTGACACCCAGATGTTTGCCACATCCGCCGAATTGGCAACCAGGTCCAGAGGTTCGTAGTTTTCCCCGTGGAGGATGGAGAAGGCGCAGTCTTCGCAGATCTGGTCAGCAAGGCCGTTGTTCCTGAAGGTCTCCGTGTTCTTGCCCAGCCTGATCTCCTTGATGGCAGAAATATCCAGCTTGGCTTTCTCGAGGTCTTTCTTGGAGGGTTCCCAGCGCAGCGCCTGGAGGTCGACGTCCAGGGTGAAGAACCGGTTGTAGATGCGAGAGTTGGGCCGCACTTTCTTCAGCTCGCAGCCGGCCTGCATGAAGCTGATGCAGTCGTTGGCGCTGCTGATCTTCTTCTCCGAAGGCATGCTGCTGAAGGACACCGTCTTCTTCCGGCCGCCGCATTTTTGGTTGGAAGGATCCTGCAAAGCAAGCAGAAAAGACTGGTCACTCTCTTGCAGGAAACTCAAATTCAGGAACTTCTCGAACTCCGTCCAGAGCGTGCGGTCATCCGAAAAGAAGCTAGCCTGAGACTGACCTTACCACTGTATCAGAAGACAGGTTACTGAGAGAATTCATATCAGGAGGCTCCAAAGGAGACCTAGGTTACAAACGGGTGCCCTGCCAGGTAAGATAAATATTAAGAGCAAGACTCAGCTTCAGTTCACTTAAAGCGACAGTAGGGACAATTTCTTAAGAAAGCCTACCACCGGCACATGAGACAGTATCCACCAGGCTGTGCTCACAGGTCACCCACCCTAAGGCTCCTCCCTTCTCACTATCATCCCTCCTCAACTGCAGGTCCTGTCCTCTGAATACTCATAATTGCAAAATGATAGATTTCATCTTCGTCCTGGACCGTCCACTGCCCCATCGCTGCCCAACTCAGATTTACGCTGAGCTTCTGACCCTTTCCACTTGAAACTGGATAATGCTTCATTTTAACAAGTTCAATAAGGTTCCCCATTACATTACTAATTCAAAGTATCTTCCCAGGGACATACTTCTAAAACGCATGTTTATGTGCTTAGAGCACTCGGTCTCATAAGCACACCAGCACGGTGGGAGTATGAACGCTTCATAAGGCATTGTCCTCAAGACAAAAATTAGACCTTAAGTTTTTGTTATTCAACTCACTATATATATTATCTGTGATAAGCCACTTAACCTCTCTGGATTTAAATTTCTCAAGTAAGGCTTGGATGCATTATGTTTATATTATGATTCAACGTTATCAGGATACTCCAGAGAGAAAAGCCCATGCCTGTTTGGTCTGTAAACAGCAAGTCCTTACACAGATTCTCTCCTGTAGACTGTGTGTCTTTATCTACGGTGCCTGTAGAACCAGCCGCGGGCATCCTCTGGAATATTGGGAGTCAGCATGAAGTCAGCTCATGTTTGGCTCCTCTGTATTTAAGAGAAACCTTCAACAGTTTGAGACATCCTAGCGCTGTCACCATGACCAACACTGAAAAGTACAAGCAATGCAATCCAGGCTGTCTCATTGCCGGCATCTTTTAAAGCAGTGTAGAATTCACCCTCTGGGGCAGGAGCATCACGCAATCCATCCAGCCCAGATAAGCCTGTCTATCCTAGGTTGTTTAAAGGCAGGGTGATTTATTATGTAATTGGCTAAAACTCTGCAGGCAAAAGGGAAATAAATTTTGCTCTGCTTATGGTATGCCGATGGGATGATTCATTGACTCAACTTCATATCAGATCTCCAAGTGACATAGATATAAATTACCCAATTTCGGTTACAGAATGCTACCCCCGTGTTTCTGCGGCATTTAAAAACTTGGCTCCTGCTTTCCCAGAGAGTTGCTATTTTTAATTATTGCATAGTGGTCGATTTCCTCCATTCTTAAGTTAAAAAAAAAGCAGTGATAAATCTTCAGCTGTTTCAACACAGATATTCCACTAGAACACACTTAAACTTCATCGCAGCCCACATGCTCCGAAATATCAGATGCTGTGTGTATTTTTCCACCCCATCAAAGCAGGACCCTAATGGCACTGCTAACTGAGATTACTCTACTAAGTAAAATAAAGGGGAAACTGGATTGTGGGGGGGTGAATCAGACTGTTATTCAGCTTTCAAGCTAACCATTTGGCTCGCCTTTTAGACCAAAGAGAGCTTCACGTGAAAAATATTGTATATGAGCTCATGTGCCAGATATAATTGTTGTCAGCAGAGCCATAGAACCTGAGACAGTTCCCAGGGAACCGGAAATGGGGGATCAGGGTTCCTCTAAATGCACATTGGTTCTTCGACACTATGTGAGCAACTTCGGGAACCTTCTCTGTGGCCTGAGACTCTGCTCCTGGCTTGAGAAGCCACTTATCCCTGAGAACGAATGGCCACCGCGAGAATGGCTTTCTTATATAAGCCTCTCCTCTTGGTGATGATAGCTCCTTCAATCAAGTCTATGCCACTAGTGAGACAAGATTTCAAGAGAAGAATGCTTCCTATCAAGTCTACCGAAGGATCCATCTGCTCCGTAATGCTAGGTTCCTGCCTGGACTTGAAAACCACGTGTGATTATAAGACATATCCCAAAGTGCCTTAAAAACCTGGCCTCTGAAAAGGATGTGGCTCCCATGTTGTCATCCCACAAGAGCCAAGATGTAGCTACTGCAAGTCCCCAAGTGAGCTAGACACGGGCCATGCACGTGTGAAGAAGTAATTAGTTTGTCTAGCAATGGCCACAGCCAAGATTATTCCTATTAAAATATGCTGGGAAAGAGTCAGACTGCTGATTTTATTTCTCTAGGTCTGCCATAGAAACAGCAATGCCTGGCCCTGGACAGAGATCCCCAGACTGTCACTGCAATGTTCTAGCTTGGGCAGACTGGAAGGAGTAGGGACACCATTTGATGTATTGCTGGACTGGGAGGCTCGAGTCTCTTTTGGAACCACTTGACTCCCATGGCCTCCTGGACAGTGCCCTATAAAGCATAACCATATTCACTGCAATAATACAATTGCAGATTCGTCCTAGAGAAGGGGACATATTAAGGTAAGTAGTTTGATAAACATTAACGTGTTGGCTATGGACTCCCCTGTTGATAAGTCTCCACACAGCTATTAACAACGTGTGTCTGGTCCGCAGTAATAAGTGTATTGTGAAGCCCAGCCCTGCCAGCGCTTGGCCAGGTTCCAAGAGGAGCCAGGTTTGGTCTCCATCCAAGTGTGTTCTTTCCAGCTTTCACCCAGTTAGATGATGCCAAAGGAAGGACTCCATCACCCAGAGCATGTATCTAAGAGATTCGGATGGAGCATGTAAATGTTAATTCTTCCCGAGGCTAACTTTCCTCCCTTTGAGTAGGGGTAAAAGGCTGAAGTCTACCGGGATAAAACAGCCCCACGTGATGTTATTGCCTCCTAAGTCAACAGCTGGCCTCACAGTCCAGGAGAACACAAAAATCAGATGGGGACCACAGTCTCTTCAATCTCCTGGAATTCTCAGTGATGTTTCCGGATGATCTCTTTCTGCAGAGCAATCACGGTTCTAAACGATAAAAAACAAATGGGCCAAATTGGGTTTCTATGGCCCCTGAATGGCTCCTGGCCTTGATTTGTGTTTTGCATTTATGGTCTTTGTAAATAAAGCCGATACCTTATAAAGGATTCAACCATCAGCAACAGAGGAGCTTTAAATTCTTGTAGTATAAAATAAACAGTCTACTCTTTAGATAAAATAATGTATTTATTTACTTAAAGCACTATTCACAGTCCATCCACATGAAAAAAAAAAGCTTCCATACAATTCCATGCTATGAGCATGAATTTTTAATCTAGAAACAACTTGGAAATGCTATGGGGGGAGGGAGATAATGAGATACCGTTTTAATTTGTTCTCATTGTCTTCTACATTTTTTAATCTATCATATTTATCTTACTATTTATTTTACTTATCTATGGTAAGGAAAAGAAAACCAGTCTGATTAAATGAGAATCCTGCGAATACAAGAGTAAAAGATTTACATCTCTTCAAACATATTTCATTAAACAAAAATTGGGGGCGGGGTAGGAGGGCGTTCACAGAAGCTAAATGAATAAAATTGCTTCTGTAACCCCCCACTGGCATTTACTCTCTTCTTTGCCATCTAACAATATTAATATGCGGCCACAAAAGAGGACAACAGCTTTCCCTCACCATGCTCTGAGAAGACCCAGAAAAACAATCTATCTGGTGAAGCATGACTTTAAATCTTGTTCATAAAAAAATGTTGTTTCAGTCGGATAACTTCGGGGAAGAGCCACGCTGACCCAAGGAACAGTGTGAGGGTCAAGTCTGGCAACCCTGGGTCCTGCATGGTCAAAGGAGAGACCTGACTCCTGAAGGTGGTCCCCTGACATCCATACATGTGCCATAGTACACGAGTCTCTCTCTCTCTCTCTCTCTCTCTCTCTCTCTCTCTCTCTCACACACACACACACACACACACACATCATCTAAATGCAAAGAAACTTTTTTGAACAAAGATATAATAACAAGCAGCTAAGAACCAAGTGGGCTTGGAGCCTGAGACAGGACTGTGCCCTTCCCCAGGAGACCTCGTACAGTGGGACACAGGAGTTCTGGCTGGCTGGCCTTTGTCGTTTCTCCAGTGAGGATTAACTGGAGGCTAGCTATATGGAAAACGGGATGCTCTGTTTCCTTCAAAGTCCACACCGATGGATGTCTAAATGTACACTTTGAATAGGTACATACATTACAAATGTACATCTTTCAACGACTCACTGCAGAGATTAAATACGTCACAGGTATTTTCTGGACATAAGTAGACAGCATGGTGCTTTATTGGGGCCTTCATCAGAAGTCTGTGTATTAATTAGTAGGGGGCTCCCTCCTTCAAATCCATGCATAATTTTGCTTTTAATCAGTCTAACTAACGTTGCATATTTACTTAAAATACTTGATTTGAAATTTAAAATATTAACAGGAATGGAACATTATGAAATAGAGCTCATTTCATGAACATTTCTGACAAGAGTTCCCTTTTGTTTTTTTTCATGGGCTACACAGAGAAGCCATAAAACAATGCTTCCTTCATTTTCCTTGTGGCCTTCCTAGTTGATCTCTGGACTATTTACTCTCAACTATGAGAAACAATGCTGTTTACGTTAACATCAATGATTTTGAAATTTAGATACGTTCTCCAGTGATCTCACTTTGAATAAGGTATATTTAAAACTGGACAGAGAACGGCCAGTGTGTTTCAGCACCACGTGAATTCCAGCATGCGTTAGCAGCGCCTATTGCTGGGACTGAGTGCCAGAAACGGACCGCAGTTAGACTAGCTTACGTGGAAATAAGGAAGGTAGTCAGCCTGGCTTTAGAATACAAAGGTCTCCTTAACAAGGTAGAACTTCAAGACTGATCAGCTTCCAGGAACTCGCGGCTTCCTGTACAGCATTTGATAAGAAAAGATTATAGATTATATGTATCACTTATCATTCCAATCAAAGAATAGAACATGTCACTCTTAGCCTGCTGCTTAGAGATAGAATCGGTCAGTGCTACATGAGAGTAAAGACATGGTTTTCACTTAGAAAAAGTCACAGAATATTTTAAAACGAAGAATTCACTTAAAAATATTTTCTATCTCTGACTTGAGACGATATTTTATTTTGGCGATATGCAAACTTAAAAAAATAACGGGGCAACCTGAACTCGTCTTTCTCTAACTCAGAAAAGCTCAGTCTGGTCTAACAAATAGATGTGAATCTTTAAATAGACCAGTTTTATAAAGTCTCGGGACGCCACATTTCTGACATATTACATCCTTAATAAAAAAAAAATATGTCTAGCTTTCTGCAGCACAATCCTCTGAATCATGCAGGGAATAGCATGCCAATTCTCCTGACTCAAATGCTATGTGTAAACACGGTCTTATTGTTTTCTCCTTCAGTGAAAACAGAGTATGTTCATTGGGATTAGCCACTGTGTGATACGAATTCTTTGGACCAAACAGTCAGCGTGACCATCAAGACGCCTCTGACTAGAGGCTTCTAGTTTGACACAAAGCTTCCGGAATGGGCTAAGCACATCTCACACGTTAATCCTGATTGCATTCCTTTTGACTAAGGGACCACCCACACCTGCCCGTGGGCAGGGACCAGATGGCTGATCACAGTGAGCATCATTCTGACCACGGAGACCTCTTTCTGACGAACCCCGCCTCCAGCCTCTCAGTGAAACAAACCCACTCCCTTAATGTAGAAAAATGTAAAGGGAAACTATGTAAATAAAGGTAGTTCTTCACTAAGATAACAAAACGCATAGCCTATAAATACTGAGCTGATAGAAACGACAGATAATTAAATTTCTTCTCCCCTTCTCCCTGATCTCCCACGATTGGGGAGTTAATGAACATTACTCAACGTTATCTCTCATTCTGTGTGACTTTGGCCAAGCGAAGTTCAACGTCTCTTAATTTGAATTTGTCAAAAATAATACGACAACTCCTGACCCAATTTAGAGACTGCGTTAAGGGGAAAAGGAGACACACCGTTGAGCAGCAAGCAGAGCCCTCCGCCGGATAGGATACGAAACTGGTGGATCCGCCTCGCTGGTGAGCAGAGTTGCCTGGGCATCAAAACAGCAACAATGCTTCACAAAGTCGGGCTTATTCCAGGAATGTAAGTCAGGCAACAGGGGGCAATTCATTGATGTAATTCAGTAAGGAGGCTCAAAGGCACAGTAACTCAGACAGAAACGTTAGCTCTTAGCTCCCACTGGACATTCACTAAAGCACACCGGTTCCTAGAAAAACCTTCAGTGAACTTGAAAAAGATGGAAACTTCCTTAACATGACCCAAATACTTTCAGAATTCTGAAGAAAACAAAACTGGTAAAGGTTTAGGCAAATTCTCACTCCGGTTTAAAAAAAAAAAACACCACACAGGTCACTCTCATTAGATCAGAAGTTAGAACAGCGACATCACAGCAGTGGGTGGGACCAGGAGATTCAGTGGAAAATCAGATGGGGTCGGCACATACATATAATCACGGTATGTGTGACATGAGGCAGGGGGATTAGGAGTTCTAGGTCATCTCTGGTCACATGATGAACTGAGCCCCGCATGGATTATATAAGACACTACCTCCAAGAATACACACACGCACGTACACACACACACACACACACACACACACACACACACACACGAAGGGGGTGGGAGGGAGAACTTAGTAATGAATTATCATAAAGGAGGTGATAGATACTTATTATTAGCAAATGACAGAATTACCTAGAAAAAAAATCTCAAAACATCAACTAAAAAACTAATCAGGACCAATTAAAGCGAATGAATGAATGTAATTTATTCCCTGGCCATGCTTAAGCATGCATGGGCAGCCCGCATATGGCGGTTCTGTTGAACTTGTCCGTGTTGGGTTTCATGGTCTAAGCTGATGCGGACGACTGACCAGGTCTCTTCCTCAAGAGGGCACCAGATCTCATTATGGATGGTTGTGAGCCACCATGTGGTGGCTGGGAATTGAACTCAGGACCTTTGGAAGTGCCCTTAAGCGCTGAGCCATCTCTCCAGCCTCCTCGACACTGATAAAAGTAATGGCGGGAAAATGCAGCGGACAGACAAATGAGTATTTGCCTTACACACACCCTTGCGGGGGCGGGGGGGGGGGAGGGGCTGCGGGGACGTCTGTTCAAATCAACACCGCATCCTAACGGAGGGGAGCGTCTGTATTACAGCCCGTGGGAGCTTTGAAAAGCAAGGACTGAATAAACAAATGCGCATAATTATTACTAGAGACACCATGAAAACCACAAAGAAAGGGCTTAGGTTTGAGCATATAGGGAAAAAAAAAAAACTTAAAACTAGGGCCAGGTGTGCATTGTGGATAATATCGGAAGTAGATTCGTAAATGAAAATTTGGTTATAAGCTAATTTTGGGGGGGAAAAAAATCTCAAAATTATCAAACTGTTCAGAAAATATGCTCGAACGTAAGTCACGTGTTTGTATGCACACAGTTATTTGTTCAAGAGTCTTTAATGGAAGGCGGAAGGGAGAGTGTGATCGGCGGGTGTGTTTGAAACACTAATGACACATTTACTTAAATCCAGCAATATCAAAATGAAAGAGAGAGAGAGCGGAGGGTTCGTTGCCAGTTAAGAAGTTGCACACCCATCCCCAGGAAGGACAAATTATGGCACATTAAGGTGACATATAGCATAGTTCCACACCGTTTATGAGCATGTTTGCATCTGCAGACCATCATTATATTTACGTAAGACAAATCTAAGAGGAAGTATTTGAGTTTCTAATGGGGTTATCTCCAGGGGAAAGGAAGGGAAAGTGTGGGATTTGTAGAAAGTTATTTTTAAGTTAGCAGATATTGTGAGAAAACATTAAAGATATTGCCCTATTAGAGATAATTTTTAAATGTTAGCCCTGCAATTACCTCATCAATTATCAGAAGGATGAACTTTATAAAGATAATTAACAATATCTCTCTTATGACTTGAGATGCAATTTAAAAACTTTAAAGTAGAAAACTGTTATTAATTGCACTGAATTCTTAATCAAATACTATTTCTTAAACATGAGTGTTCTTAGGAATGACCAATATACTCGTGATAAACTGTGGCAAAATATCTTTCAAAAATGGCAAAACTTGTTTTATAAACTATTTTTGTATCTTCTGCATCAGGATTCCAGACTTCAGCTAGCCTTGGTGAAAGGAATGCCCAAAGTACAATTAATTTTTACACTAAATCGGCACAATTAGTCTGGTCAGTATTTAATCAATTAAAAATGATTGCATATTGTATCATTTCTCCTCACGCCAAATGCTTTCCACCCCGGGGACTCGAGAGCAGACATAAGTAGGTAACGATTCCCAGAAGAGCAGATTAAAGTGACATTTCCTCCCTGATTGCTCAAATCTATCTGATTTCTACCAAATGCACTCCACTGATGATGAGATTCAAATCTGTTGTATTCAATTAGGACTCAAATGTATCTCAGGGAAATCGGCCCAGTACAAATCCCAGCTGGTCTAGCGGCTCTTAAATCTTCCCACACCCTAAAGGTAAACTTTAGACCCTAAGTCTCAAAAGCAGAGGTCAGCCTTAGGTGGTCTCCATCAGGTGGCTCCCCCGCACTCCTTTATTTTCATATCTAGATTTATGCCTGAAAGTTTTTTTGTGCATATCATCCTCCTGAACACACTCACACACCAACACACACACACACACACACACACACACACACACAAACATACCCCCCCAAGTCTTCAGAAAATACAGCCTCGCATATTGGAATTTCTCCTGGTATTCTAACTTACATTCCTCTGTTTCTTTGATTATAGCCACACATTCGAATAATCCACGATCTAAACTCAGTTTGTCCCCGTGTACCCAAACAATTCTGTCCTCCCCTCTCTCTTAAACCACTCTGCTGCCAACTGCACGTGCCTGGCATTTGGTGTGTGAAGCTGAGCACGCTCACCTAACGCAACCAATATTCTGCCTGGAATGTCATTTAAGACAGCAAGTGTTTTCCTAAAACACCCTGGGGAAAGAAAAGGACGACCGCAACATGGAACCGGACGACCGCAACATGGAGCGGGATGACATGTGTTCATTTGCCATCAGCACTGTTGCCTTAGAGTCCAGTCAAAGGAAAGAATTTTCAAAATGCAACTGAAGCTCAGGGTCCTCAGCGCTAGGTGGGCCGGGGTGCATACCTCTTTGAGGTGTGTATCTCGGAGCTTGAGACTCCAGTCCGAGATCTACAGTTCAGGGAGAAGCTGGAATATGAGCTCCCCTGATGTCAGAATATCTGTGGCAAGGACACTCTCCAAGGCAGCAGGCTTTGTAAAGTGACATTAGCCCTGGGGAATCCCCCCTCCAGGTACCAGAATCTGTGAAGGACAGTAGCCCAGGGGGCTCCCCAGGTCACCAGGTTCGGTGAAGGACAGTAGCTAAGATGGGATTCACCACACACCAGGTTCCGGTGAAGGAGAGCAAACAAGGGGACTCCCAAGGTCGCAGGGCTCCGTGAAGGACAGTAGCCAAGAAGCTGGTTCACTTCAGAAGAGAGGCAAGGTTACAGGGGTACAAAAGCAAGTTTTGGAATCGGGTGATAACCATTAAGCCATTCTGGCTCATTGCCCTGAAGGCAGGGGTCCTATGTCCTGGCTGCTCCTTCGGGGGACCTCTTCAAGACAGAAAGGACCTAAATGTCGCTGAGACTTGTTGTCTTTTGTTAATGTTTCTGCCATTGCCAAATCAGACTAAGATCCCTCTCTATCTGTGGATATTCTCTCTATCTGGGAGAGAATGTGTCTTCCCAGAATGCACCTTTGCAGCCTCCCCTCCCCTCTCTCTGAATGCCGCCATATCTCCTATCATTTCGACCCCCCACCCGCCTTGGTTTCTGTTCTCTAGCCCAAGCTGCAGGCAGTACTGAGGCCTTTGTAGTTCTGGCCACAGTTCCCAGTCGAAGACAGTTGGGTGAGTTTAACTGTAGGGAGGGGAAAGGCAACCCACAATGAAACCATCGTCACATCTCATGTGTGACAAAACCAAACTTAGTCCAGACGCTGTCACTTCTACTGCATATTAAGCACTAGTCATTAAAAAATACGAATCATGTCAGGTGGCTTGCTTTCCTGGCACCAAGGGAAGCTCACAAAGCTATAGGAAGCCTACCGTGGCCAGGCTCGCTCATCTTGGTGATTGTTAGAATGAGTCGAGCATTACAACCCTTTTCAGGACAGTACATGAACTATACCATTGGCATCTTAATCACTAGACCACCAACTGGGCAGAACACAGAGATACTTAATGCCCAATCGGAGCTGTGAATTTTTCCTGTTGCTTTAGAAGGTGTCAGTTTTGCCACAGGTCTACGTGAGTCACCATTTGTGGCTAAGACTGATGGGTGGAGCTCACGAGAGGAAGAGGACAGCATGTTTTAATGTATTCACCAGGGTCAGCTGCAAAGAGAGCTTCTCTCGGAAGGCGCAGTCATCCCATCATGCAGACAGAAGGTGCAATCCTCACCTAACAGAGTCTTCTCTGGTACTTAATCATTCGGGTGGCACAGGCAGTAAGGATTCCAAGCCATGCTGGGCCAATTAAATTAAACTTGTTTCAAAATAATGCTTCATCTTCTAGATCTCATTTAAATTATCAGTAAAAAGGAATATTAAAGTCATTTATTACGATAAACCTGGGAGAGTGACAGGGAAACGAAGTACTTAATGAAACCATTTATAATCTATAATCATTTTCCTAAACAGCAATTCCCACTGAACCCTTAACAATGAAAAAGTACAGTAATTTACAATTAGCTTGGAGACTAATCTCTAATTAATCTCTTAGAAAAAGAGGCTTGACACCTCAACATAGTTAAACTCGATTAGCACTGTTACCAAGGAAGCTAGCCGAGAATTAAAACAGGAATTCTTAATGAATTCACTACACTTACTTAGTTTCATATTGCCACCCGGGGGGAGTTTCTTGACAGTAACTTGTATGGACTGAGAGGAAGTGACGGTCCATCCTATCTATGGGAAGAACTGTGTCCATTACTACTTTAAGAGCCTGCAAGCAAAATCATATCACTTTTACCACTGAAAGGCCAAGCAGTGAAGGCAGGAGTAGCTCATCATTCTAAGAAATGCTATACCTTTCCAAGTGTTTCTATGTCTGTTTCCTTGTGAAATCTCCGTAGGATTTTAAAGATCCTAGTCATTGGGAAACCAAATGCCATGCCAAAAGCAGAAACTTCAGCAACAGAGCTGGCTGCTGGCTGCTGGCTGCCGAGCCCACAGATTGCTAGTCCTGGGTGACACTTTTTCTACAGGCATGCTTGGCTTTGGCCTCTGCATGACTCATTTCGGTGTGTTTGCTTACCCTTCACGGTGGGAAGGATTGCGCGTGTTACAGCTATTCTGCCATACCCATGCATGCACACACAGACACACACAGATACACATATATATGCATGCATGCACATACAGACACACACACAGAAATACACATATATATGGATGCATGAACAGACACACGCACAGAAATACACATATATATGCATGCATGTACACACACATGAATATAGAATAAAGGAAGTTATCACTGACACTGATTATTATCTCTTCCCAATAGTTCTAGGTCACTAAGAAAATGCTGTCTCAAAACAAGGTACAGGGTGGAGAACTTGGGATTTGGAATATCTGAACCTTTGGCTTTGTATATTTATAGAGTCTCAGCGACTCAGTGGGATATACAGAGGTTATTAGGCAACAGCGTCTGAAACACACCCACAGAAAGAGCTGGATACACAGGTACACAGCAGTAATGCAAGAACTTGGAATGTGAAGACAGGAGGATTCGGAGCTTAAGGCCAACTACATAGAAACTTTCAGGTCAGCCTATACGAGATGAGACTCTGTAGAGTAATAATAACAATAATAAATAATCTCCCCCAAATCCTTAAGACTTGCCCTCACAGAAAATCTAAGATATTGTAGATAGAGGAGAGCTACTTTAGACTAAGATAGGTCCTACGGGTTCAGACAAATCGCCAAACTAACTGTGGGGAAATTCCAAGTAGAAGAACGTGGGGTTAGTGCCCTAGCAATGGCCATGTAACAACTGCAAAGAGAGAAGGAGGAAGAGGAGGAGGAGGAAGAGAAGGAGGAGGAGACTGAAGGGAAGAGAGAGAGGCTGTAACACAAAGCATTTAGCAGGGATTTAGGAGCTTGGGAACCACTTGAAAGAAATCTGGAATTTATTTTACAGCAGTTTTAAGGACAATGGGTGACATTTTAAATAAAATACATATATGCTTAGCTGTGTGTTTGGGCATACAAAAACTTCCAAAGAAGAGCCCACACGTTATT
The DNA here is from genome assembly GCF_982192425.1 of Myodes glareolus. Lineage (NCBI taxonomy): Eukaryota > Metazoa > Chordata > Mammalia > Rodentia > Cricetidae > Myodes > Myodes glareolus. Next base: position 40,882,291 of record NC_142052.1, on the reverse strand, counting down.
GCAGGGGAGATCACTAAACTGAGGCAACAGCAGAAAAACAGACGGCTTCGTGAGGGCTTTCTGACAACCCGGCACTCGGCAACCAGAGACGGAGAAGGCGCTGCCATGCACCATCCTGACCTGTGTGGTGTGGGCAGCAGAGAGACTGGAGGAACCGCGGGCAGACGTAGGGAAAGCTGGAGAAAAACAGCTTTGTGAATGGCCCCATGCCCCCAAGGCATTCCAAGGAACTTGATCTCGGGGTAGACATCTGGTTAAATGTGATTTGTGAATGAGGAGCCAGGAGGCTCTTTGTGACGTAAGAAGCGGATATGACAACTTAAAGCGAGAAGGAATCATGAGGAGAGGCCCAGCCCTGGTTTTGGGAAGGGTTCACCCTCGAGTTTGGTAAGAAGAACGGTGAGCAAAAAAAAACCGGCATATAAACAATGGGGCTGGAGGAAGAAGCTAGAAATGAATGCTCTGGCAGTTTTAAAAGGCAGCACAGTGTACAGAGAGAGGCATCAATTAATAGAGGTCGATCATCTCACGTCTGTTTGTCCGTCTAAGAGAAGAAAGAGAGAGCGGCTGAGATAAAGGTGCCCGGGAGGTAAGAGGGGAGCAGAGAGGTGGCCTGGGCTTATCTGTCTTTGAAAACAGAAATGAATCACCTGCCCTAATAGAAGAAGAGGAGGATGTGTGTTAAGGAGGCAGGTGACGGAGAGGAGGTAGCAAAGGATGGAGTCCCACCTGGTGACGGCTGTTTAATGTCTCAAGAGCAAGACAAAGTCACGTACTCAGAGTAGAGTAGAAGGTAAAAAACAAACAAAAACCAAAAAAAAAAACCCACAAACAACAACAACAACAACAAAAAAAAGGTCCAGGTCTGCCAAGTACAGGGGAAGTGGTCCTCAGCCCTTTTTGCTAGCTCAATCCCATCCACTTCCCTCTTTTTCCCTGGGGCATCATCTTTCTAATCTGAAAAGGAGTTGGAGAGAGCCTGCCACCTCTGACGTCAGTGACCGAGGGTGGGCATGCTCAGACTGATCAACGAGGAATTTGCTGCCTTCTGCCACTTGCTGGTCCAGCCCAGTGAAATCCACTGGCTCCCGTCATGCACTCTTCTGGAAGCGGCTGCCAGCTAGGAACAGAGACGGGAACCTGATAACCTCCTCTTACCCTAGATTCAGCTCTGTACTCTCAGACTTGGCAGCGATTCAGGCAATAACGTCTGCTCAGGATAATGTAGATGCAACGGCTGCCACTTGCACGCATTGGCACCCTGACGGGACCATTTTGTATAATCCTTGTGGGCAGCAGGAGAGAGGCTTTCTGTAGAAAACTGGGAAGAGCCAAGTGGTAGTGGCACACGTCTTTAATCCCAGCACTTGGGAGACGGATCTCTGTGAGTTCGAGGCCAGCCTGGTCTTCAAGAGCTAGTTCCAGGACAGGCACCAAAAACTACAGAGAAACCTTGTCTCTATCACTGCCCATTGCAAATTCCATAGTGATGTAAGCCTCAGAATTCCCACTAAATAAATCACATTCTTTAAATTTTCCACCAAAAAATACAGCCCTTAGACATAGCAGTAATTAAATAGTACCATTAAATAACAAACCAAACATTGTTAATAGAAGGGAGTAGGGGAGGAATGGGGAAAACTTGGGGGACTGAGATGGGGGGAGGGAGGAAGGATGGATATGAGATCAGGGAAGAATATATCTCAACTAAGGGAGTCATTTTAGGGTTTACAAGAGACTTGATTATAAATGGGATCCCAGGTCCAAGGAGAGATCCCCAGATTGTTCTCTAGACAGAGGAGAGGGTGCCTGAACCGGCCTTGGCCTATAACCATACTGATGAATATTTTGCTTATCACCATAGATCCTTCATCCGACGATGGATGGCGATACAGACGGAGACCCACATTGGAGCACCGGACTGAGCCCCCCATGGTCCAAATGAGGGGCAGAAGGAGGAAGAACATGAAAAAAAAACTCAGGAGGACCGCGAGGGGTGCAATCACCCACTGATACAAGGGGACTGATCTAATGAGAGTTCACCAAGGCCATTTGGACTGGGACTGAACGAGCATGTGATCCAACCAGATTTTCTGAATGTGGCCGGATTCTCTGAATGTGGCTGGCCTGGAGCCTTGCTGAAAAGCCACTGACAATGACACTGGGTCTTGTTTCCTCTGCATATACTGGATTTTTGGGATCCAGTCTGTTTGGATACTCACCTTCCTGGACCTGGAGGGAGGGGGGAGGAACTTGAACTTCCCACAGGGCAGGAAACCCTGACTGCTCTTAGGGATGGAGAGGGAGGAGGAGGGGGAAGGGGGGAGTGGGAGGGTGTTGGGAAGAGGGGCGGAAATGGAAACTTTCATAATTTAATAAACTTTGAAAAAAAATTAGGGACAATTTGTATAAAGTTGAATAAAAGAAAAAATTTAAAAAAAATGTTACGAAGTCTTTAGTTTTCCCTCTAATTGGGCTGTGCATTACAAAGTTCATACTTCTCAGAAATTGTATAAAGGTATATTGTATAAAAAAAAAAGAGAGACTTGACAGAGTAAAAAGTCGTTGGCTGTCTAACTGTTTAGGATGGCAGATGACAAATTAAAAGATGTCCGTCATCTCTCCGCGTTTGTAAGAATATAAGCCGGCGGCTACTTGCTTACCGTCAGATGAAGGAAGAAAAGACCCCATCAATCCTATTAAATCATTTAAGAGCTACAAACAGATGCAATAAACCATGGTTGGTGAAACAAATCATTTCCTCTCTTCTCTTCCAGTGCAATAAAACAAACATGTGCAGGTCCTAAGCCAGCATCTTCACTAAAGGTCAAATCACAGGACCCTTTCATGACTCACAAAAAAGGCACACGTACCAGGTACCAAAAGGAGTCACTGGCATATCAGATATTTGGAGATGACAGAAAACTGCTTTGAAAGATAGCACAAAAATATTATGACCGTGATTCAAATGGAAAAGTCGTTTCAGTGAGCTGACATTTATCAAATAACTCGAGTGAAGACAGTACGAATTAGATTACCAAGCTTTCCCTCAAAATCATTCTTATTTATTCTCTCGGACCATTCTGGGCTGGGCATCCCTTCAGATCACCTAGATTCTCTAGCAGAAAGGTTTCTAATGACGTTTCCTAGTGTCTCGGAGAACCTGTACAGAGGCACGTGTTCTCCGTATGTGTTCCGGCTCGCTACACGTTCCTGATCCTGCGGCTGAGGATAGGGAGCCTGCTTATCTTTTGAGACGGCGTATTTCGTCACTGAAAAGGGTGACTGGGTCATCACTGAGATCTGTCAGTCTGTCTCGAACGCCCCCAACTCTACTCCTGTGTCAGGGTCACAGGCGTGCAGGAGCACAGCCCACTTGGAAAACACATACGTTTTCTGGAGAATTTCACACAACATAGTTTGATCGTATCTTGTATTCCTCACCCAGGTCCCCGACAGGTTCCCTCTCTCCTCCCAACCCCCAACTTCGTTTCCTGTATTTCGTCTCAACATCTAGGTCTCATCCTTGATGCCTTGAAAGTCTAAATCTCTGTCGCCCCTCAATACTGTATTGCTTTTTCAGAAATCTTACTATCTTTTATTTTTTATGAATCTTACTTTCTGGAAATGAAATCGTAAACACAGATACAAGCACAGAAACCAAACATCCTCCATTCCTGGATAAATCATTAACATCCAGGCCAGAACTCTTTCAGCGAAGAAAAAAACATTAAGTAAGTTTCCTGGGCCTAGTAGTTCACAGACCCCCATAGAAGTGCTTTTGTGTGTCAGTCACATGATGTGTTGTTGATCCAGTGACCTCTGCAACCCTAGGTTATTGTACAGGTCTGGAAATTCTCAACACATGCAAATCTGTGCCTCTAAAATATGCCACAGGTACTAAAATCTTCCAGGTAAGTTGACTCCAGAGTAGAAATAATGTCATAATGTCTCCTGAGTGTCACAGAAACAAATCCACTCAGCCCAGGCAAGGTCTCACCTTACACCTAAGGTCCTACTGAAACTGTTTCAACAATCGCTTACCTGAGAATAGATGCTTTCTAGCATGCAAAGGTAGAGTTTCATTTCATTTTTGCTTTAAATTAGCTTTGAAGCAGAAAGTTGAATCAGAGTTAATAACTAATATATTTCCAGGACATTCCTGCAAGACTGAAACCGTGGTCTCCTTGGAGCTTAGGGAATTATTTTTACTTAAAATTTCAAGCATTGGATGGCTGTGGGATAATGCTTTTGTACACAGTAAAGATTTGTCACTCGTATTAGTTTAATAAAATGCTGATTGGTCAGTAGCCAGGCAGGAAATATAAGCAAGGCAACCAGACTAAGAGAATTCTGGGAAGAGGAAAGGCAGAGATTCAGTCACTTGCCAGACACAGAGGAAACAAGATGAGAATATCTTACTGAGAAAAGGTGCCAAGCCACATAGCTAAACATAGGTAAGAATTATGGGTTGATTTAAGTTGTAAGAGTTAGTTAGTAAAAAGCCTGAGCTAATAGATCAAACAGTGTATAATTAATATAAGGCTCTGTGTGTTTCTTTGGGATGGAACAGCTATGGGACCAGGAGGGACGGAAACTTCCATCAACAGAAGATGACAAAAATGGTGGGGTTCTAGGAATCAGTAGCTTCCTAAATTTTGTAGGCATCAACAAACTGAAAATTATTAATCTGTAAAAAGTAGAATTCCTACAAAATTATCAAGTCAATGAATACATTTTAATTGTGGCCATTTAAAATTAAAACCATACCAAATGGCGAGTAAAAACAGAAATAATCCACTATTTGAAGTGATAGGAACTAATCGGTTTTGGTTTTGATTTTTTTGCATTGCAAACTGGCACAATAAACCATTCAGCTTAGGGGTACAACTAAAAAAAGGAACTCTGGGTAAGAGAATCTGAGTTACCAGCTGCTTGTAAGCAACATTATATTGTGAGCAAATCTGACTTGAAGGCAGCTTACTGGAATGGACTTTTTGCTGTGTTAATTCCTTCTTTAGCAGCTAATGCTCTTGTGTTGTCTCCTCGTTCACAGGTTTTCTGCCACCCGACTCCCAGAGCTCACCGAAGGCAGAGATGCCCCTAGCCCCTGAGTCTGTGCATGACATCGTAGTGATATTTTGTTTGTGATCTAACAAGTAACACTTGCCTGAAGATCAGAGTGCAGAGCTAGCCACTAGTTAGCCAGAGAGGCCAGGCCGTAGTGGCGCACACCTTTATCCCTCTGGAGGCAGAGGCAGATGGATCTCTGTGAGTTCAAGGCCACCCTATGCTACGTGAGATTGATTCAGTCTAAAAGAAAAAGAGCCAGGTGGTGGTGCTTAACCCCAGCAGTAGGGCAGTGGAGAGAGGAAGGGATAGGACTGGGCCAAGAGAGAGGAAAATAAGATGGGAGGCAACAGGAACTCATGGCATTCAGTCTGAGGATTCGTGAAGACAGATATTTTCCCCCTCTGTCTGAGCATCGGGTGGATGTGAACAGTCTCTCTAGGGTCCGGCTCCTTTACTTCTGTGATCTTTCAGCATTTACCCTGATATCTGACTCCGGGTTTTATTATTAGACCAATTAGACTTCGTGCTACATGACACCGCTAGGCACTGGATAAGTATTTGAACAAGGGCTTGCAGAAATCCCGTGTTCTATAATCATGCGTTTTTGAGCATTATTGTGGCCCAGGCACTGAGCAGGGAATGCTAACTGGTGAAAGACACATCTGAGTCCAGTTCTGTGAGTCCTGAGCTCTTATTTTTAACCAACAGTCTAGGAGTTGAGCTCCATGTCTAGGTGTCTACAGAACATAGTTTTACATGGTTGGACCAAAATTGGCTTTTACAAGAGAAGAATACTCTTAGATGTTTGGCTTCCACGGAAAGCTAATGAGCAAAAGTACACATCTATTGAATAATAGTTTTGATTCCTCGACACGGCAGCTCTACTTCTTTCTTAGCCCACAGCTAACGCTGCAAATTCGGCATTAATCATCCTGCATAAGGAGCAGGCAGAGAGGACGTGCATCCTCAAAAGACGTGGGGAACAGCTCTCACACAGACGGTTTCTCCGTGGCAGGGTTGTTTTCTTCTCTTCTTTAGCTGGGCGCTCAGAATCGATATTAATCAGTGATATCATACTCCAGCAGCCAAGGGCTCTTTCTCTGCTCACAAAGTAAAGAGACATTGGCTTTTAATAAGTTCACCTTGGGTTCCCAAATCGTCTTCCGACTGGGTTATTTTTCCTGGAATTCATCTTGGAGAAAAGCCTGTTATTTGGTGACCACTCACCCACTCTGATACGAAGCAGCCTCTTCTTCCCCGTTTCTGCCCTTTCTGCCTTTTCCTCCTCAGAGTCCTTGGGCACTGCACCTCATCCAGCATAGATTGCATGGCAATTCCTGAGCATAACAGATGCCCCAGTGCCCTTCCGGCTTACTGCATCAGCTGAGTAGGACCAAGAAATATGTGATTTTTATAAACCAGCTTTACAATGGATACGGCGGTCCTTATTCCTGGGACCACTGCTGTTGTACTGCAAGAGTTCAGGGTGCAGTCACCCTTGTCTTATGACCCCTCCAATCTCTAACCCCTTAATCATAACATTTGTGTATGGGCAGATAAATTCTGTGGAAAAGTGAAAACAGAAAAAGAGCGATAAATACTCAAGGTTGCTAGGAAACTATTCTGAAGCTCCGGCACAGAAAATGGGACTGGGATCCAGATGTGTCCTAATGCCATCTTCCCAATCCAGATGTGTCCTAATGCCATCTTCCCAATCCAGATGTGTCCTAATGCCATCTTCCCAATCCAGATGTGTCCTAATGCCATCTTCCCAATCCAGATGTGTCCTAATGCCAGTTTTCCACCACCTCAGTGGGTCCTGCACTGTGAAATAACAGGCAACCACACTGTCAGAATCCTTACGGAGACATCTCTGACTTCTCCAAGTAAGTTCAAGGCCAGGGTGACTCTTACGCACCTTAGGGCTAGATAGCACATTCTCCCTGGCCTCAGTTACACGTCATCATTCCAATCTCCCGAGATGGCCTCTTAAGATAATGCATTTCCCATCCTACTGCTCAAATTCGGTAATCTAGAGGGAAAGATTCAGGAATATGTATTTTCAGTAAAGTGTGAACGTTCCCCTCATTCATGCATTTGGGAGACTCTGCAAACACTGAAAATCAGAACGCCTTGTAGAGTTTGTGCGCTCACACCGAGAAATACTGCATTCAATTATGCGATGCTTAGCTCCAAGTCAGGAGCATCTCTATATTCAAAACGGCTCATCTGGCATTTTAATTTTAATTCTATTATTAGTTCATTAGGAAGAGGAAGGGTATGGCAAAAATCAAGCATCTGGTATGGCTGCTGAAAACGATCGAGCAATTCGTAGGTTTGGAGAAATTGCTCTAGAGCAAGGGTTCTCAACCTGTGGGTCACAAGTCCTTTGGGGTTGAAAGACCCTTTCAGAGGGGTCACCTGAGACCACCAGAAAACCCATATTTACGTTCTGATTCGTAACTGCAGCAAAGTTATAGTTATGAAGTGGCATTACACTAGGAAATGAATTTGCTACCCAAGCATCTTCCGGCACTCAAGAAGCAGTTGGCAATCTACCTGAAGGATGTAAGTGTATTGAAAGCTGCTAGTTAACCAAGCGCAGGTGGTTCAAGATAGAAATTTCACCTCCCAACCAGGATCGGGGGCTTTTAGCAAGCCGTCATTCCTTTTGCATCTCATGCACCCCGCGCACTGCATTCCTAATTATAATCACACAGGCTCTTCTCCGGGGTGCAGATGGAGCTGGAGTTCTGCAAGGGGACATTTCCATTGCTAATCATTACACTCGACTGCATTAAATTTGGAGTCCTTACTGGTGCTCACCCCGAAAGTAGGCTGCTGAGAAAGTTTCTATTGCAGTTTCTCAGAGTTGCTAGATTATTAAGATCAATATAAAGACTTTGTGCAAGTAACCACCATATCAGGTAGCTGATCTAAGGCAGCACCATTGGCATTTGTGACATTCATTTCCCTTTGGGGCGCGTTGACAGGAAAAAGTATTCATCAAGTCATCTCAGGAGTGAAACCTACTTCTACCTTTTTGTTTGTTTGTTTGTTTGAGGCAGGGTTACCTCTATGTAGCCCTCGCTGCCCTGGAATTAGCTCTGTAGACCAGGCTGGCCTTGAACTCACAGAGAACAGCCTGCTTCTGTCTCCCAAGTGCTGCGATTAAAGAGTCACCACCACCCAGCATGTTCCTGTTTTATAACAAAGAACTCCACACGGTTTTAAGACCAAATCACGGTACAAAGACAGCAATCTGAGCTGAGTGAGCTGGTGATTTACAAAGCATTGATTTGGAATGATTTAATCGAAACGTTTTGTACTGAAGTTTTGGGAGGTGGGCTGAGAAGGAAAAGGGAAGGGATCCACTAAGATTTCGGGAGCAGGTGTCTGCACCCTGCCACACCGGTAGACCGCCTCTATAGACACTCTGACAGCAGCTTGTCGCCCAGAGCTGCTGTGGCCGCTCACCGGGGAAACCGGCTGAGCCAGCTCGGTGACCGACCAGGTGGGACTGATGGGCACCTTAGCATCCCGCAGTCCCCACACAGGCTTCTGTGTGGCTGTGCTGCACATAACAGCTGGAATGACATCACGGAAGCAGCTTCAGCCCACGGACAAATTCACGCGCCTTCATCACAACTATGCTTTCCCGCGGGGAAGAAGACAGGAAGCAGACAGATCGTTCATCAAAGGCTGCATTTCTACGCTTTTTAAGTGGAATGGTACTTTCTGGTTTCTTCATTTTTAAGGTAATGGGGGTAAGAAAGAAAGGTAGTAGCCTTTTTTAATTTTTTTCAGTTTTCCTATTTGTTGGTTTTTCTGAGATAGGGTCTCCTAGAGTCCAGACTGATCTCCAACTGCTTAGGTGAGGATGACCTTGGACTCCTGAGGATGACTTTGACCTCCCTCTCCTCCTCCTTCCTTCCATTTCCCAAATACTGGCTTTACAAGCATGAACGACTACATCGCCCTATTTTATGGGGTTCGAGAAGGCTCTCAGATGCTGGTAAACCGTGAGCATCATGTGGATACAGGTAAAGCCACCCACTGCTCGTGCACTACACGGAGCCAGAGGTTGTGAGTCGCCAATCCCAGCAGCCTCGGAGACTGGGACTCCACAGCCACAGCCTGAGACAGCTCAGCCTCCCCTGGACCGCGCGTTTCTCTGGAGTCCGTGAAACGTGAAGACTTTCCCACTGCCTTCTGCCTTCTGTCCTTTCCCTAGACGACCTCTGTGGGTCCCTTGATGACAGCATAACATTCAGAACCTTTCTATGTTTCCTTAGAAACCCACACATAAACAAACTTCATAGCTACACATAGGTCTGGGGGCGGGGGTGTCCAGGATAGAAGCAGCCGTTTTATTTGCTGCAGCCCCTCTGATTTCTCTCAGTTTCTCCCACTCAAGTATGAAAACTCCATCTTTCTTAGCTTTCAGGGTCTCTTCATTCTCCAGAACCAAGGTGCTCCTTTTTCTCCCAGATGAAACACCTCACCCAAACCAAGTGAAACAGATAACATCTTTCAGACATCATTCATCCTACCTGATAATCAATTGTATTGTTACTGTGTGGAAACTAAGCAGCTGGATTTTGCAGGGGGAAAAAATGTGGCTCATACATTCTAATAAATTAAATTTGTTAAATGCATTTGATTGTTATTTTTAGAAACTCTGAAACTACACACAAATCATTCCACAAATGAGGCAGAATTTGTTAGACCAGGTTGCCATGTTCACAGCCGTAAGTGTTCAAAAACCCAGAGCTTGCCTAAGTCTGACAGCATCACTTATTAATGCTGGGTAAATTCAGATGGGGTGGAGGCGTGCACTCCAGACCAGGGAACACACCTCGCCAAGGGGGGTGAATTGTTGGGGAGGAAGCTCTTATAACAAGTGAGCCAGGGCTCTGGGTTTGCACTGGGGCTACCGGTGATGAAAGCGCATTTATTCATGAGGGCGCCGCAGAGATGCAGCCAGGGTTCTCTTACGTGAGGTTCTTAAAAATCAAACAGAAAGAGGCAAAAAAAAAAAAAAAAGAAAGAAAGAAAGAAAGAAAGCCAGATGCTGCTCTATCATCTGTTTCTACCTGAATAGATAATCCAATGTCTTTATTCTTCCTGGCTAGAAGCGGGTAGACACTAAAATAAAATAGAAAACAATCATGTTTTAATAGTTTTATATATTTGTTAAAAAAATCTAAAGAAAATGGGGAATTTTAAAATTAAACCATAAAAGACACATTTTCTTTTCTTTTTATTTTTCAAGACAGGGTTTCTCTCTGTAGACCAGGCTGACTTTGAACTCACAGAGATCCACCTGCCTCCCTGAGTGGTGGGATTAAAGGCATGCGCCGCCACAGCCCTGCCAAGATGTGTGTTCTGCTAAGTAGAACAGCTACGTTTTAGATTCCTGTGGGGTCTACTAAGGACCGACACACTTATGAACACGGTAACTAAAATATTTTACAATTTTTAATACTGTAAACTAGCTACCTTCCAATGCTGGGGTTGAGATGCCTAGAGAAGCTAAGCAATCTGCAGATTGCGCATGTTTGAATTTATCTCTGAAAATGTTTCCCTGAGATTTAATTCTATATTTAATATTATTTTAACAAGTCGAAGATTCTTACTTTAAAATCAGCCTTCCTCCTTCATGGAAGAAACATTGAGAAGGCATGTATTAAATTCAGGATGCAGCTTTTTTTCCTGTAGGCATTATTTTACTAAAAATAAAATTGTATTATAAAATTGGAGGCAAGCAAATTCAAGCAATTCAGAAAGGCACAGAAAGGGGATTGAAAGCCAACCAGTATCACATACTACAGAGACAGCGCTGCTAATACCTTATCACACATCTTCCCAGGGATTTATTCATGTGCACATAGTGTACAAAGTGCCATGATACACATATGAAATCCCACGGCCATTTCTCCCTCATATATTCATCACTTTATCATAACCATCATTCAAGGTGGATTCTTAAGCCATACGGTGTCAATTTATTGAATCACGTCTTCTCACAATTTTTCTACGTTATATGCAATTCTGCAGGAAGCTTGAATTGTTTTCGGGATTTGGGAACACGCTGAAATCTTCTGTATCCGCACATCCGCCACAGCCTCCATCAAGTCTTCAAAGTTAGATCTACTCAAGTAGGGGAGCACCTCTGGCCACAGCCGGCTGCGGCCGACGATAAAAGTTCCTCTCACCTAGAGGACTTGGCACGACACAGAAAGACGCATAGGCCTCAAGTTCGGAGAACATGGTTGCTTCTCTAAGCATTTTTAGAGATGTTTAGCATGTACACAGAAAAGCGCATAACTTACACAAATGGACTTGCACACAATATACCAAATAACAAAAACTGGTGGTTTTATTCTCCTTTCAATAATGCGTTTCTATCACCTGTGTAATGTTGGACAAAGCATCCCCTGGAGGCTATGAAGTGGGCATGATGATACAGGACTCAAAGCTGTACTGAGAGAAGGGCACCAAACAATGTGCACAGACGCTAGTTCACGGTAACCAGGACGCTCTCCTGCTCACAACCCGGTCCATGCCTCTCCTCCTACCCTGAGAGCCTGGAACATCTCCTTCCCTGCACGGTTCATCCTGTGAACCTCTCCACTGGAAGCTGCCTAGTTTATCATGCTTGAGAGGAGGTACAATCTCATTAAGGATCCAAATTTAGGACCACAAAGCATCAAGTATAAAGAGACAGAGCCTCATCTTCATTAAGAAAAGTGCACATTAAAACGATTCACAAGTTTAGTCTTCTACGTGCTAAGCACTGCTGAAATCATAACGACATGCAAAGCTCCTCGGGTTTTCAGCGGGGCACCCACACATGCCAGGTGCGGGTTCAGCCGGCAGCTCAACGTGTCTCATATTCTCAAGCATGAACCGCCATTCAGGATTAAACTGCCAGAATTAAAGACTACAGAAGCGCTGATGGGAATGAGATGTGTGATTCGCCATTACTGCTAAAGCTGAGCAGGTGCAGAACGTGGTACCTGGGGGTCAAGGGGCATCGGCAACACACAGGAGGTGGAACCCGGGTCGGGGGGCGGGGTCAAGGGGACTTCGGCAACACTCAGGTGGTGGTACCCAGGGGTCGAGGGGGCAGAAACCAACACTCAGCCTCTCAGCGTATTTAAACTGTGAAGTCTCAACTATTCTTTGGCGGCTTCTCTGTGAAGACAACATTCAGTCATGCAACGAAGCGGGCTGCTGGGTACTCATCGTTACAAAGCAGATAATGCAAAACTATTTTTTTTAAAGGTGCAGTACACTTTTATCTGTGCGCCAGACTTTCTGGCTTGCAGGTCTTTACGCGTGTTCTTGTTTTCCCCCACAAAAGTTCCTTGTGAGGGTTCCTTTGTCCCTACTTCATGTAGGACACTGGAGCTTAGAGAAACGCAGGGTAATTGCCTTTGTCCTCACTAATGTTTACAGACAATGCACTGCACTTCCCTCTGCTGTCTACAGTGAATTTTTTAAAGCTAATCCGTCACTTTTAAGTAAAAACAGCCTTGCATTACAAGCACAAGACAAACTTCCTAAACTGCAACACCTCCCATGGTGAAAAATCTCTGCGTCTAGAATTTTCCATTGTTTTGTTTTGCATAACCAGGTTATTAATAATGGGATACAGAACACAAAGATGCAGAAATGTTATTGAAATGGCCGTGGTCATTGGTAACAGAGTTCCCATGTTCTTGGGATACATTCGTTTCCAAATTGAAACAGAGGCATCTTAATATAACTACCTAAATCCGAAGCCAAGCCAATGTGGAAATCTCACATGGAAATTTTAATAACCCCCTTCTCTCCAAAGCCGGTTGTTTCTTTCTTTCTTCTCCTGTCTGCTTGGAACCAGCCCACCGCATTTGACTCGCAGCCATGAGCCTGCAGGGTGGTGGAAGGGGTAACGAGCAGCCACTGCCAGCATGTCAGGTCCCATTGTGTTTGTGTGATTGCAGGTCAGGGTGAGGAAGCAAGAATTAGCTTCCTCCCCATCGCTGCAAATAAATGCGATTGTATGACAGCCACCAGAGCCTTCCTCGTTTATTAAAAAGGCAAGAAGAGAAGTAAGCATGGCTGTACAACCATTGTCACAAGGCTCTGCTTGCTCCCTGAGGTCAGCCGTTGATCTCAATTTCATATTATCTACATGGCTGTAAGATAAAAGGCATTATTCATGGAAACATCAAAGCAAGGAGATACACATTTCACCTTATCACGCATCTCAGGACATAATATAAATGGTTTCCTCCAGCCAAATTAATTCACTGAGGTAGGGAGCGGGGAGGGGGGGACAAAAGGGGGCTAGGAAACTACCGAATGCTGATGCATTCAAAATTCAGATGAGTTAAGTTGTTCAATTAGCTGAAGATAAATTAGACAAAATGTGGAATTCCAAGGACGTATGCGGTAGATCCGTGTCTTTCCCAGTATGTGTGTATGTCTGTCTCTCTGTCTTTTTTGCATGCACACGTACACGCATGTGCATGCTCAAGCACACACACACACACACACACGCACACGCATGCACGCACGCGCATGCGCACACCCACACACACACACACACACACACACACACACACACACGCACGCGCGCATGCGCACACCCACACACACAGGCTTTAACCAGTAGTCCTAGAGGCCTGTGAAAATTAGGAGTCTGTGAACTGAAGTCAGTTGGTTTTCACATGTTCACCCCCAGTTTGACAAAACAGGAAACATTGAGTCTGCAGAAGGCAAGGCAGAGAACAAGCTGTTTCTTCCCAGAACCTTCGACCTGGACAACGTGGCTGAAAATATCTGGGGAGAGCATTGAGGAAGAGCTTCCTGTTTGTCCTCGTTTATTAGCCTCGTCCTCTCTCCCGACATACATGACACATCACGAATGCCGCACAACGGGCTCTGAGCTGCCAGAATGGCTTTGCTCTTCATCTGAGGTCCTGCCTTAATCGATCTAGATGGTTTCCCAAAGACACAGAATCGTTTCTCTCCCTCAGTACCCCAAGAAAGTGGGCTCCACCTTCAACCTACCCTCACCTCTCATTTCTGCTTGCTGCTTTTCCTAAGTCTGGACCAAAAAGCTGGTCCCAAACGTGTGTCTGGATGTCTACAGGCCATGTGGGAGTCAATTATATCTCCGCCCACGAGGCTCCTCTTGCAAATGTGGCACAGGCTAGAGGAACAGCCGCTCGTCCTGATCTCTCGGTAAAGAACTGCAGCCCACCAGGCAGTGAGCGGCTCCCAGCAGCCAGCCTCTCCTGCTCCAAAGGCTAGAGACCAGCCTGCAGTTCAGGACATTGGAGAGACGCATGCCAGTCCCTTAAACTGACTTAGGGCATTCCCTTCTGGCTGCCATATTCCTCCCTCCCTTTCTCTCTTCCTCCCACCCCCTTCTGAAATTCCTCTTAGCCCTTCCCAAGAGAGAGCAGCAACTCTAGAAAGGATTACACAGCAGCGGCACACTGGGGAAGACAGTGGATACAGAGATGCTAGAAACTGAATGCAACCTTCTCATGACATGCTTCCATCAAACCCTAGCCTCTAGCCCGTCCCACCTTCTCTCCCAAGAGTCTGTCATCCCTAATAGTCACCACTGCTGTCACCAGCTTCACTGTGAGAATTGACTATTTTCTTAACACTGTCCCATCTGCAGAATGAGTCAGGACTCTGCCCTGTCCGCATTTGGGCATCCCCTTCCCTTCCAATGCTGTTACGACCCAATTGAAGATCTCCTCACGTCACAAGGTGATACTGGGACAGAATGCATCAAGAAAGGCCTGGGGAGAGAAACAGCAATCGCCCCATGTGTTTAAGAGATTGACTTTAATACAGGTAATTGGAGACGCAAGGGCTACAGCAGCTAAGAAGCCGAGAAAGAACTCTGATGCCCTCTGACAGTCATGGGTTAAACGCAGGAAGCCTCACTTGCCCCTGTGGTCAGCCAGAGCGAATCTGTCCTAGACAAACTGGAACCCTGGAGCAAGCCCTGTTGCTAGATTGTTCCGTTCCTCACCCAATTCAGTTAAAAAACAGAGTGTGGAAATCAACCTGCAGGAACTAGACCTCAGCCGTGCAACCGTGGAGAAGGAAAAGCAGCAGATCTTGGAGCAAAGCCATCAACATTGGCAGAACACTCATACCTATAATCTTAACACTCAGAGGCAGAGCTGGGAGGACAAGAGCAGGTTCAAGACCAGCGTAGGTTGCACAGCAAGACTCTCTCAGAAAATGACAACAAAACCTGTCCAATGACCAATTCCTGAGCTACACAATAATATTGATAACTCGCTTTTCGCTTGCTTAGAAATTGAGGCTCAAGACGGTAACCAGGCCTGGGGGGAAATAGAACAACAGGATTTCAGCTCTGATCTCTCAGAATTCATGCAGTTGGCTTCCTAAGTCTCCACCCCCTTCTCTGCTAGCCGCTTTTCCCCTACAATGCTGATGTCATCGGGAGACAGACTATTTCATCACTTCTACACCATACACAGACTGCTGCTATGTTAACCCCAACACTCCAGTCTTCTGCTGAGCCTGAGCGCTGACTAATGAGGGAAGGACGTCGCCTTGTTCAGAGACCCCCAGCACCACGAGATGTTTGACGAAACTCTTTTCCTCTCCAGGGACAAGGCCTAGAGGACAAGGGAGTAATAAACATAGCCCGGCTTATCAGAGTCGCTGGTCACTCCACAGGCAGGCTGTAGTGGTGCAGGCAAGGCCTCGATATTCAAAACAAAGCTCGTCTTTTCATTATAACGTAACACATTTAATAACGCATTTATCAAATACTGAAATGTCGATATTCAATAATAACTAACATAGGAGGGTTAACCAGACACTGAGTATGTCTACGATTCTGGTATATACATCCAAAATTGAACTTTAAAATTAGAGAAAAGTTGTGTTGGTTGATTGCAACATTCCACTTGAAAGTTTGTAGCCGTGTGTTAGGAGTGTGCTTTTCCCTTTTTCTTTGACCTGAATAGCAATGGCAGCGAGGATAAACTCACACCACGGGACCTCACGGTACCAGAGACAACTAAAGAATCACACTTTGAAACAAATATTAGTTTTACATACACATATTTTATATTAAATTCTAAAATAATGTGCATTTTAAGATGAAAAAAATAATATTCGTTGGTGGGTGCCCTAGTAAGATTCTAACTTGAGGAAGCTTGGGCTTCAAGTTTTAGTGACTTAAGTTGAAATATCAGCAGATAAGGATAGCAGTTTCTGTAAGGAACTGTTTTTGAGATTAAGCCTTGCTTTTCTCTTGGGATGAATGCAGCTTGGAGTTTCTCAGAAGCAGATCTGAACAGCAAGGGAGGAAGGAGGGTAAGAGCATTGACTGACTGTGGAGGGGGGAGAATTGTAAGAGCCAGGACCACAAAATGGTCATTCATTCTCTTTGTTCTTGCAGACAGAAGGGAAGGGGTGATCCTCCCTCTCGGAACTTCACCATCCATGTCTTAAGGGAACTAGGAGTTTCCGAAGATAGCCCACCACCATAAAACGGACACTATAAACTTCCAGGTAGAATATTAATTTTTTCTCATTTTACTTGACTAATCTAAGAAAAGAGGCGGATCCTGGCACCCCTCTGGCTCTTTCCAGCCACCCCTCCCAGCCTTTCCTTCTAGCCTGTCTCCACGAGGCTTGTCATTTGTCAACCAACAGAAGCACTTCTACCGCGGACCCCACAGTGGCTGCACTTGGCTGGGACTCGGATCAGGTGCATCCCTCCATCCTCATCAGGAAGCTGCTTCTTGCACTAGACGGAAAGTAACATCATTGGACAGTGTGCAGAGACTGAGAGACTTTGGGGCACTCTGTCCGAACTGGGATGTCTGCATTGTTCCATTCCTCACCCATGCCCACTGTAAGCCCAATTGGATTGTATTTTGATCACGTTTCCCCTCCCCCAATCCATGAAAAATATTAAATAAAATTTAAAAATGGTGACATATGTAAATCAGAGGCTGACATTTATAGCATGCAATCTCAAGCATGGAAGAATCTAGGATGTTAATATGAGAGGGGACTGGGAAAGTTCTCAGAAACTATGCTATTGACACAAATTTTCTATTAATATAAAATTACAGAATTATAAAACCTTAGTTTTAAATGTGCTGCATGTTGGAAGTCCTGTTAGAATGCGGGGACATTTTCCAATGAAATAGGATATCCCTGTTTGTTCATATTTGCTGGTTCTCAGTTCCCTTTCTGATGACTACTTTGCCCTCAGAACCCTGTCACCCACAACCCTTTAAGTTTACATCATTTGTGGTCAAGCCAGAAAAGTCTAGCAATTTGAACTTGAAAGAGACAGAACTGACTCAGTTTAATTCCAATTTTACGTGCTGTGACTACAGTGTACTAAAATGTTTCCCCTTCAAATAATAATACTGCATAGCATTTTCAAATATGACTTTTTATAGAAGGCCAATTTCTGAACATAAGAAACAGCTCACAAGGCATCAGCTGGGTGGCAAACTGCTTACTCCCGGGTCACAGAAGCCGGTAAGAGATCGCGGCCAGGTGTTCTCACACGAGATCAAATAAAAGAGGAATTATCAGAGAGGAGACCCTGAAGAGAAGGGACATATAAGGAGATGGATTTTTTAGGGCAAAAAGCTAAAAAGAACAATTTTTAATTCTAAATATTATTACCCTCAGCCAAAGTAATCAGCTGTGTCAACTGAACATGCATCTTAAAGGCTAGCCTAAAGGAAGGCCGTGAGGCACAAGTTTAAAATCCCTCCCATTATCCATGACACACAACATTTTAGGCCCAGCTCTGAACTGCAAGGGTTAAATTGCTTCTGTGCCTTCAATTTCTTTTACTTTGTTCTTAGTTGACACGCAGTAACTGCACAGATTTATATATGCATAGAGTGATGCATCCAATCACGTGTAGGCTACGTAATAATAAAATTACCGTAATTAGCATAGCCATCATTTCACACGCTTACTGCTTCTTCACGGCAGCCATGTTTGGTCTCCTCTCTCCTCAGGATCTGGAAACGGCTGTACACTGTTGCTTTCTCTAGCCGCCCTAATGTGTAATAGAATTGCAGAGATCATCCTCCAGGCTAAACGTAGTTGTGTTCCTGTTGAGAAATCGCTTCCTCTTGTCCCTTCTTTTGATCATTCTCAGTGGGCCCAAAAAGAAAGCTTTGCTACAACAAATAGAAGACCGATTTCATTCTTTTCTCTTTTTTCCCCAGCTCCTCTTCCCCACCACCTTCCTTCCTGGGAGAGCCACAGGCATCCTCAAATGTCTACTAATCACATTATTATATTATTATCATAGTACGCTGAAAAGGGTGACGTTTTCATGTTGATTTTCCGCAAGTCGTTTATTCTAAATCCTGTCAATACCGTATTAACCATCACACCGTAAAAACGAAAGGGACTAAAAGAAAAGACGGATGCCCTGAATATTATTAATCCAGAATAATTTCATGCACCATCCAGGAAAGTGCGAGTTAAAACCCTTGCTCTATTAGGCTGTGCCCCAGAGGAGGCCAGCGCCCAGGTCCCAAAGCCTCAGCTCCAGACCAGGCTGCGGAGGCCCACTCTCTCCTTGTGCTCACAGAAGCTTCTCACAGCTTCCTCATGAGCTCTTCCAAGACGCAGCAGCGCAGGGCAACAGATTCACCTGCAACTCTTCATATTTACCCATCTTTGAGTTGGAGAAAGACGGGCTACCTCGGCAGCCTCCTGCTGCCTTTCCAGTCCCCAACCCATCATTCCTGGCACAGTACCCACCGGTTTTATTGTTGGGTAGGAAGCTATCATCTATTCACATCAGGGAAGGGAAGGACGGCGTGCCCACCACACGGGAGTAAGCTGGAGGTGCCAGGTTTCATTCAAAGGGCATGAAAATGCTATTATTTGGGAGAGTCCTAATGAGACAGATGTTGCCGCGCCCCGCCCCCCAGCACCTGCTGCCTCTGCAGATTCTGCCAGCTCCATTGTCGTCCTTGGAGTACAGCACACCCCACCCCACTCAGGAGATTATGATAAAACCGAGTTGGATACATCCTCATCCATTCACTTTCGTGGAAAAACCACTCTCAGGAAAGTTGGTTTGAGGACACGAGGGAAGGAGTCCTATTAGTTTTTTCCTTTCCCTCTGTGACCACCCTCTAAGTGATGTCCACAGCCAGCTCTGTAGTACAATACAATCAAGGCAATCCCGTGTCCTATGTACGTCCTTTTTGTGCGGCTCTGTACGGCTCTGTACGGCTCACCATCCCCGCTGACTCCCTCCCTCTCCCCACAGTGCATCGTGAGCTACTCAGCCAGTGAAAGCATCTGAAGCAAAAGCCATTCGCTTCACCGACCTCTCCTTCCACGCAAACCGTGCTCAATGCTGCGAGAAAGATGTTTGTCTTGCCCGAAAACTCACGTGAACTCTGAATTCCCAGCCCACTGATGCGGCAAGATGGGCACCTTGGAGCCGAGGGACATTTTTAAGATGCCTGAGATAATCTCCGCATCATCTTGGCCGTGTGATGACACATACAAAGCCACTTCCATGAGGATCAGACCCAAAGCAGACAGCAAACCTCCGGGCACCTTGACCTCAGACTGTCCGGCCTCTAGAGCTATACGACAAATTTCTTTCCCATCAATTCCTCTACCTAAACTATTTAACCATGACAGCCCTACAGGACTGGGGCATTTATTAAAAGCCTGTGTTGATAGTTTTGCGTCACCTTGATACGAGCTAGTGTCCTTTGAGAAGAAGGAATTGCAGTGGAGAAAATGCCTCCATGAAATTTGCCTGCAAGCAAACCTGGGGAGCAGCTTATTTATTAACGATTGATGTGGAAGGGCCCAGTTCCCGGCCGGCGGTGCCACCCCTGGGTAGGTTGTCCTGGACGGATCTGAAGGCAGGCTGAGCTAGCCTCGAGGAATGAGCCAGAAGCAGCAATCCTCCACAGCTTCCACAAAG
Source organism: Myodes glareolus (assembly GCF_982192425.1). Lineage (NCBI taxonomy): Eukaryota > Metazoa > Chordata > Mammalia > Rodentia > Cricetidae > Myodes > Myodes glareolus. The sequence goes on along the minus strand of NC_142052.1, from coordinate 40,862,220 downwards.
GTGCTACCTCCAGATTTCTCCCTTGATTCCCCTCAACCATGGACCCGGATATAGAACTCTCAGCTGAACCCTTTCCTCCCCACGCTGCTTCTGTTCCGCAGTCTTCTTCACAGCAGAAAGCTAGCTAAGACAGCCCCCAGAGTTGCCTTTCTCCACGAAACCAATTTACTACTTCACTAAAACAACAAGATCATATCCGGTGTTCTCTATGAATCTTTCCCCGGTTTGTCTGTGGAATTCTGTGAGCGATACAGTATGAGAAAATGGCGCTTCTACGGCATCTCCTCGTCTTCCACCGTGTGTGAAGGCGTTGTTCATGGGAGGAGCTGCCTAGCAATTGTACTGAAATCTCTGTTCTCTGGGGGCCACAACAAGAAGCAGAGGCGCTCCACTGATGAAAGCCAGGATCTTCTTCACATCAAGGTATAAGACCAACCACGCAAGGAAGCAAAGAGCCGCGTGCTACCTCCGTTCGCCAGCGGGATCACACTAGTTTATAATTAACTGCTTCTCCACTCGTGTTCAGTTTGTTGTTTGTCCCAGATCTACTTAGTTCTGGAAAGTATAATCGTACCACGTTCTCGTCCGTAGCCTTTCCACATAGGTCTTATTAAAACGTGTTCATATACGGATGTGCTGGCCAGTGAATTAGCTGAAGACAGTGTTTCTTTTCCAATCCGTACTTTAGAAAACCCAGTACAGCCGGGCTGTGGTGGCGCACGCCTTTAATTCCAGCACTCGGGAGGCAGAGGCTGGAGGATCTCTGTGAGGTAGAGGCCAGCCTAGTCTACAAGAGCTAGTTCCAGGACAGGCTCCAAAGCTACAGAGAAACCCTCAAAAAAAAAAAAAAAGGAAAAGAAAAGAAGGGAGGGAGGGAGGGAGGGAGGAAGGAAAGAAAGAAAGAAAAGAAACCCAGTACAGCATCCTTTCTGATCCTGTAAATTATAGAAAAGTTTTGGATTCCATTAAAAATCAGGTTTACATGCAAACTAATCTAACCAAATGGCAAAAAGTTGACACTCCTATCCCCAAGTGGAAGTGCCAAACACAACCTAATAATTATAACTTTAAGGACTATGGCTCTAATCTAACAGAAGTAGCTTACAGATGCCCTCAGTACAGAACGGATGAAAGGCTGTTTTCCAAAGTCATTTAGTTTAGTCCTGGATTACAAAGTGGTATTTAGTCTGTGGTTATATCATTTATTTTTGTGTGTCTTGTCTGGAAAGTTGTATGAGACAAAAACAGACTTCTTGCTTTTCTGTTTATGTATGTGTGTATGTGTGTGTGTGTCTGTGTTCATGTGTATACATCAGTGCATTATGCATGTATATATGGACATGTATACGTCAGTGTGCGTTATATGTATGTGTGTGCACACACATGTATGTGTAAATGTTTATGTGCATATATGGGAGAATTGCATTTATGCAGGTATCGATGTGTGTGTGTGTGTGTGGTGTGTGTGCACGCGCACGCACACGCGTGCACGCATACGTAAGTACCAGAGGACAAATCACATACTATTCTTCAAGTGTTAATTCATCTTGAGTCTTGAGACACAATCTCTCCTTGGCCTGGAACTTTCTAAGTAGGCTGAACTGGCTAGCATGTGAGCCCCAAGAATCCACCCATCTCTATCTACCCAGCAAGCAAATGACAGCCACACACCATCTCACCTAGCTATGTTACAAGGTTCTAGGGCTCAAACTCAGGGCCTCTGGCTTGCAAGGGAAGCGCTTCACCGACAGCCAGCTCCCAAGCCTGCTTTTCCCACTCTTCCTCCTCTAGCATTTAGGTGATTTGGTTTCAGACTCTGCCGCAGTTACAGACCACTGCTCCATAGCCCCAAAGCAACCACGAGGCCATACACAAATGAATGAACGTGTCTGTGGTCCAATAAAGCTGCACGGGAAAGCGAGGAAGAGGAAGATGTAAGAGAGAAGGGAAATGGAAGGCTAAAACAGAGGACGGGGAGGGATGAAGACCACTAAGCATGTTTCAAAGAACCCTATGGAAATCTATAGTTTAAGCTTCCTGAAAAGTTTTATGGGTGTCTGTGTATTTAATTTGAATTACACTATACAAAGGGCCAGTGCTTCCCAGAGGGCATGGGTTATCTACCAAAAATTCAGGGCTAGGTATAGAATACTCCCTTCAAGTTTTGGGTCAAGAGCATCTAAGAGACTCCTAAAACAATCCAGCTATTGCCGTGGCTCTTGGCTACCCATCAACACTTGAGGGAAGACCAGACTGCTGGAGACCACACACGCCATGATCCCAAAACATGGAGAAACCAAGTCAGTACTGACTTAGAAGTGTTACTGTTGTCTGCTGTAGTATAGATGTTCTGCAGGCTTTTGCGGGGGTGGGGCACCAATTGTGTAAACAAGCCAGTGGTGAGCTCTGCAAACTTCAGTGAGGACTGACTTAGCATTTGGTGCAATAGCAGCGTGAAAGCTATGGGGACAAGCAACCGCTCTTTAGTTAGACTGAGACCTGGCACACAAGAGAGGGCTTATGCCCGTTACTGTAAGCTGCACCAGGAAGCCACGGCTGGGGAGGGCCCCAGGAGAGAAGCGATTACTATTATTTTGCTAAAGAAACATAGTATCAAACTGCCTTCTAAACGCTTACTCTTAACTTAGACAGAGTAGCGCTTCCTCGTTCTTCATCAGAGCTGCTCATCGTAACATCTGGCAGTTAAGAGTCTCACAGCTGGTTAGGTGCAAAGAACAGGTGCCGGTGGAGAGCTCGGTTTCAGCAAAGATAGCCGTTATCACTCCGCCTCCTCACTCAAAGCTCAGAGAACTTTGCAGAAGAGAAATGGAAAGACCCTGAGAGCCAGAAGCTGGGCGTGCTACTTCAAAACAGTGTCTCACGAACATTATAGGGCCATCGTACCCATTAGCTCATAGCAGCCACGGCTGTCTGCACGCAGCCAAGCCAGCCAACACCCAGGCGTGAAGAATCAGGGAGTTTATGAAGACCCCGCCCCTGCCCCAGCTGAGGAGCTTTTTGGCAGGTGATGCTTACTGAAGGATGCTTATTAATTAGTTTTCTTCACAATAAGGCCCATGATAGGTTGCCCGTGGTCCAGCGGCTAGTCCTACACAGATGAGCAAATGGGTAACGTGAATGGCATTCTGTGCAGAAGGAGGGGGAGGGGAGAGGGAAGCAGACGCAGAAGTAGTCCTAGGGATAGAAGGATGCAGGAGAGGTTCAGGAGGAGTTGGGGAGGTGTGAACGGAAATGTCGAAGTAACAAAGTATATATAAAAATGGGATGGAAAGGAGGATGGAAGCTGCAGGTGATAGTTTGCTCATCTCTTTAAAGAAACATTAACTGCTGGAGAATTTCATATATGAGCAGTAGCGTGCTGATCTTAAACTGTGAAGACGTCAAAAGGGAAACCCTCATCTTCCACTGCAATGCTAGCGTGGATCAGCAGCGCACAAGGACCCTGCCGTTCAAGTCTATAATACACCTGGATCATGTCTGACTCCTACTATGCTCCGGTGTCCGCCTCCTTCAACCCTTCTTCTCAACCCAACGCCTCCCGTCTTCGAATCACCGTTCAACCCTTCTCAACCCAACGCCACCCGTCTTCCAATCACCGTCTTAATCTCAACTCAGTTTAACCAGCAGCTTTCGACTGCCGAGCAACCGGAAGTGAAGATATAAGACTCTGTCCGGCATAAGGTGCGACGTGGGTTTCCGGGGTGAGCTCGCTCCCAAGGGCTCCACACCTCCTGTGGACTCCAGGGTCCGTAAGGAGTTCATTCTAAGGACAATGATAGAAATCCTTAAATAGGCGTTATCTGCTTCCTTTTGGCTGTTTCCGTGTTTCATTTGAGGCTTCAAAGTCAATTCCTCAATACATACATACGTGTCACAGACTAAAATTCAGCTCATTGGCAGATTTATTCTTTCCCAACAATTAGAAGTTACCACATTAGTATGTGCATCCATGATTGTCCTTCCCCTCTTCCTTACTCCTGGTGACAGCGGTCGCGCTTACATCAAAAACAAATCACATAAACCAAGATGAACCAACCCAAAAATGTCTACACTCGAAAGAATGGTAAGTCTATGTACTAAAATCAGGACCACATGCCAAAGTTCAATGTAACTTTCCACCTAGAATAATGCAATGTGTTTTCTATTACCTAGACTGCTGCGATTCATAACTCTGATGGAATGACAATATTAAGTAAAACAAAACAAACATTAAAAATATCAGAGCAAATCGAGCTTGAATAGCCAGGGAACCCCATCTGAGCTTCGTTAGAAAACACGGTGCAAGAGCCTATGCACTAATGTTAAAAAGGAAAATAACCTGACAATATAAAACAGTAATCACCCCAAATTCATTCCTGTGTCTCAGTCTGTGACTAGGCAATTATAATCACGGTGTAAGGTAAAAATTGTCTGTGGCTGGAATTAATCATCTAAAAAACATAGTTTAAACCACAATAAAGCTAAGCCATTATTTTATATGCACATAACTGCTGTTATAAGACATGTATTATATTTAGTCCTAATATGTACAAATTGTCCCTTCGAGGAAATACAAAGTTGAGTTTCACAGGATTCCTCCTGAGCCAAGTTCCTTACAGGGTTCAGCTACAGCGTGGAAGTGACATCAGCTAGGAACTCATGCAACAAGCCATCTGCCATCTTGTTAAAGTGGCATGCTATTTAAAGAGTCCTGGCTGGGCATCTCTAGAAGCCTCGGTGGGTGGATGGTTGCTTCTGAAACACCGAAGGATGCCCAAGGCTGGGTCTAGCAAGATTCCTGCTCAGTCTTTTCAAGATATTGCCATTATCGGAGCATGGAGAGGTTTCTATTTCATATTTAGAAAATGTAATAGTTTTCCGTGGCTGTGATGGGACACCAAGACCGAGGCGACTTATGGAAGGAAGGTTCGCATGGGCTTTTCCCAGAGCAACCAGTCTGTCGCCATCACTGTAGAGACATGGAGCAGCTGGCAGGAAAAGCAATGGCAGCATCAAGCTGGGAGCGGGTGTCAAGTCACCAACAGGAAGCAGGGAGTGGATGGCAACGCCGGCCCCGGGGGACATACATCCCCCAGCAAAGCCAGATGTCTGCAGCCTACTCAGACAGCTCGACGGATGGGGGGCTGAGCATTCGAGCATCCGAGTCTATAAGGGACATCTTCACTCAAGCCAACACAGGAAGCCTTGCCAATGTAGGATGAAACTTGTTAGCTTCATACCAAATGCGTATGCAGTCTGTCTCTAAGTAAACAGTGCACCGATATGCTCTGGATATATGTCCTAGAACTTTGCCCAAGTTTTTTTTCCTTACATTTTAAGAGTAAAGAAGAGAGAAACATTACAGAATGAAACCTTTAACATAATAAAGTGGTTAAGTCATACAATATACATTACTCTGATTTGAGCTGTCATATAACATATAAACATAGAATTAAAACTGAGACATTCTGATAAGCTAATAATTATTTAAAATACAGTCAATTAAAGAGAAATTAAAAGAGAATATGAATCAGCCTCTTACAATAAGTCACTGTGGCTTTAGTGGTGCAGGTTGTGACTGGGTCTCGCCATTCCTGGGTCTAATCCACCCTGAGAATTGGATTTGCTCCAGGCAAGCCCTACCAATCTCTAACACACTTTCTAAGACTCCCCTTTATATTCTGGGAGATTTTCATCTCTCCTTGAACATTAGCCTCTTCCTAGGCACAATTCATGTCTCCTCCTCCTGCCTCTCCTGCCACACTCTAGAGTTCTCCCTCTTCTAAGTGGCCTTAGTTGCTTTGCTCCTGCTGGGATCAAGCACCATGACCAGGGGAACTTACAGAAGCAGGAAATTATATGGGTTGAATTGTTGACTTAGTTCCTGGTCTCTGTTACCACCCTGTCTGAGGAAGTACAAGACTATAGAGCGCTACCCTGGCTAGGTTCCTCACCAGCTGACTTAAGACAAGCTCCATGATCCTTGCAAGGATGACTCTCTGACACATATGCTCCCAAAAAACATTCCGCGGCATGTATCCCTTGGCATGTATCCCTGGTGCAATCCAGCTACTAACGTATAGCTCTACCTGTCCTGTGAGGACGAGCCTCTATCTGCGTCTCGGTTTTAGTCTTCTGACTGCCCTTTGCATCCTCGACTTCAGCCTCAGAGAAACAGCTAAACCGCCCTAAAATGAAATTCTCTCTGGGCTTCCATGCATTTCCCTTACCTTCTCTACATGTTTGTACAACTCCCGACTCCTTTGAGGAACGACCCTTCTTTACCACTTCCTCTCGGCTTTCTTTCCTCTCCGCCAACTTCCTCAACCTCTTCTCAGGCATCATCATCTGTGTCATGGCTTACAGGTCTGTAGAAACTTCTCTCTCAGAAACCAGAGACCGAATGTTTCTAGATATCCCCCATCTCCGTCAGATTTCTTCTCTCTCCAGTCTTTATCTTCAGGGCTCTCTCTATCATCAGACACTGAGGAGAACTTTTTTTCATCTTTGTGTTGTGGGGTATTTGGGCGCTGCGTGAAGATATATTGTTGTGATTGGTTTAATAAAGAGCTGAATGACCAATAGGAGGCATAGGCAGAGAGAGGAAGTAGGAAGAAGAATGTCGGCCTGGGAGACACCAGGAGACGTGGAGAGGACACAGGAGGTACATGATGGAAGAAAGTAACACCATGTGGCAGGACGTATATTCATAGACATGGGTTAACTTAAATGATAAGAACTAGTTAGGAACAAGCCTAAGTTATAGGCCGAGCTTTCACAGTTAACATTATGTCTCTATGTCATTATGTGCAGGGTGGTGGCTGACAAGAAACTGTTTACGCCTCTGTAGCACGCACTTGTGTCTCTCTCTCCAAGTACCCTTTGTGCTGGTGATATTGATCTGTTTCATCCTGCAGTCTTGTGCTATTTTCTTCCTCTCTTCGTAAGTATATGCCCGACATGTCTGCTCTCCTCAAGTCAGAGACATTAATGGGTTTTATATGTTCATATCCGTGGTCACCAGTATCATTACAGATTCATCTAAATTCACATGGGACTGGAATTCAAACTATGTGTAGACTGTTCCCACTCTGATATCCCATTCTGATCTCAACCCTAAAACTCTTTAAAATCGAGCCCATCTTCACCATCATATTCACTTATTCCAACTACGAACGATACAACTCATCTTTTCTGAGTTATGTGCTTTTGTACGTCACCGAATCTGTACTTAAATCCTCTATGTCTTCCCTAAGACGTCTGCCTCCTTCTCCTTCCTGATTCTCCTTTCTAGAAACTTCCCATCATGCTTGTCCACTGCTTCAGTTCTTACCCTGTTCCTGTATCCTCGGACGCCGTTGAAGACTAACCTCCCTGGAAGAGTATAGAAACACCACAAGGAACAAGAAGGAAAGTCAAGACTTTTGTGTTTTATACAAACAATGGCTGCTTTCTCTTGCCAAATAAGAAACCTGGAAGTGATTGGCTTTGGGTGTGTTTAGCAGGTCAGTGATACCAAAATGCCTCTTGACCACAAGGCTGCTGTCTAGTTCCAGACTCCACTCCTTTCACTCAAGACATGGAGGGGGTGAGAAGGGCTCCCGGGCTTCATTATGAGAGCAATGGTATTTCCATAATAGCTACCGCTAGTCTTCAGACTGACCAGGATGAGCCCACACAGCTGCCCTAAAAGAGAGGATGGTGGGGAAACGGGAGATGGAATTGTCACGGAGGCATAGACCAAATACGATCTGGATCTGCTCTACCACCTGGAGAACAGAGAGAAGCTGGCCACTTATCAATGAAGGGGCTCACCTAACCTTTGATTTCATTCCCAGTGTCCTATTTTGTCTTCTGGTCCTTTCTCTCCCTGCTCTAAAACAGGCTCGGCCATGCTCGGTTCTACCTTCCCATCATTGATCTCCTTATTTGGAAGACATCGCCTCAATACTTTATTTATCAAGGATGGTTTCCCATTTAGGGTTCTGGTTTATATCTAATCCATTTGATGACATAGTCCAGTCTGAAATGTGCTCTTCTTCCATCAATTTATTTCTGTCCATTCATTTACCTCGATTCAGTGTCTACCTACACATGGGTCCTATTGTAAGTCATGGCCACAGGGACGCCTTGTTCGTTGTTGGCTCTGACTTGGTGCCATTTCTCTCCAAGTGCTATGATCTACATAATGCCTGAGAAAGCATCTAATTTCTGCTGCATGTCTCAGTTCCTTGTAAGTACTGAAATGTAACATGTGCTTAGTAAGTTACTAACTTCAAAACCCTGCCACTGCTTAGAAAGAACAATTTATGAAATGCTGGGTGTTAAAAAATAATTTTGAAAACTACATTACCGAACTAATTTTCACCAAAATACACTCCATAAGGTAGGATAATAACACTGATTATATTTGTATGCCAGTAGCAAAGGTGGCAAAACATAATCCATTTCCTTTGACAAGGTTAATGAAACAAGCAAAGGAAAACTCACAGCAACCGGGGAAGTCATTTTCAAACCTTTCAGGTCTGGTGGTTCGTCTCCTAATCTGTCTCCTTCATGTTGGGCAGAAAGAAAAGTGACTTAGTTTAAAGGGACACTGAGCTGATCAGCGCAGGGATTAAGAGGCCTCGGCCTTAGCGCCACCATCAGCCAAGAGCAGCTCTAGAAGGGGGCAAAGAAGCTTTCAACACAAAAGAATCAGTTCCCTGCCTCCCTGGAGGACGGGGTCTAAAGAGCCGCCCTGTGATCACTTGGTTGTCTTTTCCTTGACCTATCTATTCAGGAGCAACAATACATTCCCACAATCATATGGCACACACATCTGGATACAGATGTCCCATCTAACAGATGCTATGGGAAACTCTAGGTGATAATCAAATGAAGACCCATTCCAACCCAGGCATCCCGGGCATTTCTCAGACAGCAATGTTCAAGGCATGGACACTTGTTTGCCTTAACTAGAAAGCCTCAGGTGCTTAACTGTTCCACTCACGGGACCACAGAATAGCCGGGTTTCAGGATGTGATCCCTTCGTTGGGGAGAGGAGTGAGAATCATCTTTCATAGAGTGGCAAAACAAAAACCTTTGAGAAGAAATTCAGAGGCCTAGCTGGTTACATCTCTCCGCATCCCCAGAGAGCTGCACCACTGTTGACCACACACTGTGGGCCACACTATCTGGCATTATGCTGTTGTGAAGAAGGATGCTTAAAAGAAATCCCACACTAGCTTTGAATTGAGTATAGTAGAGGGTTATGTATTTAGGGGTAGGCTCACAGATCATAATCCTCTGTTGGAATGGGGAACAGCAAACAAATCTAGCCCGACACGTGCTTTACATTGGCATAAATAGTATAAGAGGTCACGCCCAAGTGGGCAGGTAACTTAAAGGCTACTGGAGGTAGGAATTCCTACAGCACTATTGTCTGTTAAAGAGAGAGAGAGAGACCCAATGGTCTGAAAATAAGGCAGTCTCTCTCAGTCAGTGAAAGCGACAAATAGGAGCTTCTAAGAAACCATGGCCAAGCAAGACTCCTATGCCAATGGCTGAGTCAATGATGCCTGAGTCAATTTCTCAGCTGAGCCGGCGCCCATCTGAGAGGATGCTCTCCTTGCCTGCTTTCTGTTTGTTTCCCTCAACTCCCCGTCTGCTGCGAACAGCCACGTGCTCTCTGGCTTTTAGGATAGCGAGTCCCCAAAGGAGGTACCCCCAACAGAATAACAGCTGCAGCTGTCTCCGTCTCAGGTTTAATAGTAAGTCATACTTAAGACACCACGCCGTTTACGGCTCCGTTTGCGACACAGCATCCCCTTGCTGTCCGTCCTCGCTCCTTAACTCCAATCTCCGTACTTGGCCTTCATGGGTGGAGAGGCATCTTCATGTCACTCCAGTAAACAGCTTATGTTCCCCATTTCAGCTGTGTTTCCCCGTGACTTATCTCATCTGCCACATCTCTAGCTCTTCATGGGAGTCTGACCCAGCTACTCAACGAGAAAAGTCGTGAGCTGTGTGAACCATCTGATGTGTTGCAGAAAAAGGCTCCTGAAGCAACGTGGACAATTGCCTCAGCTCGGCTCACAGCTGGGGCACTCTAAACTCTAGAGATCTAGGTCGCTAAAACTGAACCAACCCTTCTCACAGTGATTCCAGAAAAATCCCATGCAGATCCCAAAGCACACATGGATCCGCATCCTCATCCTCTGCCATGTCCCGACTCGGGCCCGCTGCATCCCGCCACACACAGCCTCCCAAAGATGCCGAACAAATCTATCAAAACGGGGCACGTGGGCATCGCTGTTTTGAAGCATCAACCATTACCATAGTGGGAGAGCTTTTATTACTTCAAAGCGCGGTATTGTATTGGGTACAAATATTCTTTTCATGCTCGAATTTATTATACACAGTTCTGCTTCTGTTATTTGTGAAAAACAAGACCAAAAAAAAAATCAAGCAAACTCCCAATTTCTCTAAGGGTTCCTTTCTTCCCCTCCAATAAAAGGATCAAGGCGATATGTTTGCTGTTTGTTCTATTTGGCTCACGGCAGAGCGTTTCTTTGTTTCGCCATTTCTTTCAACTGTGCATCTTCAGTACAAACAGTCTTAATTAAAACTGAGAAATGATGGTTGTATTATGTGTTTCAAAAGAAAAACAAAATCTTGCTCCACAGTAGAATAATCGTTTGTTTGGACAGCACGTATGAGCACAGAGGTTAAATAACAACTTAACCCTAACCTTGAACCTTAAGATGGAGTCCGTCCTGGAACCAAGCCTAAGACGATCCAGATAAACATCAACCACTATCTGGTGCACATTCTTTCAGAAGTCTTCTGCTACAAAACAACACTGAAAAAATATACTGGTAATAAATAAAATTCCTTCCCAACCACAAAACAAAACCTAGAGGGGCGGACTGAAGAGATGCGCGTGTGAGCATTCGCGGTCCAGATGTAAACGAGGATTTCGGCTCTCCCCTTTCGACACTGAAAATGATAAATTACGTGGATTTATGAGAAAGCCGAGGAAGTCAGGGATGGCAAAGCTCTGAACAAGGCTGAGCCTGGTTCAATGAGACGTTGACAAGATCTGTGTCACGTGAAACACGCCAGGAAGTACGCATGCACGTGTCTCCCTTCATGATTCTTCTTCCCCTTCACCCCTTCACGTAGTCACTCTCTCCCTCCCCTCTTCCTCCCTCTCTCTGTTCTCACCTCTCTTTCTGCCCCTCCCTTCCCCTCCCCCTCCCCCAGCCATTATCTGACTTCCACAAGAACAATGCCCAGTCACTTAAACAGAAACTCAGCCAAAGCAGGAAATGGTATATTTGTACTTTAAATACTTTATTTAAACATTATTTGCTACTTTATTTAAACGCAAGACTTTACGGCCTCACTAACTAAGTTGCTGCCCTGAATGTTTATAGAATGATGACGTATTCGAGTTTTTATTATTATTATTACTATATAATCATCATCATCATGATTTTTGTGTATGTGAATTATGTCACTTGTGTGTGCCTATGGATTCCAGATGAGGCAGTCAGATCCTCTGGAGTTGCAGGAGACTGTGAGCCACCCGGTGTGGGTCCTGGGAGCTGAGCTTGAGTCCTCTGGATGAGGACAACATGCTTCTTAACCATGGAGCAACCTCCTCAACCCCTCAAGATCCTTTATAAATATATGAATAACTTTAGGAAACAGATACAAAGAAATGGAATTTTACTATTTATTTATTTTCTTTTTTTGCAATTCCAGCCAAACTGTTGGCAGCTATCCTGCCTCACCTATTTTAATAACACTTTTCCATTAGCCTTCCTTTGCTGAGCCACTCCAAAGCCGTTGAAAAAGCTGATTTTTTTTAAGGAAACAATTACTCTTTATGTTTACACTCAAAAGTCACGGGATTACGTAACATTTAATTAGGTTATGTAACCATCATTGCAAGTACAAATGGGATAAGCAGGTTTTAGGAAAATCTCAATTGATTCTTTGTAAGCTCAAGTGATGGGGAACACAATAGAAGGGAATTGTGGCTTCCGGTTTAACTGAGGGATTGCTGGGAGGCAGACAAGAAGACAGGGAATGGGCCAGTTAAGAAAGCTTTACCGTAATTTCTATAAAACGTGTTGCAGGCAAATCAATGGAAAGAACTCTAGTCAGCTCACTATGGGAAATCCAGTCTGAACTAAGCTAAACCCAATCCATTTACGATAGACACAATCTCTAAAGCAAGTGTGCCTGTCCAGTTTCCAACAAATAACACGTCATTTCCTCAATATATTTGACCAAGGACATTTGATCTCATGTACCAGGATTCCAAGGCACAACCTAGTGCTTAAATTATTCTCTAGTCCTCCAAGGCCAACGCTGTTTTCCTAATTTGCTTTCAAAAGCTTCAACATGGGCATTGTGATTTTACGGTCAAGCTTGAACTCTGGTATCACTTCCATTCCCCCAGTCAATACTGTAAGCAGTGTGCCCTCCTTTTATTTGCTTGCTATTGAGTTTAATTAATAACTGTCTCTGTGTACAGTGATTTTTCTGGCCTGGTTTTCATGACTATAATGCAATCAAGTTTGTGGCGGGAGATATGTTCACTGCAAACCTATTCTGAATGACAAACGAAGAAAAAAGAAGCAAAACCACTAAACCCAAAACCAGCTTTGAATAGCTACCTTTAAGGCAGCAAACATTGTCAATCTACTCTATGAGAAAGGGGACACCAGAAGTCTTACTTGGCAGTCCCAGGCAGATACCTTTCTCTTACCTACCCATCGTCTACCAATCGTGTGTTTGCAGACAAGTTCACATCATCAGAGGAGGAAGGATGCTTCCAAGGAATAGCTCCAGCCTCCCCTTTCATGCACTCAAGAAAACCAGACTGTCCCTTAGAAAGACTGACACACCTCGTTAGGTGGGCTCAGACTTCCTAGAGGGGTGGGTGGTGTTCAAGCCAATTTCAGAACAACTTGACCAAGAGAACTGTGTGTTGAAAGCTGGAGAGTGACTGCCTGGGAGATGGGGGCATCAGGAAAGGCAATCCAGCATTATTAAAAGTGGGAAGAGTCCTTGCCTCATACAATCAATAATACAGAGCCCAGCGTGATTTTCAATCATTCCTTCTACATTGATGTGCTATAATTATAAGGTCTTTTTTCTCTATATATTTTATATGGTTATTTATTGCTGTAAGGCCTCAGAAATTCTTTATTCTGTTCCAGCTGTTACTCCCATCTGCATCTATGCCAAGGCTGTCCCGTGATTGCCTAGTAGGAGCACCTTTAACCTAGGGCCAGGATCCTTTTGGCATCTTTATTCCCTGTGCCGTTTCTTTGCCTTCTGGCAAAATAAGTTATCCCATGCTTGCCGTGTTCGTTTCCTGTCCTAGCATTTGAGACTTGGTTGCTCTTAAATACAAATAGTATTTAGAAGCCAGGATAATGGCACTATTTGTGCTCATTGTTACTGAGCTGATAATGCTTCTCTCAGAGGGTAGAGCTAGGAGGTAGAACCATGCACCATAGCTAAGCGCGCATCCATAGCCACATGAAATAAAAGGCAGGAGCTCACACCAATAGCTCTAACCCAAACCCAACATCACATGATATCATTCTATCTCATGAATAGACAGATGTCTGTCTATTCGTATTCACAATTCTCTTCTGTAACAACAAGAAACCTGTCACTTCTGGAATGGAAGACCTGGGAGGTATGGAGAAGAGATGGGAAATGGCATCTTCAGCGCATGGCACAGCTACTGCCAACAAGGACTCGCAGCAGCTGTGGTTCCTACACTCGATGCACAAGAGGGGCCAAATCCCATCAATAGCATATGACTGTCACAACCAATCATGGATCAGGGATGGGCTCCTGGGATGCTACCTCTATCTGGCCCCTGATAGATTCTGGGGAGAGCCAGCTGCTGTCCTCAGAGATGTACCAGATGATGCTGGTACATCATCAGGCTCCAAGGAGAGCACTAAACCCATGGCCCGACAGATAGTGTCAGTTAACATCAGGAGGGTCTCAAAACATAGGTACGGATGTGAGGGAAGGCACTTGTAGGGAGAAGTGGGGGGTGCCAGGGATGAGAGCGACGTAAAAATCGGGGGTAAGATAAGAAGAATCCATCAAACACATGCATGAAATTATAAAAAGCCAACTGATCAAGAAAGAATGATGCCTGACTCTCATTGTCTGTAATAAATGTGTTTATTTCCATAACTGCAAAGAAGCCCCCCAAGTTAGTTCCTAATTACCCAGGAAGAAAGTAACGAGTCCAGAAATGTGGCTCATCACACATGAGTCCAGGGAGCACACACCGTAGCACTAGCAGACAACTCTGCTCTGATGTGAGACCTAAAAATAACATGCATCTTTTCTCTGGTACTCATTCTTGCCAAGAAAATATATAACTCAAACCTAATCATTAGGAAACATCAGACGAACCCAAAATAACTGTCCTGGATGCTTCAAAAATGTCAAGGTCATGGCAAACAAAGAAATACTGAGGAACTGCTTCAGATGAAAGAGACACTTGGAAGAACGGCAGCAAAGCGTGGCCTGTTATCCAGGGCTGATGTCTGAGATGACAGATGAGGAATTTCTCTGCCATAAGTCACCAATGAACCGAAGGGAAAAGTCTGAACGAACTGGTTGTATTATTGTTATTCATTTCAATCACTGAAATATATTTGTTGCAAGAGCATGCCCTTGTGTCTGAAATAAGTTACAAGGAATGCTAAGTTTGTAACACTCAAATCTTTCCAGCAAGTGTGTGTATGCATGTGCGTGCGTGTGCATGCATGAGTGCATGTGTATGTGTGTGCATATGTGCATGAGCATGCTCAAGTGTACATGAGTGCATGTGTGTACGTACATGTGCATGAGCGTGCTCGTGTGTGCATGAGTGCATGCGTGTGTGTGTGTGCGTGCGCGTGTGTGCGTGCATGCATGTTCGTGGAAAGAGAGTGGACCTCCAGGCAATTCTAATCCTCAGCCAGAAATGAGTACACAGAAAAGGATGAAAACTGGACCTGAGAAGAAGCCGGCTTGAGAGCAAGGGAATGGAGACTCCTAGGAAGACCCACAGCGAAGCTATTGAGTAAAAGGAGAACCAGGAAATTTAAGGACAGCCCCCCATGAGAAGGGATCAGAGATTTCCCAAGCTGCATGAAGTTAAGAAGGATGCAGTTTCTATAGGCATGACATTGAAGGTCACACCCCCTTGCTCCTGTCTAGCCTTCCCTGCTTCCTATCTCCCACTATGTGAATACGACATCATACACCTTTCCTTCCATAATGAACTAAAATCCCTGAAACGGTGAGCACAATTAAACTTTCTCTCTTGGTTCTCTTCGTGTTTTGGTTACAACAACCTGGAAGTTACTACGAGAAGGGCTTCTTCAACAACGCGCAGGTTGTGAGTGGGTAGACTGTGGGCACTGGTGATAGGAGCCCAGATGGCCAGAGGATGTCCTCAGTGGTCTCACACTGCACCGGTCCCCACAAGTATCAGTCAACTCTGTCTCACCTGACACCTGATGTTTCCAAATCCCCATTGTCCCAGGCCATTCTGAAGCAGCTCCTCCGGGAAAGGGGAATTCTTTGGAAAATGGAACTTCTCCCAAAAGAGACAATGGGGATTTGGAGGAGAGGAGAGCATGCATTCGCCAATCATTTCATCTGAGAGGGTTTTATTCAGATAAGGCCTCAAAGAAAGGCTAACTTGGCTCGTGGTGTTTTCATGTGTTAAATGCACAGAAGAGTTCCCAGAACTTCTCCAATTGCATTTGATCTTCGCAATTCTGATTCCGGGTTTGTCTTCATCATGAAAATTCTTTTGCTGCTTACAAATCACAAGATTCAAATTTTACGCATCTTACAGCAAAACACATTTGCAGTTTGGTGTGGGAGCTGAAAGGAAGCAGAACATCACGCAAAGGCCCTGTTTGATTTTGGGGAGGTTGAGAAAGTTCCATTTCCAGTTTTTTCAATGAAGGCAGCAAAGCAAACTCACAGTTTGCTAATACAATTTAGGTCCAAGAGAAGAAGTGAATTAGCACACGTTTGCTTTGCTGTCAAGATAATGATGATGAAGATGACGGGTAACATTTAGATTGTACAGTCTCTTTGAAGTGTGTCTTCATTTGATCTCACAACCTTGCGGGAACCAGAATAAAGGAAATCTCAAAAGAAAAGCCATTGACAAAAGCCATCTCCAGCTCAAGGTTCTGTTATCTCTGTGTCAGCGTAGGATTCAAGCACACCCTAGATTAAGTCCCCAAGCCAGGACATACATCTATATGCTAGGCTTGGAAATGCACCTAGTCAAAGAAAATTATGTTGACCACCGTTTGGTTCATTTTCTTCGCAAACCTTTTCATTTGTTTTTAAGTAATAGCAATATTATCTGACCATTCCTCTGTCCGCTTCTCTTGCTTTTCTGAACATCAAAGGTAGATACCGCCTTACTCCATCTTATCCAGCAATCTCCTGCCCGACACGTGGAGGTTTTAATTAAAATGATGATCAGCATAGCGATCGGAAGGAGGTTTGCAAAAACATCTCATTCATTTTGAGCATTCTTTGGAAATGTTAAAGCCAGTGTTTGCCCAGCACAGCGGTATCACGGAGAAAAATGTCTAAATATTTAAAGGCTGGCTTCCTTTGACTTTTGATTTTTAAAAAAGAAAAGAAATTGATAGGTTTTCACAGTCTGTTAGCACACAAAGAGATATGTTCTTAAAAAATGATTGGGGTTTTGTTTGGTCCTTTCTTTTTGTTTGTTTGTTTATTTGTTTTTTGGAGATGTAGATGGTAAAACTGTCATAAGAGACCACAAAGAAATGTTACTCTTTAACTTTTCCATTTTTCCAAGAACAGACTCAGTATTTTTTTCTTTCCCTAAACACATATACAGAAATATGCCTTCCATACTGATTATGGATTCTTCCTACCTGAATCAATGAAAGATCATCTGAGTCTGCAGACAGACCTTCCTTGGAGGGAAATGGAAACGTGTTTCTTGTGTTTGATACTATAGTTATTTTCCATCTCCAAATTCTCATCCAGAATATGGAGTGGCACAAGGTATCATAGGAACACATAATACTCAGTTATTTCGAGGACAAGGACTTACTGAGGGTCTATGGAATGAGAGCCATTCAGTGAGAACAAGGCAAACATGGAATAGCAAAAATCCAAAATGATGATGCAAAGAAAGGTAAGAGGAGCAGGGATGTAGGTGATGCCAAGTCCTTATCAATCCAGTGTGAAGGCCCGATTCCAGCAGAGGAAGGGAGGGAGGGAGAGAGGAAGAAAAGGGAGCGAGGGAGAGAAGGGAGGGAGGAAGTGAGGGAGAGAAGGGAGGAAGGGAGGGAGGGAGGGAGGGAGGGAGCAAGGGAGAGAAGGGAGGGAGGGAGGGAAGAAGGGAGGGAGCAAGGGAGAGAGGAAGAGAAGGGAGCAAGGGAGAGAAGGGAGGGAGCGAGGGAGAGAAGGGAAGAAGGGAGGGAGGGAGGGAAGAAGGGAGGGAGGGAGGGAGCAAGGGAGAGAAGGGAGGGAGGGAGGGAGGGAGGGAGGGAGGGAGGGAGGGAGGAAGGGAGGGAGAGAGGAAAAGAAGGGAGCAAGGGAGAGAAGGGAGGGAGGAAGTGAGGGAGAGAAGGGAGGGAGGGAGGGAGGGAAGAAGGGAGGGAGGGAGGGAGGGAGAGGGAATGAGTGTGCCACTGGATGGTTATTTCCTATAGTCAGAAGCATAAAATATACCTTTCCTTTAAAATTACTGATATTTCTACATAAAATAAATACCATCATCACTTACAATAACACCGAAGCGCTGCTACAGAGCTAAAATCCTCGCTTCTTCAAGAGTTCAGGACCTGTACCCCACATGGGCCAATCCCAAAATCTAAATCGATTCATCATGGGATAAAAAACAAATGATGCTTTTGAAAATTAAATAATGATGGAACCACAAAAAGCAGAAACAATTTATCAACACAGCACTCAGGTTGAGGAACGTACTTAAGGGGTCTTAAGGGGCTGTGTTTGGGAACGGACGCTTTCATTGAGCGGAACAGATTTACACCCTTGAGTAAAACCTAAAAAAGAAACACCAGGAAACTTTGGTCAACCTCATGTCTCCACACAAAAACCTACGCTCAGCATCAATGACTAGCTTAGCTAGATACTTGCCATGTCCGTGACATGAAAGTAGAAGCCTGTTTGCTCAGATCTCTGCTTCTCTCTTACCCTCGCGGCTGACCTGGCCCCCACCAGGCCAAGTTCACTAAAGTTGTCTTCATCAAAAAACGAGTAAGAAAGCGTTTCCCTCACAGAGCTGGAAAGATGAAGCCAGCGTAAATACAAGGTAGATACATGATGTCAAGCACGCAGGACTCAGTAAATGGCCAGTGGTGCTATCACCATAGTAACAGCTAGTAGGTGACAAAAATACACAAAAATCCAGTAACTCCCCCAAATCCATTCAAAGAAGAGATAACCATTAAAAACCCCACGGCCACCTTCTCTGCTTTCTAAACTTCATCATCCTTCTCCAAAATGGAAGGAAACCCTGTACCTCTCAGTAATTCGGGGATGTGAAAGTGAGGAGTGACCGGATGATCCAAGAACGCTATTGTCAGTTTCTGCGTTAATTCCAATCTACTACAAAAGGAAGCTTCCCTAATGAAGGCCACGCAATGGCTATAGGAATATCGTTAGGAGTCATTTAACGCTCATTTAGGAGAATACTAGTAACAGATTTTCCCCTAGGGGCCATGAACTGGCCAATAAGCACAGAGTAAGAGATCTTGGAGAACTCAGCCCTACAGGGGATGTCCAGAGCATGCTAATCCCCTTAGGACTCAGAGGTCAACGCGGAAGAGGAAGCAGAGAGACTCAGAGAGAGTGGACGACTGAAGGAAACGGACTTTTGATGCAGCAGAACGGATGCACATAGGAACACAAAGTGGAGCTGGCACAAGACCTGCACAAGCTCAAGACGGACAAAATGCCGGCGTGCAGAACGGGAGGTAGACGTGAAGTCTCACCCTGAGCCAAGGAGTGTTTGGCATTTGAGTGCTGCTGGGCTAGGGAAATCAGTTTTCTTCACTAGAGCAAAGAAATGGCCACACTCCAGAGCAGCTCCCGCGCCCAGAAGTCGTCCTCCGACAGAAGCTTAACTTCATTGATTTTTTGTTTGTTTGTTTGTTTTAAAGAGAGACGACATCAAGTTGGGTGGATAACGTGGAGGGGAAAGATCTGAAAAGAACTGGGGAAGGGAAAGGACTATGATCAAAATACACTGTGTGAACCTCTTTTATTTACACAAAAGGGGAAGGTGCTGTAGGAAATCCTACAGCCAGTAGCCTTTAAGTTACCCACCCACTTGGACGTGGCCTCTTATACTATTTATACCAATGTAAAGCGTGTGGTCACTCTCTTTTCTGGCTGCAGAATTCAGTTGCTGGTCTCCGTTCCAGCAGAGAATTCTGATTTGTGAGTCTACAATAAATAACCCTCTATTATACTCAAAAAAAATTAAATAAATAATAAATAGATAAATAAATAAATAAAAACACATAAAAGTGCCCCATCCATACTCCCTACTTCTAATTTGGCCACAACAGGAAAGAACGGATCATGGAGGAAAGATCTCGGCCACTCCAGATTTTCAGGTGTTTCAGGGGTTTCCACCAGTGTTTCAAGCTCAGCTAGAAGCTATAACATAAACCTTTATTGTTTGTCTAAAACATTGCTTTTCCTGTACTCTGGTACTTCCTCCCTGGTACAGAGATCACAATATACCAACCCCTGTTACTATAGCAACTTGGACCCAAACAATGTAATTCTCATTCCTGGGTGCAGGACCTTTGTACACTGTGTGAAGATGTAGGGCTGTGATTGATTCGATGAAAAAGCTGAATGAATGGCTAAGAGGTAGGAAGGACTTCTGAGTAGAGAGAGGAACTCAGAGGGATGAATGCATGCATGCAGGCAACTCCAGCAAGACACTCAGGAAGCTGGATGTACAGAATGGAGAAGTAAAGAGTCACATGGCAGAACCTAGATTAACAGAACTGGGTTAACTTAACTTCCAAGAGCTAGAGGGACAAGGCTAAGCCAAGGCCAAGCTTTCATAATTAATAGTAGTCTCCGTGTCATTATTCGGGGGCTGGCGGGACAGAGAAAGTCCGACAAGAAAGACTTGCCACACAACAAGAAAAATATCACTTTTAACAACGAGACTTGAGGAGAGTCTGGTGCTTGAGAAATGGTTGGTGCTCCACCCACCCTCATGGAGTATATGGGGAGCACAACGTGGAACCATTGGTTATTAAAGAGGACGACCCAGAGTCAGGAGGAAATGGAGGTTGGGGTGATGGATCTGGGAAGAGTGATGGGGCGCAGTGAGGGGTGAGTACATTCGAAATACACTAGATCCATGCATGGGCTTCTCTAGAATTAACAAAATATCATCTCGTATTATTTTTTAATATGTTAATTTTACTGCCACACGTAAAGTATGGTTCTAAATTTTTAAGGGTTTGTCAAGATGACATTTCAAAAAATTCTTACATCTCTCTCTAATCAGGTTAGTTTTAATTGCTCACTTTATGCAACCTGTGGTCATCTTGGAAGAAGAAGCCTCCGTTGAAAACTTGCCTCTGTTAGACCTGTGGCTGTGTCTATAGAGACTGTCTTGGCTGATGCCTGATGTAGGAGTGCCAAGTCCACTGATGCGGTCTTACTCCAAGGTAGGTGGGGCTGGGCTACACAAGAGAGGTAGCTGAGCAAGCCAGAGAGAGGGTCAGTAATCTGTGTCCCTCCACCGTTTCTGCTTCATCTCCTGCTTGAGTTCCCCAATAATAGGATATGATGAGCAGATGTAAGCTGATAGAAACCATCTCCTCCCCAAGCTGTTTTCCAGCGACCCAAAAAGCCAACTAGAACACTCTCCCAAACAGTTATGTTTTCCGAGCATGGTAAGACAGGAAAAAATAAGTCTGAGACTCAAGCATTGGATGGAGGCATGGCTGAAATCAAGCAAAGAGGCATTCCAAAGTTAATTGAGTTATAGAACCACTAGAAAAGCCTTAGGCCATATCGCCTCCTTTTAAGGATCAAGTACTCTTTGCCTCAGCATCAGAAAGTTCTGGAACACTTACAAGATTATGAGTCTGCTGAGAATGATGATGTAAACCTGATCACTCTTTTACTGAGGAGCTGTGAATTTACCAAGTGAATAACGGTCCCTCAGTTGTGTGTATTATAATCAATTCCAGAATGCTAGGAAATTGTGATGTATTTGCTTGCAATCTCTTCTCTTTGGACTTAAAATGTGTGTTTTTTAAATTTCAAGGAGAAAGGGGTTGTGTAAGCTTCCTTTTTGAACTGCTCTCAACATCAAAATCTGGAGAGCCTGGTAAGAAAGAAGAAGATGAATACCGCTCTCCCCGGGCAGAGAAAGGCCAACAGGAACTAAGTCACGAGAAAGCCAGGGCGGCAAGATTTTGGGGACCTCTCTCTTCCCGTCCCATGTCAAATGAAAGATAACTAGTTTTATCCCTGTGGGAATAAAAACAACTCAAGGAACAGAAATTCCCGAGAAAAGGTAAAGACCACTTTTTTCTATTTAGCTGAAAACAGAATAAACGCTCCTGAGGGAATTTTGGCTGACACTAAGTAGCTGCCATCTGGAACCACACCACACTCACCCAGAACACACCTCCAAGAAGGCAGGGCCTATGGCAAGCCAGCTTCTATTCCTGCTGAAATTGTGCCTGGCCTAGAAGATGATTATGGTGGTTTGAATAAGAATGGTCTCCGTAAGCTCATTGATTTGAATACTTGGTCACTACGGAGTAGTGGGTAGTGCTGTGAGGAGGCGTGGCCTTGTTGGGAGTGGGTGTGGTCTTCCTGGAGGAAGTGTGTCACTGACCACGAGCTTTCGGATCTCAAAACCTCAAGCCAGGCCCAGTGTTTCTCTGGGCCCTGCCAATGCGTATGTGGAACTCTCAGCGCCTCTCCAGCCTCTCCAGCACCATGTCTACCTGCACGCTGGCTTGCTTCCCACCCTGAAGATAACAGATGAACCTTCTGAACCCTGAAGCCAGGCCCAGTTCAATAGAATAGAACAGAGAATAGAATAGAGAAAGACTGAAGCCCAGAGGCAAAAGGTAGACAGGATAATTTAAGTTAAGGAAAACCGGATAGAAACAAATCAAGCTAAAGCTGGCCATTCATAAGAATTCGTCTCTGTGTCTTTAATTGAGAACTGAATGGTGGAGCCCCAGAGAGCAAAGAGTAAAATGACCAACTACACCTACTCTCTTGGCAGTTTTCAAGTACATATTATATTGCTATTACCGCAGGCATCCCGATATAGCTCACTTAATCCCTCCAGTCTAACTGGAATTTTGTGTCCTTTGGACAGCAGCTCCCCAACTCCCATGGTCCCATCCCCTGGTAACAAGCCACCTTTCTGCTGTCACCTTCTCTCCCTGTAGATAAAACTCTAAGTATAAAAATGTATGCAAGTTTGCCTTTCTCTGCCGAGTTTAGCTCACTTAGCATCATCCCCTCTGGGTCCATCTGTGTTATCACAAATGATGGGCTTTCCTTCCGTTTCAAAGCTAAATTGTAGCATGTGGGGCCAGCTTGTTGGGGTTTCTGTCCTGCCCAGTACCCCAAAGCTGGGCAAGCCCAAAGAAAATCACACACAGGACTCCATAAGGTTATAAACTGATTGGCCCATTAGGTCAGGCTCCTTATTAGTCCTTGTAACTTATGTTACCCCATTATCTTTATCTATTTTAGCCACATGGGCTCAGTACCTTTCTCAGTGTGACAGCTTACATGTTGTCTCTTTGGTGGTCTGGACAGGAGTGGCAGAGGAACTTCTCTGCTTTCCAGAATTTTCCTGTTCTCATTGCATCACCTCTACTTCCTATCTGGTTTTCCCGCCTATACTGCCTGCCTGGCCAATCAGCATTTTATTAAAATATGATTGACAGAATAAAGACAATTCTCCCACATCACTAAATGCTATTGCATTGTGTAGCATCTCATCGTTTCCAGAAAACCATAGCTGGATGGATATTCAGATTGGTTCTGTCTCTTGCCTGCTGTGAACAGTTTTGCAGTAAATACAGAAGTCAAACTACATCTTCGACACCCTGATTGTTTTCTCTTGCAGTCATATTCCACAGTGGACTTGCTGGGGTACGCAGTAGTTTTATTTTCCAGTTCTTAAGAAACACACGCGCTATTTTCTCAAATGGCTTTGCTAGCTTACTGGTTTAATCCTTTTCCCTCCAACACACTCTCTGAATCATCCAAAACGGCAAAAGACTAACCATTATATCCAGCTTCCTCAAAATAAGCTCCACGCGAAATAGGCTTCATTAAAAAGTCTATACGGAAACCAGAAATCTTTATCCACGCACCTAGAGAAGCTACCTGCACAGGGTCTGAGAAATCTGACAGTCAATGAACTCATTTAAGCAGACATTCTCCAAGTATATTCGCTAACACAACCCTTTGTTCCCAAGAGAACTGAAGAAGCCATGAAACCAATATTATGTACCACTCGATGGCCTTTCCAAGATTTCAAACAGTGTTCAGGAATTTAAAAATAAATGTCCTTTAAAAGCCTCTCAAATGCCAGCCTGGTAACCAAAACGAAACAACAAATAACTCCTTCGCTAGCTAAAATTTAATTTTCGGAAAACGTTAAGGGATGGTTCTCACTTTTCTGGATCCTCAGTCACATTTCTGGATTCTTAATGTTTACACAGGAGTTTTCTCCGGCGACCTAGGACATGGGAAATGAGGGGCATTGTCTTGGAGGATAGGCCACTGCAATCATTTTTATTTTGAAAGTCACCATAAAAGCCCGTGTTTTATAGTTTGGCCCTCAGGGTGATGTTACTAGAGCTTGGAAAACCTTCTCCCGTCCTCTTCCTTCTCCCTCTCTCCCTCTCTCCCTCCCTCCCTCTCTTCTTCTATGAGTACAAAGTATCACCATGTTATACCCTCCTTCCCATGATTCACCGCTTTAACAAGGAAGGCTCAGGTAACCAATCACGGACTAGAATCCCCCTTAACTCCCGCCCTCTCTTCTGTTATGAGTACAAAGTATCACCATGTTATACCCTCCTTCCCATGATGCACCGCTTTAACAAGGAAGGCTCAGGTAACCAATCACGGACTAGAATCCCCCCTAACTCCCGCCCTCTCTTCTGTTATGAGTACAAAGTATCACCTTGTTATACCCTCCTTCCCATGATGCACCGCTTTAACAAGGAAGGCTCAGGTAACCAATCACGGACGACTAGAATCACACCGGGAGCCAAAACCTTTCTCCTTTATAACCTAACTCCAGTGTTTCATTACAGTGGGAGGATCCTGCAGCCACACCGAACACGGAAGTGTGGAGTGTCACTGTTTTCCTCAGAACTGGGCCCAAATTGCAAAGGTGAGATTTACACTCAGGAAACGGCTCTGGCGTAGGGATTCGTCCGCAGTGAGCAATGACAGCCTCAATAAAGTAGAGACAGAGCTCAGTTACCAGCCCATTTTCCTCCCGACTTGAAGGATACTGTTTACAGTCTGATATGACAAACCATTTATCCACTGATGGGCAATCTAATTAATACAATGGTATATAACCACGGAGATGGCGCAGTGCTGCTAATAAAAGACGTGGAGTGATCTCAGCATCCGCAATTACACAGAAAGAGAAAAGTCCTGGAACAACATGCCTGCCGTTTACACTGACATAAAACAAAGAAGAGATTTATGAGTAAGCATTGGTATGAATATCCATATGCTTATTTAATATATTTGCTTATACTTTTAAAACACTAACAAAATTAATTTTTGAAATACAGTTCTAAATAAGGCTAGAAGATGGACATGAATAAATTCTCCAAGTGCATTTTAGTTTTTAGTTTTAATTTTGGAACTACATCAAGTTTTAGGTTATTAAAAAAAAGAAAAAAGATAAAACAGCCCTAAAGTAAGATTTTCAAAACCTGAAACAAATGAATCTAATTATACACCAAGTGGAATTTAAAACATCAACTGTTAGCTGCACCTCTCAGTGGAAAATTGCCTAAGGGTCAAAGACTTACAAAGGGACCAGAAGAGGGACTTAGCTGGTAAAGCCTTTGCCTAGTGCAAGCAAGGCCCTTGGGTCATCACCATACACAGAGCACACATGCACACACGCACACCCATATACACACACGTACACACACGCACACACGTGTACACACACATGCACACACATATATACATGCACACATGTACACACATGAACATGCACATACGCACGCACACACGTACATACACACACACATGTACACATGCACACACACAGAGGTCATGCACTGGAGAGTAAGGGTGATTCCTGCTCTTCCAGACGGTGGAGATTCAGTTCCCAGCACCCATATTCTCTGCATCTGCTGCAAATCCAGCTACAGGGTAACATCTGGGCACCTCCTCCTGGCCTGCTCCTACAGGGCAACACTCTCTCCTGAGGGCATTCAAGCATCCAAGACGTATATGCACACATACACATAAATAAATAGAATTCTTAAAAACCATATTTAGTGGTCCTATAGCTATGACACAATCATTAGGAGTTATGTTACAGTCACTATAAGTAATGCTCTTAAGCTAATTGAGAAAATTTATTCATCTAGAATTTCTCATGATGCCACATAAAAGAGATAGTGATATAAAACATTAGATCTCTTTGCCGCGAAGTTTTAAGGCAAAGGCAGACACTTGTCTTTGAAATATATAGTCCACAGCTGCATTCAGCACACACATGAACAAACTGTTTTCCCTTGTGTCGCTTGGGGAAAGCACATAAACTTGCTAAAATTATGCTTCACATTAGAGTTTCTCAGTTCAGAGCTTCACTTTCTGAACAATATCATTCACGATGCATTAGAAACAATATTGCCAGACGCAAAGAATCCTTAGAGCTGAAAAGTCAAGAAACCCAATATCATTGCAGCAAGTCTACAGCTAGTTCAAATCTCATGTTAGGAGAAGGCTAAATGTTGGCTTAGAAATCTCAGGATTATGCAAAGGTGTGGAGAGTATTTCTGGGTTTCCCCCTTTCTTTAATTAAGTGCTGTTGATAATGTAAAGGATGCTACACAGATGTTCCTCTGTGTTTTACTTCAGTGTGTGTGTGTGTGTGTGTGTGTGTGTGTGTGCGCGCGCGCGCGCAAGCATGTTCATGCAGGTGCATGTGGAGTAGGGATTGCCCATGAGCATGTGCCTACATGTGAAAGTGAAGATCGAAGTTAGGTGACATTGAAAGGTGCCATCTTCCTGGCTTTTTGGGAGAGACCCTTTCATCAACTTGTGGTTTGCTTAGACTGGCTAGTGAACTCCAGCTAAACTCTTGTCTCTGCATTCCCCATGTGGGATTAAAGCCATGCCCCCTGGCCTTTCCGTGGGGTTGGAGCATCAAGCCCATGCACTCACACTGGCACAGGAAGCTCTTTCCCGGCTCAGCCATCTTCTCGGGCCGCATTCCTCTTTTACAGCGGCAGGTAAGTAGCAGAGACTCTGTAAGCATCCCGTCACAGAACGGAACACAGCCTTGGCAGGTTTAGGGACCCCCCCCCAAAAAAAACAGCCCTCCCCACTCTGCCAGCCTGGACCCAACTGGGTGCTCTAGCATAAACAAGCGCTATACATTTTAGTAAAGTTTGAAGACTAAGATGATTCTAAATCCTTAAGAGGCAACTGTTTAAATTTACCCAGAATTCAAGGTGCCTGCCCAGCTGCTCTTGATGAGGCGAATTCACATTGTGCTTCGGCACATGCCAAATGGGCACTGCACAAGTTGTCAGTGTAGAAACATGTCTTCATGTCTGCCAGGATGCCTAATTTTAAGGAACATTGGTGCTGGGGTTCAGCAGGGTGAATTGGAAAAGAAACAGCCCCGTGAAACGTGTCTTGCCTCTAAGATTCTCACCAAAGCATAATAAAAATAGAGACTTTCCAAAGAAAACAACCCAAGAAGGGCCTGGCGCTGAGGTTCATAAACAAAGCCTGGTGCTTTTACAGCTGAGTCTGCTGAGCCCCCTGCATGCCAGGCACTGGACAGTGTGCCGGGTGGCTATCTTATTAATTGCATCATCTAACTAATGCGGATTGATCCCAGGGTAAAGGAATCCGTATGTAAATCACAGGAGTTAAATTAACTCGCTCTGGCCAGGCAATTAAAGAGTCACAGTCCAGATTTGAATTCAGAACTCTGGTTACCATAAAACACCCCTGCAAGGTCAAGGGTGCATCCTCCGTCCAGCTGCCCAGAACACATAGCCGACAAATGGCTTAGGAGAGCAAAGACCCCGTAGGACCAAAGGCTGAGTGTCAAAGGAAGCACACATTGCTCGTGCTTTCGAGTTGGAAGAAAACCAGAAGATCGTTTTTTCACACAAAACCAGTTTGCCTTTTATGAAGGACACAAGCAGAGTGAGTCTACAGATCCACTCTTCCTCCTGCCTGCACTCCTGTTAATGGGCTGTTACCACCTTGACCCTAGAATGAAAGACTCCATTGATCAGCCAGAACTTCAAAAGCAGTGCCGCCGGCCAGGGCTGCTCATCGGTCGCTCGGCAGCATCTGCCTGCCCCAGAACATGCATCAAGTCACTAGTGACATGTTCTAACACATGTCATCAGCACCCGTGAGTGCTTTAAAAACCTACATGTCTAACTGTAACACAGTTACAAAAAAAGTGTGTTTTCTAGGACTTACAATGCATCACGAGTTTTAAGATCTCGTCACGTGATTGTAAAATGAACTGAGCCTCAGGGATACACACACACACACACACACACACAGCCCACTCGGACCCACATTTGTGTGCCCCCATCATTCCAAGCGTAAATACTATGAAAAGCATGTTCAGATGTCTTCAAAGGCATACATCTCAATATAAAATATTCACTTGAATAATCAGAAAGCAAATAGTTTTTTCCTATATCCAGTCAGTTTATAACAAATATGACCAGTTGTAGTTATTGATCCTTTAGTAGCTGTTGAGCTAACGGGTACTAGAAAAACATGCAATGACCACGTTTCTAGATATAGGAATGGTTCATTCATTTAACAGGCATTTGCAAAGTGGACCAGGTGCTGTTTAGAATATAAGTGGCGAGCAAAACTACTTCCATCTAATGGGAGAGCTGAGCAATTCCAGATTCATGAGCAAAAGCATATTTACTCAGGGTAAGACAATGAAGGCGGCTGTGGAGGTGACAATCACAGCCCACACGGAACTGCATGTCAGATCAATAACTACAACCAATACTATTTATTATAAACTGGCTGGATTTAGGAAAGAATTGTTCTGACTGTTCGAGCGACTATTTGACATTGTGAACAATCTGTGGTGCCTTTGAGAAGATGTGGGGAATGAGGAAGGAATACGTGACTTCTCATAACACATTTGCTCGTAGGATACGCCTCCCAGGGACTTGCATGCCCCCTGATCTCATGACTGCTTTTAACTTCTCCACGTGTGTCCAAAATGAACGTGATAGGAGAGAGAGGGGGGAGGAAGAGGGAGAGAGAGAGACAGAGAGAGAGAGCTAGTTCCCTAAAGCCAAAGCTTCAAATTAAATGAACTCGGTGAAAAGAGGTTTATTTTTAGTGGGATGAGAATCAGAGAGCTCCTCAGTTTATTTTCTTCCGAACACATACGTGCCAAGGATAAAGCAGACAGTAAATTTGGAAGTGTTTGGATTAAATCAGTTCAAAGACCATGTCGGCAGAGCAACCAGGATCACTTCCCTAGTTGTGACCACAAATAATAGCAGGGGGCTCAGAAGTCACAGAGGGGAAACCAGAACCACTCCTTCTTTCAGGGTTTTAAAAACAGACCAGAAAACTAGCTCTGCTCCCCTCCGCCCCCAGAGACCAAGGACCTCAGAAGAACTGCCACGCATTGCTGCTTGTGTTAAGTGGATTATTTACGAAGGTGAAGATAGTAGTTCCTTTGACCTAAGCCGTGAATTGTTCACTTGCAACAAATTTTGCACTTGGGGGAGAAGCAAGAACTGCTTACGTGCTTGTTGAAGGTGATAGTCTCTGTTACACACCCCGTACCGATTACCGCTCGGCAGAAAATGTGCCACGTGGTTATAAAAAGGGGACAGCATCAGCAATAATGCACCAGAGACGAAAACAATAAAGAACCAACACCTGTTAAAACGTCTCGTGCCCCAGCATTCCAAGGACTGGTAAACCAAGCTCCTATCACGGTGCCCGTTTCCTAGCAGGGGAAACGGGTGGGTAGAGGAGCAGCGTGACCAGGGACACACGGAGTGGTGTGACCGGGACACGTGGAGAATGCACAGAGTACTCTGCACTTCAACTTAGGCGGCCTGGCACTTGAAACAGAGCTGGGCTCTTCCGGTTGCTGTGATTTCTGAGATTACATTATAATTATGACATTTCTCCCTTCCCTTTCCTCCCTCCAAACCCTACCCTATCCCCTTCCCTGTGCGCCTTCAAAATCATGACTTCATTTTCATCGACTGCTGTGGCATGCACATATGTGTTTGTATACTATATGTTTCTGAATGTAATCTGCTGAGTTTATAGAATATGACTTGTATTTTTTAATATGCATGTTTTCAGGGCTGATGGTTTGGCACTAGACAAGCAGTTGATGTGCTCCTCTGGGGAGGACCGCCTCATTGCCAGCTCTACTTTCTTGCCTGTGGTTCTTTGTGTGGGGTTGAGTCCTGAGGCTTTTTCTCCTTCAGTGTGGCGTGTGCGTTGGTGTCCTTCAGAACTAACCTCTTAACTAAGACTACTACAGTTACACCCTAAGAAGTCCCATCTCTTTGACTTATGTCTCTTTTCTTTGCCCTCGGGTACAGCCTGCGACGCTGCTTCCACGAAACAGAAAGGTTAACAGCTTGCTCCTGGGAAGAAGCGGCCGAGATGCTTTTCCAGAGTGTTCTACCCTCTTACCTAGGCTAGCTTGGAAGCGGGGATGGACTGAGACGGGGGAGAATGAGAGGTGAATGCTATCATCAGGAGACAGAGTCCTGTGTGTGGTGCGGGAGAATTGTCTGTATTCTGTCAATCATGTTTTAAATAAAACGCTGATTGGCCAGGCAGGAGGTGTAGGTGGGAAAACCAGACAGGAAGTGGAAATGATGCAAAGAGAGCAGGAGAATTCTGGGAAGGAGGAAGTTGATTCCTCCCACTCCTGTCCAGGCCACTGGAGCAGCGGGATGTGAGCTGCCCAACTGAAAAAGGTACTGAGCCACATGGCTAACATAGATCAGAAAAATGGGTTAATCAAGATATGAGAGTTAGCTAATAAGTAGCCTGACCTAAAGGGCCAATCAGCTTTATAACTTATAGAGATCTCAGTGTGATTTTTCTTTGGGATTAAACAGCTGAGGGTCCAGGCAAAACAAAAACACAAACAAACAGGCCCGGCCTTCTCATGTTACAGAATGGCGCATGTGTGACGGTCTCACAATCTTGCCTAAACACACGGAACACAAAGACCTGAAGGGAACTGAGAACTGCTTGGGCCAAAAGCTGGGAATCTGCCAATCCAAATCTTCATGTGAACACATGGAAAGGCAAAGTTTAATGTTCATGTAAAAGACTGTTTGAATTGGCCCCTGCTACCCAAAGATGATAAGGTAGACAGACCCTCTGTATGCTTCATCCCCGGCTGAATGCTTCATCCCCGGCTGAGCTGGTTCACGGGCACTGAACAAAGACGCCTCTCACACATCTTCTCAGTCTCTTGATCTATTTATCCAAGGATCTGATCTGTACTCGTGTTTGTCTTCAAGTGAGACCCCGTCAAAGGCTTTCCCAGATCTTCCTAGTGCAGGTCGGTTAAACAGCAAAGCCGTTCCGAGCACAGTACTAGCGAGCCTGCTATACAGATCACACTCGGTTGGAGCCCTGTGGGAAGATTCACCCAAAAAGCGAAACGGGAAGTCAGGTAAAGGGATTCATCTACGATGTAAACCCTGAAAGAGAAAGGCCATCGTGATAGCGTGTCATGACCTAAGAGGCGACGGTCTCCTGTGGTCACAGCATGGTCCTCGGTGAGAGCAGAAGAGCAGGAAGGGCAGACAGGTGGCAGACTAGAACACCCAGAGTTTCCATCCTGACAAACAGGGCAAATACCTCAGTGAGAAACCCAGAAGCCAGGCAAGCACAACGCTAACTGAATCAAAGCCCATTACAAACGTTCAAATACAAAAACTAATTAGAGCTAGGTAATAGAAAAAGAGGTCGTTTGTGACATCCGTTACATAATGGAGGAAGTAGGGATGTCTAGGAATAGCTTGTGTGTGTTACTAAGGTGGTTATCAGTTTTAAATTATTTTTTTAATATTTATTTATTATGTATACAATATTCTGTCTGTGTGTATGCCTGCAGGCCAGAAGAGGGCACCAGACCTCATTACAGATGGTTGTGAGCCACCATGTGGTTGCCAGGAATTGAACTCAGGACCTTTGGAAGAACAGGCAATGCTCTTAACCACTGAGCCATCTCTCCAGCCCCTCAGTTTTAAATTATTATAGCAATTTTACAGTTGCTATTTAAGATCTTTAGTGAACTGTCAATGAGAATATCTATAGAATATACATTAAAAAAAAGCATAAGGGAGCCAAAACATGCCACCACAAGAAAAATTATGTAACACAAAGGAATAAGGACAGAGGAGGGGAAACAGACAAAACAAACCCCTCAGAAACAAAACCTGTAAGAAAATAATGGCACGAGGCAGGAAATTCCCTCCATCATTTAACTGCCTTAAATGTAAATGGATTAAAGATTATTAATGCATGGTTGAAGGATTTAAAAAGAGCAAGATCCAACTATATGCTGTCTACAAGAGAGTCACTTTATATCTAAGGACAAAGGATGGTAAGTTCTCAGATATAAGAAACTTCATGTATGAAAAAGTCTGTAGCTAATACAACTCAACAAAGTAAGACTGAGAGCTTTTGCCCTAAGATCAAGGGGCAAAGAGGAACGCCCACCCTCTCTACCACTATTCAACACTGTGGGAGTTCTAGCCAGAGCAGCTAGACAAGAAAAAGAAATAAAATCTATTCTGTGTTGAAAAAGAAGGGAAGTTATCTCTGCCTATAATGTCTGGTGTCATGATAGAAAACCACACATAACTAGTTAGACAAGTTCATTCAGCAACATTACAGGATATAGAACTAGAATTCAAAATTGCCTTGAGTTTTTATATACTAAGATAACACAGAAAGAAAGTAAACTATATCATTTAGTGTGATATTATCAAAAAAAGATGAAATATATAGAAGCAAACCTAACCTGGGAGGTTGAAAGATTTGTACATTGGACACTAAGAAAATATTTCTGAAGCTTAAAAAATACAAATAAATTAAAAAGGCATGCTATACTCATGTGCTGGTTTGAAAGAAAATGTCCCCTATAGTGTGTAGCGCTATTAGGTGTGGCTTTGTTGGTATGGCCTTGTTGGAGGAAGTGTGTCACTGTGGGGGTGGGCTTTGAGGTCTCCTATGCTCAAGCTACACCCAGTGAACAGTCCACTTCCTGTTGCCTGTGGATCAAGATACAGAACTCTTATCTCCTTCTCTAGCACCAACCATGTCTGCCTGCATGCCACCATATTCCACCATGATGATAATGGACTGAACCTCTGAAACTGTAAGACATCCCAATTAAATGTTTTCCTTTATAAGAGTTGCATGGTCATGGTGTCTCTTCACAGCAACAGGAATCCTAACTAGAACATTCATAGATGATGGAATTAGTATGCCCAGAATGTCTGCAATGCTCAAAGCAACCTACAGGGGCAATGTTACCAAAATCCCAGTTGCTGTTGATCAAATCAGGGTAACTAACATTTTCATCTCCAATCATTACTTTGGGTTTGCAGTCTTCAGAGTCCTATTTATTAAGTATCAATTATTATTAAATGGGTTAACATGAAAACTATAATGCCCTCTCTGCTGTGCCAAACACTAGAACGTAATACTAATATGTTTGAGTATCCATTATCTAACCTCTAGCTATCACTAATACATATTAAAATTGACTTTTTAAAAACGCATACACTTTTCTGGGCTCTATACACATATACTCCAGCATAAGTTTATTTATATATATATATATATATATATATATATATATATATATATAATTTTATAATATATAAAAACCATACATATATATAAATATATATTCTAATATTTATTAATATATATATTAGAAGCTAGGAGCCATATTTGAGAGTGAGCACACAATGTTTGTCTTTCTGAGCCTGAGCTACCCCATCCAACTTATTTTTCTGTTCCATTCATTCTCCTGAAATTTCTGTGGTTCTGTTTTTATTTTCAGCTCAAAAAAAAGTCCACATATATGCACATTTTATTATCTCTTCATCTAATGTCGCATATCTAGGCTCATCCCATTGCCTTATATTGTAGACAGGGCAACACACACGGATGTGTAAGCATCTCCGTGGTGGGAAACAGAGACCTTTGGGTATCACTGGATCATATAGAAGATCCGCTTTCAGTTTTTCTATACGCCACCACACTTCCATGGTGACCTCACCACTTACACTCCTGTCAGAAGCGAGGAGGGACTCCCATCTCTCCAGCTCCTCACCATTATTTGCTGCCATTTGTTTTCTTGATGACAGACATTGAAGCTGATGTGAGAGATAATCTCAAAATAATTTTAATGTTCATTTTCCCCCATAGCTAGGAATACTAAGAATCTTTTAACAAAATACTTATTGGTTATTTATATCTCCTCTTCTGAAAGCTCTCTGTTCAGGTCATTGGCCTACTTTTTAATGGGTAATTTATTTCTTTGTTCAGGCTCATGAATTTTTGTCTATTTTGACTATTAATCCTCTGCCAGATGTATAGCCAGCAAAGATTGTCTCCTGTTCGGTATACTGTCTCTTCACTTGGTTAATTATTTCCTTTGATAAACAGAGGCTTTCAATTCGTAAGATCCCATTTGTCTATTGTGGCCTTGTTTCCTGAGCCACCATTGGCAGGATCCGAGTGAGGAGGAACACGAGGAGCTGATTAGTAGACATATAGTTTAAATATTGCAAGATGAAAATGGTCTAGAATCTGCTATACGACAATGAGGGTATGCACATTTTACACTTAAAAAATGGTTGAGATGTAGAATTTATGCTATATGCTCTCTGATAAAAATGGTAAAATTTAGTAACTCACCTCTGAATTCTTAGAAGGAATTTCTCTTTTAAAGTATTTGGGCTGCACAAATGTGCACACAGAAACACAACATACAACACACAACATACACACGTCGCTTGTTTATTTGATATTCAATTTTTTTTAGACATCCTGAATTTTTCCTTCCTGACAACCCTACTCTTATGACAAGATTTACTTTGGTTTCAGCATGCCAGCATGCGTGTCCCACACATACACATGCACCCTGACATTAAAGCAGAAATAACTGCCCGCTTCAGAAAAATTAATTCCATTATTACCCTGAATAACCATGGAAATTTCTAAGTAAAAGTATTGCAAACTTCATTTTCTTCCTATCATCGGAGAGTCAATCCTACTCTTAAATACTCCAGCCATTCTGTGCTGCTTCTTTTAACAAGGAGAAATTAATAAAGTCTTTCTCTTCCCTTAATTTAAAATGTTATTTCCTAGCCACCCAGGAATCCTCAACCTTTGGTCCAACTGCCTTAATCATCTCTCCATTTCAACCAGTTCTTACACATACCCATACCCATACCCATACATATACACATATACTCCTCTCTCTCTCTCTCCCTCTCTCCCTCTCTCTCTCTCTCTCTCTCTCTCTCTCTCTCTCTCTCTCTCTCCATCCGTCTATCTCTATGACTGTCTCTCCATCTCTCTGTCTCTCTGTCCCCTCTAACTCCTCTCTCTGTCTCTCCGACTGTCACTCTGTCTCTGTGTATCTCTCCACGTATCTGTCTCCCCCCATTCTCTTCCTCTCTCATGTTTTTTTTTTCAAGAACAGGAACAAAATGAGACAAAGTCATGAGTACAGTCTGTCCCACAGAAGAGCCCTCAATCCCCTTGCATCTCTGGAATTATAGGTATAAAAGTTAATCTCCTTATCTCAGGACTCCAGCCACCATTCCTGACTCCTCAGGGGATGCGCCTGGATTCTTTTCCTCTTCCTCTGTGGCCAGGACACAGTTTAAAGGCAACCATCACCTGTTACTCATTCTTGCAACCAAACACTTTTCATCCCAGATTTTCAATATAATCCAACCACTTTATCTACAAGTTTCATACCTCATTCAAGAGCATTTGGGGAAGCTACTGTCTTGTACCTTCGCTGATCGCCGACAAACCTTTCTGCCACTGTTCCTCACACTTACATCTACTTGATATCAGGAATAATCTACATGATTTAGAATGTATGTGGAAGGATGTGCAGGCTTGCATGAGAATACTCTGTCATTCATTCTATAAAAGGAGATTGAGCATTTATAGGTTTCAGCATCCAATGGGGCCTAAAAGAAGGGAGAAGGGATGGAGGGAAGGGGGTGAGTGGGAGGAAGAAGGGAGGTTTAAGAGGAAAGCCATCTGAAAATTCACCTCCTCCCTTACTTTAAATACAAATTCCCTCTTCCCTGAGTTATCTTAAGAACCGAACGCTAGAAAATGACTATTTCTACATGTGTAAATGGCCTCGTGACTTCCTCTCGTGTTCTGCAGCAGCAGCCAAATTAGCAACAAGCATTTTTATGTTCATTGGCTGCTGGACCTTTTTGAGAACTTAAAATTGGAAACAGAAGTTAAATTTGAAATAATCAGTCTAACATGGAAAATATCTTCCCGTTCAAGAAACCGCTTCTACAGAAGGACTCAGGATATAACCTGTTCGATGAGACTGTATGTCTATGCTTTTGCACATGAAACTGAAATATTCTTACTTAGGTAAATGTTGGAGGCGTTTTTAAGTGACCCTATTATTTCTAGTACTTGAGATTAAATACTGTCAATGGGGAAACCACAGCTCTCATCTAAAGGGAACAGGAGACAGGATATTCTGGGGCCATTTTTTAAGTGATGATGATCCAGGAACACAGATTTAAGTTACCCCAAATTTCATGTTCCAACATGGAAGCAGACATATGAAGTTCTATAGTTTCACAGAACAAAGAAAGCCATAGATGAAGGCAAGTTTAAAATGCATTGGTTGGTCCACCAGAGAGGTGGTAACAGCAAGAGGGAAGAAGCTTCTCTGTGGGCCTATGAAGCCATCTGATAGCATTCTTAGCTTTTGGATTGGTGGAAGCCAATGGGTCTTCTAAGTCAATAGATTCTATGAGTCACAGGATGCTAGCTCTGGAACATTGGTGGGGAAGAAACGGCTATTCTCAGGACTGTGCTCACCCAAGACAAGGCAATTAGCCTCTGGACCTGTAACGTTCCCATCTTCCCATGTTAGTGAAAGAGTGAATCAATCGGTCTCTGCAGGCAAAGCTTCTTTCCCGTTGGGAGGTTCTATTCCCAGTTACTTTGCCGTAAAAGGTTCTAATGACAATAATGCCACCTTGGTATTTATCACTTACACATGACCACCCTATGTAATACATAATACTCAATAGACAATTGCTGTATTCCATTCAAGACCACAAAGATTTTTTTCCTTGAACTACATACATCATGAAAACAACTTGAACACACGTTCTACAGCTCAGTTAGCCAGAGCGTCTCATGAATTAATATTGGAAGCAAGCCTAAGTAATACCAGTTGGATGCCAGCGAACTGAAGACATCGTTCTAAGACTGTCCTCAGATGACAAATTCATTCAGAACGCTTTAATCAGTTAAATGTTCCCAGCATTAGTGTGTGTGAATGAGCCATCGAGGGACTGAATGACTGATTTCTAAATTTCCCTTCCCTTTCTTCTCGATCTTTCTTGAAAACAGAAAAAAAAAAATCTGAATGAGCCAAAGTTTTAAAATCTACTGAATGTCTACAAAAGGCTAACTACCAAGCAGAACATTTATAGAAATAAGAACAGATTCCAAATTTGTCTTTTATGTTAAATATATTACACTGAAGACTTAAATAACGTTTAAGGTTTGATTTAACTTGCAGTAAAGCCGCCGTGAAGAGACAGCTGAGTTCAAGTTCTTAATTACCCGGGAAGTTGATTAATTTATTAGAACATGCACTTCTTGTCTTATGAATGCATTGGCTAATATTAACCACTTCACCTTCAGAGAGGCATCACATGGATAAATTAAACCACAGACGAGGTTACGCTATTTTTAATGGCTTCTCTAATTAGGATCTCTAGTTCTGGGCCTGGGGTGAGAAGAGGTTTTGAAGAACAGTTTCAAATCATCAGAAACCGAGATTCCCCCCGACGACTTTGAACTAGTCCCATCTCCAGTTCAGACATCCTTCTATTGTTTGAAGTTTTATACATGAATATAATGTGTTTTGATCAAATCTACTCCCACCCACTCCTCCTTTCCATCTCCTCCTGTACCCTGATGCTACTTTTCCCTCCCAGCCTCATACACTCCTTCACAAACCCAGAGTCCACTGGGTGCCATGCTTCATGTGCGTGGGTGGAGGCCATCACTAGGACCTGAATGGGTTCTGAGGAAGTCTTTTGCTCTCAGTCTTGCTTCTGACATCCTAAGGGGCTGTCTATCCTTTCTGCATCTGTATCCAGCAGGCAGATGCCATGGGTACCAGTAGCAACATCCATGATGACCACTGAAACATCTATTCTAGTTGGTTGTTCTTCGCTGCCTGTTATGTTCAAGAAAACTGACTCTCCCTACCCTGTAAGCCATCAAAGGTCAATAGCCCTTCAGCTGGAGGTTCCCTGATCCGTGCTAGCATTTCGACTAGACTGATCTTGTATAGGTCTTATGCTGTATAGTCACGGCCGCCATGAGCTCATGTCTGCAATGGTCCAAGTGTATCTGGAAAATGGTTTTGCAGTAGTTCCTCCCCTGGATCTGACTCTTCAAACCTTTCTGCCCTCTGTTTTTCCAGTGGGATTTTTTTGTGGCAATATTTGTTCAAGTCTGGAGAAAAATATACCAAAAAAAAAGTTAGTTTCAGTTACCCCAAGATATTTTATGCTATTTGTGGCTATCGTGAAAGGTGATGCTTCTCTGATTTCTATCTCTGCTTCTTTATCCTTTGTGTATAGGAGGGCAACTGATTTTTTGGAGTTGATCTTGTATCCTGCCACATTACTAAAGGTGTTTATCAGCTGTGGGAGTTCTTTGGTAGAGTTTTTGGGGTCGCTTATGTACACTATCATATCATCTGCAAATAATGAACGTTTAACTTCTTCCTTTCCAATTCGAATCCTCTTGATCCCCTTATGTTGTCTTATTGGGAGAACATGAGCAAGGAAGTCAGGACCACGAGGGGTGCGTCCACCCACTGAGACAGTGGGACTGATCTGATGGGAGCTCACCAAGGCCAGCTGGACTGGGAGTGATGGAGCATGTGATCAAACTTGAAACTCTGAATGTGGCTGGCAATGAAGGCTGACTGAGAAGCCAGGGACAATGGCACTGGGTTTTGATTCTACCACATGGACTGACTTTGTGGGAGCCTGGTTTGTTTGGATGCTCACCTTTATAGACCTGGATGGAGGGGGGAGGACCTTGGACTTCCCACGGGGCAGGGAACTCTGACTGCTCTTAGGACTAGAGAGGGAGGGAGAGGTGGGGAGGGGGAGGGAAAAGGGAGACGGGGAGGAGGTGGAAATATTTAATAAATAAATAAATAAATAAATAAGGAAAAAAAGTTGGTTTCAGACAGCCTGATGCTCTGCCTCATGAGCTATAGAGTCTTTTGTTAGCCACATAAATGACAGTAAAGTTGGCAAAAACTAAAAGTAGCAAACATAATTTACTCAGCATAATTTACTGAGACAAATAAGCACCCAGAGGAAATTGTATGTAATAGAAGGAAATAGATGAGCTAAAATATCAACATTCTCTAGCTTAAGTTACAGTTCTAAAAACTAGAATCGAGAATGTATGTTTTGGTGATTACTTCTCAAATCACAACCAAATCTGTTAAATATATAAAACAGTCTAGCAAATAACTCCAAGATGTGATCCATAGGGAACTATTCCTTCTTCTGCTTGACGGGATTCGAGGGAGAGTAGGGCCACCTCAATAAGTCACACCTCTCTTGTCCGCAAGGCCACTCATGAGGGCGAAGCTCTTTAGAACTGACTTCCTGGCTCCCTGCAGGGGAGTCCCTCTCTGTCTAACATAAAAACTAAGCACAGAATGCCAAGCTGTGCTGTCTGCTTAAAATGCAATGAACCACAAACACCTTTAAAAGCAACCTTAGTCAAGGATGATTGTGATGGCTCTTCTTGCTTGTCAGCTTGACAACATCGGGAATTAACTAAAACCAAAAAGCATAGTAGCACCCCCGTGAATGACTTTTGCTTAATCTGAAGTGAGACCTACTTCTAATCTGGATTTTTGAGGCCAGAAGATATACCTTAAATCCAGAGCTTCTGATCTGGGAAAACCCATCTGGGCCATGCCTTCTACTAGAAGCCTATAGCAGGACATGGAAGAAAGAAGCTTTTGTTCTTTGCCTGCTTGTTCCTGCCTCACCAGCAAGTCCATTCCTCACTGGCATTAGAGCCTACTTCTTCAGGATTCTGATGGATGCTGAAGACCAGCTGAGACATCCAGTCTCATGGACTGAACAGCCACTGGATTCTTGGACCTTCTACCACAGACAGTCATTGTTGGACTAGTTGGACCACAGCCTGTAAAGCATTCTAATAAGTCCCCTTTCCATATCAGAGAAAGATTCATTCTATAAATTCTGTTACTCTAAAGGACGAATACAGTCACGTTAATTTTTTATCTAAACTCACAATGTGAAATCACAACCGTGGCTGCTAAAATTTTCCTTTCAGTTTCTTATTACGAGCCTATGTACTTTGTTCAACATACATCTTTTTCACACTTGAGTGTGAATGTGTCCATGGTCATACCAAGGTACGCAGGTACAAATCACAGGACAGCTTGCATCCTGAATATCAAACTTCAAGCTGTCAGGATTGGTGGCAAGTACTTTTACCTACCCAACCACCTCGGTGGCCCTAACATCTAATTTAAAGAGTGGATCACTCTAGTAGACTAAACAGTATGTATCCATCCATACATACACATACATACATACAAATGCATATATATAACTTATATGTGTGTGTATGTATGCATATGTGTATGTATGTGTATGTACATGTTTATGTGTGTATGTGTGTGAGTATATGTATGTGTATGTGTGTGCATGTATGTGTATGTGTGTATGCATGTGTGTATGTGTGAGTGTGTATGTATGTATGTTGTATGCATGTGTGTGTGTGTGTGTGTGTGTGCTCTCAGAAGACAGATATATATCTGCTATTGGCAGGGCCAAAGCAATGGCTCAGTGGGTAACGTCTCTTGCTGCCAAGTCTCATGACTGATCCCTAGCGCCCACAGGACGGAAGGAGAGAACTGACCCCCACAAGTTTCCTCTGCCTTGACACAAGTTGTGGACTATGTGTGCCCACACATACACACACACAAATAAATAAATGTGAAAAAAGGTTTAGAAAAGAATATTCACGGCAGCATTACTCACAAGCCTCGAAATGCAGAATAACCCATATGCCTATCTGCTGGAAAAACGGATGCAGAAAATTTTTGAATATTCATACAACAAAAAAGTTTAGTCATGATAGTGAACGAGATTCAAGTGTATGAAGCAAAAAAAGACCAACAGCTCAAACATAATGAAGATCAGAGAAGGCAAAAGCGAAGAAGACTGTGTGTGGAGTTCAATTCATAAAACCCTCCCTAGCAAGAGAGACCTAGGATCTCACGGTGTTGTATGCCTATAATCTCAGCTCCTCAGAAAGCCGAGACAGGGGGATCACGAGCTTAAAGTCAGCCTGAGTTACAAAGTAAAGTTAAAGGCAGCCTGGTCAAATTAGTAAGACCTAGCTCAAAATAAACATGTCTAAAGCGCTACGATATAGATCACCGGTAGAGCTTTTCGCTGCCATATAAGACCTGAGTTTCCTCCTCAGCATGGGGGGGAGGGGGGGAAGAGGGGGAACGGGACACGGAGGGAGGGACGGAGGGAGGGAGAGATCAGACTAATCATCCTTTGGGTGATGGAAGTGGCTAACAAAGGCTGCCTTCTAATACACCCAATGCTGACCATCCTCTATCCACCGGCTTCACGGAACTGCAGCCCCGGGTGAGCCGTTGTACGTACATATCCAGTTTTACGGGTACATTAAGAAGGGAATGAGTACCACATTCCTCATGGAGACTCCCTCCTTTCCTTGTCTACACCCCATGAGGAAGCTATTATTCCTCGAAGAGTCAGCTACACATGGCGTAAACAGTAACTCGGGATTCAACCCATACCTTTCTGTCTTCAAATCCCATTAATTTAAAAAAAAAAAAAAGTCTTCACTGGCAGAATAAATACAAGGCTTTGGAAAGCAAACTAGCTTCATTAGATCGACAGCTGCTTAATGAGCTAACTGTTGCCACCCCAGATCCTGTCTAAACTGTCGTCTTAGCAACCAAAACTGACTTGGCCTCTGTTTCTTCCCCTCATCCCTGCAGAGTCTATCCATCGTCTTGTTCAGCAAACCTATGACTCTGAAGATGTCCCTTTAGTCTCTGGCGATAGCATTTCTCTCATGCATAAAGTGAAGGCTGAAATCATTCCCTCTCTAAAAACAATGGAAGAAAATCCCTAATTTTGAATTTTGGTTTTCTTTTTGCCCCTTTTAAAACTCCAAACTAGGCTGGTGGTGCATGCCTTTAATCCCAGCACTCAGGAGGCAGAGGCGGGCAGATCTCTGTGAGTTTGAGGCCGGCCTGGTCAACAAGAGCT
This sequence comes from Myodes glareolus, assembly GCF_982192425.1. Taxonomy (NCBI): domain Eukaryota; kingdom Metazoa; phylum Chordata; class Mammalia; order Rodentia; family Cricetidae; genus Myodes; species Myodes glareolus. Next base: position 40,820,236 of record NC_142052.1, on the reverse strand, counting down.
AGTTCCAGGATAAGGCTCCAAAGCTACAGAGAAACCTTGTCTCAAAAAACCAAGAAAAAAAAAAAACCTCGAAACTCACACGTTCATGGAAGTGCCAAACGCTGCAAGTAAAATACTCTGACCCAGAACAGAGCAGGGGGTCTCCTGGGAACTCAGCCTGAGTCTCAGAACAGCAATACCAGATGAGAAGGGCAAATTCTATGCCATGCTCTTCCCAGCCATAATCTCCTAAATCAATCTTCCCAGCACACCCATGCGCGGGACAGTCTCACGCAGTCCACAGCACATAACCTGCTCGAATGCTTGCAAAGAACCTCCTAGGGGAAATGAGTCAACAAGCAGAATATAATGTCCTTCCTGCTGGCCTCGCTCCCACTCTCCAGTTCCCTCGGTGTCCGTCCCCACAACTTCACCAAAACTGGGCCACCAGTCCGCTTGCTTTTGTTTCACTTGCTCAGAAATTCAGAATTCTTAGCAAATCACCCTCCGCAGAGACTATGGAAGAATACCGAGAAAGTTTTTACATTTTAATATGAGACAATGATCCTTAGTCTAAAAATGTTATTCGAAGAATATTAAATATAGAATTAAAGGATCTGCCCTTTAGGGAGCCGGGGACCTCCCTGCGGCTCCTGGGTGCTCAGGCCACGGGGGTCAGGGCCTTCTTCTCGCCACTTTCTCTATTCTCTCTACTATGGGACCTTCTGAAATGGAAGACCAAGGTCATGAACCACACCTTCAAAATCCGCAACACATCACGGGGTCCCTTCACACGCAGAAGGAACTGAACCAAATTGCTACTCCATTGGCACCGCCACCTGGGGGTCTGTATAAGGAGTGCAGAAGTCTCTCTTGGGAGTGACCCTGGAGCCCCCCCCCCGCCCACCCAGAGACTAGAATAAGCTCCACTCACAAGTGAGGCTACTGTAAGGCTTTGGTCCTGGAGGGCGGCGTGACAGAGGGTCCCAAGGAAAGACATCACCTGTCCCTTCTGATGATCAGAGGCTGTGGCGGTTTGAATAAAATGAACCCTTAAGTTCATAGGGAGTGGCCTCCCTGGAGTGGGTGTGGCTTTGTTAGAGGAAATGCATCACTAGGGGGTGGGCTTTGAGATTTCAGACACTCAAGCCAGGCCTAGTGGCTTGTATTCTCTTCCTGCTGCCCGGTGGATCCAGATGTAGAATTCTCAGCGCCTTCTCCAGCACCATGTCTGCCTGCATGTCGCCATGCTTCCCGCTATGACGATGGTGGACTAAACCTCTGAACTGTAAGCTGGTCCAATGAAATAAATGTTTTCCTTTTGAAGGTCATGGTGTGAATTTCTCTTCACAGCAATAGAAATTCTAAGACAGAGGCTGACCCCAGCAGATCACAGGAAACCACTCAGCTGCCCTGGGGCTTCCCACTAAGACTAGAAAAGGGACTTGGGGTGCAGCACACTGAGTAGCTGGTGAGAGGGGGAGCTCTGGGAGGAGGTGGTTTATCTGCCCCTTGTTGCTTTCCCCAGTCACGCAACAATGCCAGGTGGAGTGGTGCTTGGCACTGAGTCCAAAACCCACGCGAAGGATGTTCTCTAACTGAGCCCTGTTCTCTAAGGGGATAGAGCACAGCCCCTCCCTCTCTTCTCTCCTCTCTGCCTGCTCACCTCGTTCATGAAAGACTCCTCTAAACTCCCGTGCAGCAGGAACGGACTCTCTCCTGGTGCCCTAACCACTCTAAGGGCTTCACCGCAGCCTTGGAATCAATTAAAATCTCTCTTTTCTTTGCCTTTCCTAATAAATAAGCAGGGCTCGCAAAACAGGATGTACCACAGCCTGCATGCTGATAACCGCCGATTGGTTCAGCTGATTAATTCTTTCTGGAAGGGGCGTTGTTTTTCTTTCTTGTAACCGTATTATGTAAGCCTCAAAAGAACACGCTCACCGAAAAGATTCTGCAGAAGTTGTGCATATAACTGACCTTTGGGCGAGATTTCTTATTTCTTAATTAATAGACCTGACCTGACTTCTACGGCAGTTCTAAGTTCCCAGGAAAGAAAGGCACTTGAAGTGGGGTTCCTGTGAGTTCCTTTCCTCCGCGGTACAGTTTCCTTATTCGAAATCTTTTGTATGCATGCATGGGTTATAGAAATACTGATGAAACATTACTGATACGTTATCATTAACAGAGAGTGTGGTTCTTTGCGTTGTATGGCGCAGTGAGTTTGGACCTAATGCCATTGACCCACAGTATCATACAATGGTTTCCCTGTTTGTCGTGTGGAGCCACTGGCATAAAGATCTCTTCACGGTCTACAAAGTCTTACCCAGAATATCATATATGATTAACCCATGTGTAAGCTATACAGACTGTCATTTTTTTCATTTAGCTATATTTATTCATGCTTCCCCCATGGCTTTCTGTAGCTTGACAACTTGTTCCTTCTCGTCATAGCGTAACATCCACTCTGTGACGTACACAGTGTTGTTGTGAGGGGCTGCAGGCAGGCCTGCTTTTCATCCTGCCCGGCTCCCGCACAGCTAGCTTAGCCCCAGAAATAATAACACACAAGTTATATTCATTTAAACACTGCCTGGCCCATTATCTCTAGAGAGTTAGTTACTGACTAACTCTCATATCTTGATATTAACCCATTTTTAATAATCTCGTGGTAGCACCACGAGGTGGTGGCTTACCGGAAAAGATTCAGCATGTCTGACTTGGTGGCTGGCTCCATGGCATCTGCCTCATAGCCCTCTTCCCAGCATTCTGTTCTGTTTACTCCACCTACCTAATTTTCTGTCCTATCAAGGGGCCAAGGCAGTCTCTTTATTGACCAATGAAAATAACACAATAGACAGATAACCCTCCTCCATCACAGTGTGTCTATCCATTCATCTACTGAGAGATATTTGGGTTGCCTCCAAATTTTGGCAACTAAGAACAAAGTTTCCAGCAGAGCTCTGTATGCAGGTTTTCATGTGCATACAAGTCGTGGGATTTTTATGCAGCTACTTGAATAAATACCTAGGAGGGTGTGCACCTGGTAAGGCCATGTTCACAGGCAAAAAATAAAATTAGAACTAGGCACATAATAAAATATTCAACACTGGTGCACAAATGGCAGTGGACCAACAAGAGCACACTGTTTGAATTTAGGAACTATAAGACCATCAGCAAACAACCTGAGATCAATCTCTCGGTATGGAAAATGGCGGCAGTGCTGTCATTTAAATGAGATTTGCATGAAAGCACAGAACACCGTTATGTTGGGCACATAGTAGGCACTCAATAAACAGCAGCTGTTATACTCCGGATATTGCTATCAAATCAATGCACTGATATAAATCGCAAGCTCTTAACTAGCAAAGTCAGCTTCCTCCCGATTAAAAAGAAAAACTAGGACCTCTCAGCTTTACCCTGGTCCTCCCTTACCATTCAATTCTCTTCCAACTTTGCTCTTGCCATCTTCTCTGTATGCAGGATTTTATAAAGGGGGTTCACGGCTCACATAAGCCACTCATTTATTATTACCATGACAACTTGGTTTTCTGCCTCTAAGACATCACCAAGGTCACCAAATCCCTTCTAACCTCCAAACCCAGCCGACGGTTTCCATTACTTACCAGATGAAATTCCTTAGCAACCAGTGGTGCGTTTGATCTGAACTCTCCTCCTTTCTTGGCTACCGTGACTCTTATGCTTTCCTTACTTCACCATGCATTTCTGCTTGGTATCTCCTCATTTCTTTCCTGCACCATTAACCTTTCTGTGCATGCTTCTCGGTGACCTCATCCACCACTCAGCCCCCACCCTCACAGCACCAGTGCCTTCCTAACTTATCTTCACAGCCTGGAAGAGAAGCACCACATACACACCACCTACAGACACCCAAACACCCAACCTCGGTAGAACAAACCATCTCCTTCCTCTTTATGCCCCCATCCTTTTTCTGGCTCATTCACTGTCAACATGTGTGTACACCCGAACCTCATCTAATATGCTGGGACTTTGCACACACGATGATGCAGAGCCCTCTAAGGAGATGCTTGCCATCATTTCCATGGTTAGAAATGCCTACGTCTGTGCCCACACATATGGAACAATGTGACTGCAGTTTTAACTCCCAAGAGATGACTGCGATGTATTCATCTCACACAAGCTGTATGTGTGAGGTCAATGGCAGAGCCACGCAGAGAAGTGGGTATCAAACAGCCAGCCAGACGTGTGGATTCGCTACGTGACTTGCTCCTAGACACTAGACACCTAGCACAACGCTTTCAAATCTGGGCCTCTGCTCCGTGACCCTGCCCCGTGTCATGAGCAAAGTCGACACTGATGTTGATTCCACCAGTGCTTGGGACCCTCTTCTCCTGGCCCTCCCTCGCTGTGCTTTCTGCTCACGGGTCCCCTTCTTTCCAGGTGTGACATGGTCACACAATAGACTCTCGTTCTACCTTTCAAAAGGAAGCTGATACAGAGCTGAACCTTGAAGATACCGTGCTGTGTGAAATAATCCACTTCAAAAGACATGTGTATATTCTTGCCTTACCCGAGGGTCCTAGGGTAGACCAACTCAGAGCATGGAATTACGTTTGTCAGGGTGTAGAGGCAGGGGAGTGCAGAGGAAGGACTTGTTTGTTTAATAAGCACAAAGTTGAAGGTGAATGGTGATGATGGTTGAACATATATCAGTCAAAATGAAGACTTTTGTAATACATTTATATTACCATATTTTTAAATGCTTCAGAGCCGAGCAAGGCATCATGGGGGATAGGTAAGTTGGCATGAACACTTTCACCCATGTGAGGAGAGGTAATTGCACATCGGAGATCCTCCCCACCCCCACACCCCTGCGATGAAGAGAGCTCTAGAACCTGGAGAGTGAATGCTTCCTAAGGTTCCACTCTGTCACTGTGTACTCTGAGCTAACAGCTTCACAGTGAGCAAGCTAGGAGAGTGGAGAGGAGGAAGTCAAATCAGACTCAGAGAGAGAAGACTGTCTTGGCGCATCTCCCAGCACTGCAGGCAATAGATAGCCTTGGACTAGGAGAGAGGAGCTTCAACTTTAATGGAATTTGAAGTTGGAGAGAAATACCCTGGCATGGGTGTATTACTAAAGAAGAACCGTGTTTCACAAAGCTCTCCAGAGGAAACAGTACGGCTGTAAGAATCATGAAGCTGAATCTAAATGCTGACCGAGAGTAAGAATAAGTAAAAGCAAATAAATTGATAAGATCCGTGAATGGCAAAAAGAAATGATACTGACCCTCTGTGTTTGTGAGGCTGTGTCGTAAGGGTTCTCAGAAAACAAGCGGAAAGAAAGAGGAATGGGTGGATGGCTGAGTGGACAGAGAGACGACAGGCAGGTGATACAAAGATTCATAAATAGATGATACATAGACACATAAATACCTAGGTGGTATACAGAATTGGTTCACGCCATTAAGGAAGCTATGACATCCCACGACCCGCCTCCTGCAAGCTGGTGGCTCAGGAAATCCGGCGGTGTGACATAGTGTGAGTCTGAAGGTCTGTGTGCTATGCACCTCAGCCCAATGGCAGAAGAGACGAGATGGCCCAGCTCAAACAAGAAGATGGAAAGTCGAAGGAGAGGATTTCTCTTTCCTCTGCCTTTGCTGCTGACGCTGCTCCACGCTGACTCTCCACACACGGGGTAATGCCCACCCCTCACTGGAGAGAGATTGGCTTTACTAGGTCCACTGACTCGAAAGCTTTCATCCCGCATAACCTCTGGGCCCATGACCTAGATGACACATAAAATTAACCTTCACTTTGTTTTGTGGTTGAAAATTAAAATTGATACTAATAAACTGATTTTGTAATGTTGCAAATTACATATGACAGCTTTATCTGGACTATCTATTGCTCTGTAAATTTTAAGACAATAGATTTAAAGAAAAAAATAAGACATTCACTTCTATCTAAATTGTTAATGAGACATGTGCTGAATCTATTCTCATAAAATATTTTTTTCTTTATTTTTATACATGTGCTCTTTTGGCTTTTTGAGACAAGGTTTCATGTAGCTCAGGACAGCCTCGAACTCACTATGGAACAAAAGCTGGCTTTGAACTCCTGACCTCCTGCCTCTGCTTCTGAAGTGCTGGCATTTGAAGCTTGTATCATCACATTCAGCTTTTCAGTCTTTACGATAAGTTATGAGTTCCTTATCACAGTAGGTCAGGAGGACTGCTTGCCCTTTCTCCCGATCGTATACTTGGGAGAGCTGCATGACAGATGGCAGAAAGGCAGGCTTCAAATCATGCCCAGGACCTGCAGTCACAAACCTGGAGGTTCAAGAATAATAGCAGAAACCACACTTGATATCTTACTTCCTTTTTTTTTAACCTATCATGTCTTCACAGCTCCCTGAGCAGGTAGAAATAGCACTGGTTTAGATCACTGAAGTCTAATGAGTCTCCCTAAATAGTATTTTGATACTCAAAGGGAGTCAGTGAGCACCCTGCAACGTGAGAGACTTCACAAAACTCCCACGTGAGGATGTCCCTTGGGCACACACTGAAACTAGAGATAAAATGGCATTTCAGAATCAATACAATCAGATGCATTCTCCACCCGTAATATGTTTCCAAGAGGCTTCCCTCTGCACAAGTAGCCCTTCGTGTTTTCTATTGGTCACGGGGTCGCTTGTGTTTCAAACCTAGAAGAGCCTACAAACCCAGAACAGTATCCCAGTGAACCCCAGGTGAGGCTCTGGGGAGATGCTTCTGATCAGGGAGGCTCTGGTTCTCTCCTGAGCAAGCTTTCCTGTATATATTGCAGGTATTTACAAAGGCATCTTGCAAGCGCCACTGAGAGTTACCTACCCAGGCACTTGTTAAGTGTCTATCAGAGTCTTGACAGTAAGTTGCCTTGCTCACCCAGGGAAATCACGTCTGTAAAACACATGCTCCAGCATAGGGTGCAAGACCCTTCACACTCAAGCCCCACCAATCCATGCAGCTCTCCCTCCTAGCCATCAAGGCCATCCCTGAGCTTTGCAGCCTGTTCCCTCACAGCTCAATGACATTGTGCCATCGCTATACCTCTAGGAGACCCCAGAGAAACAGCAACAATCTTACTGATATTTCAACCAATCCCCCCCTCCCGCCCCCGCGCGCGTATCCTTTAAAACCTGGTCAAATCCCTAGTCCTCATGTCTTAGAAAATCTTTCTCCTGCTCACACTGAAAAAAAAATGTATCTCTTTCCCCAAACTGAAAAAACCCTAACTCACATAGTCTTACATTGTACAAAATACTCCCTGTCTTCCTTTTCCACCTGCCCAACTAGGTTGAAAATAACCTAAAACCAAAAAAGCCAATGATTTTACTTTCGGGAGCTCTCCACTGATACACATAGCAAACTGGCATAAATAATTATCAAATGAAAGAACGGACGATAACAAGAACAAACACAACCATCTCAAGATGCTCTCACCAAAGGCCATAGGCATTTAAAATCTCAACAACGTACGTTCATTATAGTTCCTGTTCGAGCCCCTCAGCATAGATTTTTCTCTTCACTGGGATGTAATTTATCCCTTTGAGTTTGAACGACATTATCCATCCTAAAAATTACATTTCAGAAAAACACAGGTAATAAACACTGTGCTTTGGACAGCTATCTGTATACCAGACACAGTTGCTCGTCGCTGAATAGGCCCCACCACTGATTCCTTCGGGCTGCCTGTACTCAACTCGGCCTCTGCATGATGCCCCTCGTGACAGATGGTATCTCTCCAAGCATCCCATTGTTCTTCTTTGCATTCCTTCAGTAGGTACTCACAATTAACTCACATCTCTCTTTCTCCCAGTTACATGTATGGGCCAACATGAGGCTTTCAACAAAAGAAACACTTTACCACATGCTAATAACGCCAAGGAGAAATAAATTTCTTCTAGAATGAATTCAGTCCTGTTGCTGAAATGTATTCAAAAAATTTACCTTCCAATCAATTTCTCAAAATAAATAAATAAATAAACTTGGTTAATTCTAGGAGCCCCTGTTTTCCATACAATACACTTTCTTGCAATATGTAAGTTGGGCATTTAGCCTTGTTATAAAATATTTGAGACCTGGTTTGCAAGGAACAAACACAGACCATTTACCAGGCTTCACTAAAACATTACCCATTTGACAAAATGGACGCTTCACCTTTTGACTAATTACTCTTCCCTTGATGTTCTTTCATGATTCCGTAATGATAAATAATCTGACCATGGCATCGGAGTCTATGAAAAAAATCCATTTTTCAGGAAAAAAAAAGTTCTAACTGTCAAACTACCCCCACCCCACACCGTGCCTGGATTCGCACTTCCTCGTTACAGAAGCTGGTACTCAGGTATAGACTAGGGGGTCTCAGACCCAAAGGCTGTTGGGAGCCAGAGAAGAGCGGCCAATGACTAGAGTGGTGTTTGGATATCTAAATATCAGGGAGTGAGGGACACGGGGACAAAGTCCCAAGCGATGACCTGAACCCATGAGACATTCCCACTTCATTCTAGCCCATTCCCGTACCCAAATGTGAGCTCCATGTCTGATGCTTCTCCAAAGGAGCTGGAAATTGGGATTCATTTTGGGATATCACTTAAGGCTTGACATTTTGCAGCCTCTAACTTAGAAGCTCTTTTGATTTCCTCCTAATGTCAAATTATCTGTTTTCTCCTTGATGTTTCTTTCATAAGAAAGAAATTTTGCATTTTACCAATCTCTCAATACACTTTGACCGAAAGAACCCAGGAAAAACACATGACGAAGATAACAACACTCTGGGGGCAAAGGCAAGAGGTGTACTTTGCCTTCAAAGCCCTATGGCTTCAGGCAGGTGGATCAACTTCTCCAAACCAAACATTTCATCATCTATAAAATAGAAATGATTCTTCTACCTGATCAGATCATCCATTATGTTATTGCTATGAAATTAGGTTAATTGGAGCATGTCTGAACTCTAAAGCACCAATCCATTCTCAGGAATGACGGCTGCATTGTCTGTCTTCCCAAGGATCAATTAGAAGAAAAACAAAATAGCATTGGGGTAGCAGGCCACCACTTATTGCAAAAACGAAAAAATAAAAGACAGAAATCTTCAGAAATTTGGGTAGGGGTCAACAACTACCCCGCTGTTAATGTGTCTAAATCTCCATCTTTATAGTTCAGGCAGAGTCTTGGCTTCTTTTACAGACCTTGGCACTGAGACCACCCATCCTAGTAACCAAGCAGTCTTCACTCCAAGATCTCTAGATGCTGCAGGATATCTGACTGCAATCTTTCAACTCGGGATTTAGAACGACTCAAAAAGACTTATTATATGTGATGAGATCCACATGTTGTCACAAAGGCTGAATAATTTCCCTAACTCGGGGCAGATGGAGTTTGCCACCCAATGGGCTGTGACGTCAGCCTCTGGCCCCTCCCACTTTGAAGTTGAATCAGGAAGTTCCGGTTCTATCCAATTCCGCTTCTGGGGGGGTTCTAGATTTGTTACTCGCAACTGTTCTAAGGAATGTCGCCTCTAAACACAGATAATCCTCAGCCGTCTCCAGTTAGCCATGGGAACAGCTAAGCAATGCCGCCGTCTACCCCGAAGGCGCCTCCCTTGGAACAGGTCCTCCGGCTTCTGTACGCCAGTCACTTCATGGTACAAATTAACCGGGACCTACATTAACCTAGTCATGGAAATAGCTTAGACCAAAGTTGGGCGGTAGTTTTTATGGGGAAAAAAGTATATATCATTGGTTTTATAGGTCACAGCACGAATGTCACAACTACTCTGTATGATCACATGACATCAGCCCAGAGACAATACCTAAATGCTACAGCATTGCTAGAACAAATTAAACTTTCACTATAAAAGCATGAGAAACTCATAGTTTACCCCCTCTTCGCTTCGGCTCTTCTATTCATCCCACACGAAGTGATCTACTGGAGTATCAGGACATAGTCGACTGCTGATGAAGAATTGTTGCCCTGAAAATGGTTGCCAAATAGAACTAACAAAACACTACAAAACATTCTACAAAGGGACACAATTCTCTTCTCAAAGCTAGCCTAGGAGGTGGCTGTTTCATTTCCCACTTCCCCAGAAAGGAAACGAAAGACGAATTAGCAAGCTTAATGAACTGTCTCACAGAATCGCAGGGGAGTGAACACGGGCAGGAACACACCCCAGCTTTCGCCGGCCTCTCTCCGGCTTCAACCAAAGCAGGCGGGTACCCTTGTGTACATGCGGGGATTCCCAGACACCTCTGAAATTCCTGAGCCTGTCTGAGATTGGATATACTCACTATTCTTTCACTAAGTAAGTTTCATCATAATAAGTATCTTTAAGGTTTCGCTGAAATGAATACCGTCATAAAATGAAAGGAAAAACTGGGGTTAAATTCCATTTGCCATCTTCTCAGTTTTAGTTAAGACTATAAATTTCAGTTATACACTTTTTTTCAGAAGAAATTAGTAAGGCGATAATGGGTCCATTTCTGACGCGATACACAGTTTTAGATACAGTAAGTCAATTTTCTGGTAGTTTTATTGGGTCTCAGTAGACAGGTCCGTCTTTTTCTTGTAATTAGTTTGAAAAGCAAATCACTTTTACAAATAACTTCAAGCACCCTGTATTATGGATCACCCTTAGAACAACTACTAAAACGAAAGAACCCCATTATTTAAAAATGCAAATACTTCACAAGAAGAACCTGTGAGCACAGTGCTATTTCTATTGGGCAGCATTCTTAAGCATGCTATTTTAAACGGTTTTTTTCTCTTAATGTCGAATGTGTTTCTTATAAAATAAATTCCACATCCTTGGCAGCCATAGTCAGTCCTTGCTGAGGGTTCTCGCCCTTATCTGAGCATTGCCATCTATGGTGTTCAAAGCAATTCAGTTTCAAACATTTTCAGATAACCAGCGTCTCTCATTATAAATTAACCATGAGGTATAAACAGAAAGTTAATAAAAGGAGTCAAAAGAGTTCTTTGTCTCCACCAATTTACATACCTTTAGCTACCAAGCCATAGAAAGTAAAGCATGTTTAGGTTTTTTTTTTTTTTTTAAAAAAAAGCCCCCTGGAAAGTACCCGCTTTTCACAGATCTGCCTAATCACTACACTGACTAATGAAAAACAAACCTCCCGGGAGCTCAGCAAAGCAAGATTTGTTCTCTGATAACAAGCTGGAAGGGGTGCAATAGTAAATACAATGGGTAATCTCGTTCCGGTTAACTTCTCTCTCGGAGGGATATGAAAGATGCCACCGATAGGGGAAATCAGAACTGGGACGCACAGAACAGCTCTAGTCAGTGGCTGTGCTGAACGGGGTCAAAGCTATGTCACATGCAAATTTGCTCTCAACTCATCCCTCCCGCAATGTTTTGTCCATTGGTGCGGTAGACCCATGGGTTTCAACAAGGGCTAAAAGACGCATAGCCCTGGAGTATGGCTCAAAGCTGTGACTCCAACCGCGCAAGCAACCAAACTTCTGTCTTCAGAGAGCCATTATTGGTCTACCCACACCCTTAAAGGCCTCATCGCCAGGCTATAATTCCTTTGAAATAATATTCTTTTTTTCTCCTATCTTCAATGCCTAGCAAAGGGTCTGTCAATGAGAATACCAACATTCCATCCTTCCCAAATGCCAACTTCTCTGCCAATTTGCCATTTACAGAAAGTGCTTCTTTGCCCCTCGAAACAGCCTGCTAGTGCAAAATGTTTAAATGATTAAAAAACATATTAAGTCATATATTTGTAAATTATACTTTAAATGAAATGAGAGGCTCGTTCTTGCAAGAATCTCTTTGGAAGCACAATTACTTTGCACACACACTCACATACAAGCAATGGTTAAGGCCCATGGCAAATAGAAAGTGGTATATTAAAGTTTATACACATTCAAATATCCATAACTGGTTATTACCCAAAATAGCTTTCCAACTTCCTTAAAACTCTGGAAACAGAATTTACTTTAAATTGAGGAGAAATAAGAGCGGGTCTGGTGCCAGATGAAACAGAAAGATATCAAAACTCAGAAGAAAAGAAAAATTAACTTCCTGGAATATATAAAAAGATTTAAAGACAGTTAAAGGTCAGCTTTTTTATTTCTCATCAGTGAGCTCCCAGCTGACCTTTGATCTTTGGGCTTATGCACTTCAGACTTGACAGACAGACATCATTAGATATGGAAATTATATGAAAACAGAAACAATAGTCGAGCACGCCTCTTCAAGTACACCCCATTTTTATTTAATATTGTCATTTTGGGTTTCCATATATGCATTCAACCAAAGCTAATCCCTTTTTATGTAAATGGAGACAAATCAAATTTTTTTGATTTGGGATTGGATTAATGATAATCTTACCTTTCCAGAGTTAAAGGCAAACTCTGCATCTGATTAAAGCTCTACTTCTGGAGAGAAGAGAATATAATGGTATTTAAAATTAAGACAACTTTATAAAGTTTTTCTAAAAGAGATCAGCATCTTTGGATAAGAACATATAAATGGATGGCTCTAAGCAAACGTGTGAGTCTGTCAATAAATGCTACCAGGACCTCACAGTTTGGAGGCTGCGACTTTGGATGGGACAGTCGGTCTATCTTTACTTGTTAACTGTGGCAGATGTACCAGAAGGGCCTATCATAGCTGCTTCCCCACAGTATGATCCAAACTTTGGTCATGTCCCTACTTTGAAAAGTCTTTCTCTGCGGGATACTTTCAATGATCAGTGCTGATAAAGTCATTCTGGAATATGGAAGTTCCTTTCCATAATGATAAGCATTTCAAGTTCTCATCACCCTTCTCTCCCCCACTGACCATCAAAATCTGTCTACTAAAAACAGGGCAAGGGTCAACATGAATTGCTTATAGACTACCCTTGCAGAGATGAACAGAGGCAAAAGAGGAAAAAAGAAAAAGAAAGGAGGGGAGAGAGAAAGGAAGGAAGGAAGGAAGGAAGGAAGGAAGGAAGGAAGGAAGGAAGGAATAAGAAAGAGAGAGAGAAAAAGAAAGAAAGAGGGAAAGAAAGAAAGAGGGAAAGAAAGAAAGAAAGAAAGAGGGAAAGAAAGAAAGAGGGAAAGAAAGAAAGAAAGAAAGAAAGAAAGAAAGAAAGAAAGAAAGAAAGAAAGAAAGAAAGAAATTGCTTAGAATTGCTTATCCTTGAGAACTTTCCCATCAAAAATTTAGCCAGGCCAAGCAAGTAGATAAAGCAGGTGTACTTTTCTCATTTTTCTGAGTCTGATGTTTCCTTGTTTAATGTATCTTACAATCTGAATTTGTCTTCAAATGTTTTCATATAATTTCCTTGATATTATTTCCTACACGTTAGCAATTAGAAATCAGCCATGATTCCCCCAACATCTTGACCACCAAGAGACAAGTAGGTCTTAATTGAATGTCTTAATTACCATTGGAGGGTTATGGCTCCCCATCTGAGAGTTTGTAATGAACCAGCGTTGGTTTGATTGACTGTAGACGGATGGAGCTTTGGGATATTTGAGGATTAGTGACCCCAATTTGTAATGTTTGCAAAGAAAAATGGAAAAGGTGAGATTTAACTTTACTTGAACTTTCACCCCACAACACCATTAAGAACCATTAAGATATTAAGATATCGTACATGGAACATTTATCCTCCGGGTCTCATGGCCGCCTGTCTCCTCCACAGCTCAGCTCCCGTGTAACCCTGGCTATTGCTCGCTGGGCACTCATCTAGGCCGAGGCTGAACCTGCTTCATTTGTCAACTCTATTACCCTGTCTAACTTCCCCAGTAGAAGGCATTGCTACTGGCATCTCAGATACTACGGTATATTTTAAGATTCATTTTAAACTGGGACTGACTCGTGAGATCTCCACAATACTTGCTTGCTGTGGGATAGTTGCACGCTACGTGAAGACGTGCCACCGTGATTGGTTTACTAAAAGGCTGAACAGCCAATAGCAAGGCAGGAGAGGTTAGCCGGGACTCGGGGCAGAGAGGGGAACCCAGGATGAGCCTAGATGTTCTGATTTTGCCAGCGAGACAGGCAAGTCAGACTCACAGTACACTCAGGAGAGGTAAAGAGTCACGTGGCAAACGTAGATTAATAGAAATGGGCTAATTTAAGTGCTAAAAGCTGAAAACAAGCCTACGCTAAGGCCAAGCTTCCATAGTTAATAACAAGTCTCTGTGTCATTATTAGGGAACCGGCGACCCAAGGAAAATCAGACAAGAAAGTCCAGCGACAATCGCTACTATTATTTTATTGGCGAACATCGCCTTGCCATCTCATCGTTCTTCTCGCTGTGTTTTAAAACCTAAGACACAAACAATCCTCAGTAAATGAAACTAAAGACACAGACAGGAAGGGGGGCAATTTCAGGCACAGTGCTTGGGCTTTTTCCAGGCCGAATTATGTACAATCCCAGAGGACCCCAGAAGCCGGATGTTCTCTAAGTACATAACAAATAGTATTCACTCTGGGAGGACCATAGGTCAGGGAAAAGGAAAAGCATTATGTCTAAACAACAACTAAAGAAAACACTCACCACTTGAAGAACTGCTCAGATTTGAGCAGGAAATAAGAAACTGGGGCTACAGAGCAATAAATAGTGATAAATGTAAAAAGAAAACGATTGGACGAAATAATAGGCTATGGGCCGGGAATACAGCCTAGTCATAAAGGGCTTTCCTTCCGTGTAAAAAGTTCATGTTAAATCCCCAGTCCGAAACTATAATCGTATAATACAAAGTAAAATGCAACCCAGGGTACACACTGCTAAACTCTCTTCTGGCTGTGAGTGGGAGACACTGGCGAAGCCTTCAAAATAACTGATAATAGAGTTGGACCTAACAGTGTGTAGTAAGTTCATTTGTGGAGCTGAATGGAGGGAGTTGTCTTCAAAAGAGAGCAAAGACGAAGGAGGTGAGATTGAGAGAGCATTAAAGGAATGGTACCGGGCAAAGGCACAATATACCCTGAACTTCAAACACCCGCCAGAGACAGGTTGCATAAAAAGGGCCACAGCCAGGGTCAAGCCTCAGGAAAAGTGAGCTGGCAGGGGCAGCAGAACAAATGGACAGGAACAAAGTGATCAAAGCAGAGTCGGGGCTGGGGTGGAAGCCAGTGACAGATATGGAAGGAACCTTCAAGGTTAAAAGAAAAGAAAACACCAAAGCTCCCCAAAGCTCCCCGGAGGGGTCGGGGACACCAGGAGAACTCAGACCACTGAACCAAGTAAGCAGGGCTCGCAGGAGCTCACAGAGACGGAAGCAGCAACCACGGAGCCTGCGCGGGTCTGTGCCCTGTCCTCCGCACATACGTTACTGATGTTGGCTTGGTGGTTTTGCGGAACTCCTAACAGTGGGAGTGTCTCTGACTCTCTCTCCTGCTCTTCGAACCCTTTTCCTCCTACTGGGCAACCTCATGCAGCCCTGATCTGAGGGTGTGTGCCTAGTTCTGCTGTGACTTATACTGTGTTCAGTTAATATCCCTGGGAGACCGGCTCTTTTCTGAGGAGAGGACTTGGGTGTGGGGAGACCGGGAGGAGTGGAGGGAGGGAAAACTGTGGTTGGGATGTATTGTAGGAGAGAAGAATAAATTTTAGAAAAAAGTAGGCGGGGTTTATAATAACTGACATTAGGAAAGCCGCTTGAAGCGGAGCCTGAAATGGTTCTATTAGTTGTAACCAGGCAGTTTTTCTGTCTGAATCTGGCCCTGTCGGCCTCTGAAAATGCAGCAGATTTCCTAAAACCTCGAAGGTAATTAAACGTAGGCTAAAGGGGCAAGGGAAGACGGGCAACCTGGAAAGACCCCGCTATTCCACAGTGTGACCAGATGTCCGAGTTAACCAACCATGGAACTGTGATTTACAAGTTAAAATAGTCCAGTGAAGTTTTCTCATTAATATATAAATACACCCAAGTCCTCTCCTCTTCTGCTTCCCTTCGGAAAAGAGGGAACCTTCATCCGACGATGGATGGCGATACAGACAGAGACCCACATTGGAGCACCGGACTGAGTCCCCCAAGGTCCAAATGAGGAGAAGGAGGAAGAACATGAAAAAGGAAATCAGGACCGCGAGGGGTGCGATCACCCACTAATACAAGGGGACTGATCTAATGAGAGTTCACCAAGGCCAGTTGACTGGGACTGAATGAGCATGTGATCCAGCCAGATTCTCTGAATGAGGCAGGATTCTCTGAATGTGGCTGGCCCGGAGTCTTTCTGAAAAGCCATTGACAATGACACTGGGACTTGTTTCCTCTGCATATACTGGATTTTTGGGATCCAGTCTGTTTGGATGCTCACCTTCCTGGACCTGGAGGGAGGGGGGAGGAGCTTGAACTACCCACAGGGCGGGAGACCCTGAATGCTCTTGGGGATGGAGAGGGAGGAGGGGAGGGAGTGGGGGGGGTGGGAGGGGATTGGGAGAAGGGGCGGAAATGGAGACTTTTGTATTTTAATAAACTTTGAGAAAAAAAAAACACCAAGCTAACATCAATAACATATAGATAGATAGATAGATAGATAGATAGATAGATAGATAGATAGATAGATAGAGATGGATGGACAGACAGATACATAATTGGACTTCTTTGCTGTTGCTCTTCTAAGTAATGTGATAGCAGGAGAGAGATAGGAGACAACCCCAGATGAGAGCTGTTCAGAGCAAGTGACAATGGACAGAGACCAGCTAGAGGGTCTGAAGATAAAACAGGAAGCAGTTACAGTGATGGGCAGAAGGCTCCCGTGCATGGGGACCACTGAGACCACGTGGTATATCGAAGCAATGGGCGGCAGAGAGCTGGTAAGAATAAAGCCCAGACCGGATATTTGCCTGGTCATACATAAAAGGGCTGGGTGGAGAAAGCAGGATTGGGAGAACAGATGCCAGGAAATGATGGTAGTTTACCAGCCTGAGTAAGAAAAATGAAAGATGAATTTAGAAGCAACGAGATCAGAGTCCCGGCTCTGACGTTTACTACTAGCCAAGTGGCCTTAAGGTTCTGTTTCCTGATCGTGACGATGGAAATAACGCGTCAACCTTGCAAGCATCTCAGTAGGGTTAAAGATCATCTCTTGTAGTCGGAGGCTGCTCGTTCATTCCCGGTCGCTCAGACACGAAATAATCACACAGAAATTGTATTATTGGCAATACTGTTTGGTCACTAGCTTAAGCATATTTTTAGCTAGCTCTTATATCCTAAACTAACCCATATCTATTAATCTGTGCATCACCACAAGGCTGTGGCCTACTGGCAAGGTTTCCGGCATCTGTCTCCTCCTTAAGGCAGCTACATGGAGCCTCACTGACTCCGCCTACTCTCTCTCTCTCTCTCTCTCTCTCTCTCTCTCTCTCTCTCTCTCCCCCCCCCCCTGCATCGCTGTTTGGATTTCCTGCCTAGCTTTACTCTGTTATGCCATTGGCAGAAAGCAGCTTTATTCGTTAACCAATAAAAGCAACACACATACAGAAGGACCTCCCACACCAGTATCCGCAATGCCATTAGCACAGAATAGACAGGAGGGAGCAGTGAAAACACCCTTCCATGACCTCAGTGCTTGTCAATCATCCCATTACTCATCCACTCTAGCCACGTGAACCTTCTTTGTTTCCTGAATATGTCAAGCTCATCCCAACCAGCTCTGTCTGCTCACTAGGGAAGAAAAGACATGTATGTAAGATGTGTATCACCTTTATGAGTCCATCCTAACATTACTGAGTACCATTGCATGGCCATGTCTTAATGGCTCATTGTTAGCACTACCAAGATGGCATACCATAGACGCTCAACAAAGAACTAATAGATAAGCCATTTACAATTTGTCTTTAGAGTATCTTAAACTCTACAATTTAAAGTATACTAAACATATCACCTAGGCTTAAAGTACTGGGACATTATAGTATTGGAATAGTAAAAAGTTGCTCAAAAATCATCTGGGTTGGTGCCCACAAACTTCCTGGGTGAATGTGCAGTATCCAGAGCAAACACTGGGGATCTGAGAATAGAAGCAGGTAAGTACTTGCCTGCCTGCATGAAGCCCTGGATTAAATCCCCTGGTGTCACATCACCAAGAGGTGGTGGAGCATGTCTGTAATCCAATACTTGGGAGCCAGAGAGAGACAGGTCAGGAATTCAAGGTCATCTTCAATGACTTAGGGAGTTTGAATATAGACTCGAAGGCATGATCTAGGAAGAAAGAGAGGGAGAGAGCTAGGGCCCTCCCGTCATAGCTAGGACAGAGCTAACACGCACCACGTTGAGCCTCTTGAAGAACACGGAAGACCTCCCAGTTCAGTCAGGAAGAGGCCTCAGAACAGGGAAGTGCCAAGAAAACACGAAGGCAAGGCCTTCATGAAGACCCTACTCATACCGCAGCGAGAACACTGTTGTGTGTCCTGCTGTGTTGATACAGGTTAGAATCAGTTATCAGTCGAATTCCACCTGCTCATTGCCACGACCCTGTAACGACGACAGGAAGACATCTTTGTGGAAATCCTGACAGGACACTGAGGGGGCCATGTATGGTTGAGGGTGATGTTGCAAAATCAAAATCACCAGGAATGCTGCCTACAGCATGTAAGAAGTAGATATTTGGTAAAAACTTCTTTGTTGATACTTATAACCCAGGCTATTAATACGTAAAAACAAAAATAATAGTGTGTGCCTTACTACCTAAAATCTAAGAGAGGTCACAGCAATTTCTATAACTGCAGTCCTCTGAGGCAAACAAGAAAAAGTAAAGTATGTATCACCAACAAGTCAGAAGAGCCTTAGAATAAACCCCTATCTTCACAATTCTCAAGATAAAGAAGGACGAATTACTCGTGAAAGATATCGTCTTTTAATTTTGTCCTTGTTCGGGAGCCTCCGCAAAATTAGCCTTCCGAGGACATTCTCTATGAGCCTCTCAGCCACATAGTGAAATCCAACAAGGTCCCCATCTCTTGGGAAGAAAAGAAACCATTCCTCACAACTTCCACTTGGCATCCCCGTTTCTTTGAGGTAGAAGGCCGCCACACCGACTTTATCTTGGAAAGACTTTTTTCCAAGAAATGAGAGTTCCAAGCTCTCCAGATGTTGCGAAACCACTGCTGCATTTGTGTTTCTCTGGCCGAGCCTGGCAGCCTGCCTTAAAGACATAGTATTCAGCGTGTGTCCTCGTGGCACAGCTCCCAAGTCTCCCAGAGGCTTACGAAGCAGGGGCTTTTTCTTTCTGAGGAAGTGTTCGCTTTCAGATTAGAGGCGTCCATGAACTAAATCAGCTGTTTCTCCTTGTCAGGGGATCAACTGGAGACCATGGGGAAATGTATATGTAGCTGTAGATGATACACAGCTAGACCTTAACGACGCAAATAAATTTTCAAGAGTCTATTTCTGTTCATTTATCTTTTTATTTATAACAATATGACAATTATTCACTCCAACCAGGGTTGTTAGTTGGAATAAGAAGCCCCCCTCCTGTAGGTTCAAAGGTTTGAATTCTTGATCCCCAGTGGGTGGCACTGTTTAGGGGAGGTTTAAAAACTGTGACCTTGCTGGAGGAAGTGTGATACTGTGGTAGGTTTTGAGGTCCCAAAGACATGCCCGATTTGCTCTCTCTTCTTCGTTCTTATGGTTGGAGGTGAGGGCACTGAGTAACTCCTGCTGCCATGCTCCCACCAGGACGGTGGCGGACTCCTCCCTCCGGACCTGTGAGCTCTGATAGACCTTTTCCTTCTATGGTTGCCTTTGTCTTTATTCAACAGAAAAGTAGCTGAGACGCCATGCAGTCAACTAAGGGCAGATAATACGGGCAACTTCTGGCGAGTCAAGTGCCTAAACGTTGTCCCAATGTCTCTCAGACGTGTAAGGCTGCTTGAGCTGAATTGTTCAGACTATGAATGATAAACGATTACTAGAGAAAATGCAAAAGGTAAACAGAGTAAAAATCCAAAGAGTTGATACCTTGACAATCACCCTGCCTGATGTGTGTCTATAAACTATGCATGTGATATTATGCAAATGCAAATATAATAGTATGTAAATTGGTTAACGACCAAGTCCTTGCTCATCCATGGTCTTTTGCTCTCCCCTCCCTGGTCAACGAAACAGCCCATGATGCACCATCATTCCGTAACTCCCTCTGGAGCAAGAAACAAGTAAGTATTTCACAGATATTTGGTACTTGCTTTTCTCTACTGTCTATGCAGTAAAAACACATGTTCCTTCCCAGGGTTCCTCCCCCATTCTGGACTCTGTCTTCCTCATGCAGAAGCTGAGGGCTCTGCTTCCTCACAGGTGGGGGTCCCCACACCCCAGAGGCCACTTCTCGTCAGTTTCCTTCTCATCTGTGGCACAAGGCCTCACTGGATAAATATAATTAAATTAAAAAATAGTATTAAGTGATAGCTACTGATAAAAGTTACATATATGACTGAACAGTGAAGGGCTTCTTGGTTATTTTTATAAAGGAAAGAAAATGCTAGCGATAAGGAGTTGGCCTTGCTGAAAATATGACCTGAGTATTTAAGGAGCGACGTAAAACATTTCACAACAATTAATATCTCATAAGCATCAGATATATATATATATATATATATAGCACTTGATTTTCTAAGAGTATTAAATATAAGTATTATATTTAGGTATCGAAAATAACAGAAGAATCTATTAGGCATAAAAATACAAATAACTAAATATGAACAGTGGCATAAACTTCATCTATTTAATATATCCCACATCCTAGACGCTGCTAAATGCTATGGGAAAACAAAAATGGAATCCAATAGAACCCTTAACTCAGAAAGGTCAAAGTTAAGTAAAGTATTATGCCATAAAAAAACAGTAAGTCATCTTGAACTTTTTACGTAAAAAAAAATGGCAAACCAATTTATCAAAATATTATTTTAATATATACTCAGATTTTAGTGAGACATCTTATATACTCAGCCACTGTAAGTCTTCAGAATTTAGTGTATGTTCTAGAAATTTAGGCTAGCCACACTTTAATTGCTCAAGAACCTCCTACAGTTGATATATATATATATATATATATATATATAATAAAATATCATATCAGAACACATAGCGATGGCTTATCTGTAAGAATAAACTAAGATACTCAGTGTACAAACAATCCCCTAATCTCAATATCAGAAACATATTCCTTGCATAAATTAAACGAACCTCACAGGCTGGCATGAGGTGCTGACCACCACAGTAGCCTGTGAACCCAGGCTTGGGTACCTCAGTACATCAACACAGCTAACAGTGAAGAAAAACAGGAGATGAGCCACATCAAATGATTCCACCCAAAAATGGCCTGCATCGCTCCTGTTTGTGTTTCATCGATCAAAGAAAGTAGCGTAATTCAGATATCAGGAAGTCAAATTTTCTCATTTGACCAGAAGACTGAAGGCTGGAGACATTTGCCGTTCCAACACCAGTGATCATCACAAGGACGAAGCAAATGTCACGAACCAAGGATGGAAAGAAAGATGGGTGACAAATGGGGAGAGGCGCCCAGACCCACTCCAGGGGGGAAATGAGCAAGGACAAGAGCACAGGCTCAGCAAGGCCAGGGAGAACACAGCATCCTTCAGCAGTACCTCCTGGAACTATCTTACATGTGCGGAGGATGATCCTAACTAATTAACTTGATGAGTCAGGCATCTTAGCTCCACTATAGATGTCAAATCAGCAGACACAATAAAGAACGTAGACTACAGTACATGCTGAATTTACATGTTTTCAGTGTAGTTCTACATTAATGGTACTTTTAGACCGTTTATTCCGGGGCTGGTGATACGGCTCAGAGGATAAGAGCACTTCTGCTCTCCCAGGGGACCTGAGTTTAGTTCCCAGTACCCATGTTGGAGAGCTGACAACCACCTGGAGCCCCAACTTCAGCAGGTCCAACACACGCTTCCAGCCAATGAGGGTACCCACACAAATGGTATATTTTCTTGCGCACATGCACGCGTACACACACACACACACACACACACACACACACACACACACATCAATAAAAAAAAGTAAAATAAACCATTCATTCATTTTGAGTTTAGTTAACTCTGAAACAGTCATACAACCTATTCTGGGATCTTAGAAAATGGGGGATAGGAATAGTCACAGTGACTAACAACACATTTACTATTTTCTAGAACCTCTAAGAGAACAAAAGTGAGCGTGGACACTCATGTCACAGGACACTTTCCGTTCCTAAGTGGTACCCTGTGCTGCCACTGAGAGGCCAATTTGTTGGAAAGCCTCCTCTCCTCGCCTAAGACCCAGGGGCCCTTGGGGACGTGCCAACTCTATCTGGAAATGTTTTAGATATTATACAGCTGTGAGATTATTAGAACCTGAAGGAACCAGGAATGGTAGCACTCCCATGATCCTCACCCTTGGGAGGGAAAGGCAGGAGGATCATGAGTTCAAAGCTAGTCTGCACTAGGCTACACTGAGAAATCCCACACTAGCTCAGAACTGAGTATAACAAAGGGTTATTTATTTAGGGGTGGACTCACAGATCACAGTCCTCTCTGCTTGAACAGGGAATAGCAACCGAATCCAGCAGCCAGAAGAGAGGGACACGCTTTACATCGGCATTTATATTATAAGAGGCCACGCCCAAGTGGGCAGGTAACTTGAAGGCTACTGGCTGTAGGAATTCCGACAGCAGGCACTTGGCGTGAGAAATAGTACGTCATTGCCTCAACATGTTACAGGCAGAATTATTGTAAGATCAGACATTTTCATTACCGGGGGAAGACCTAAGTGAGATGAAAATATATGTCCACACAAAACTCACACATGAATGTCCACAGTAGCCTATTCAAAATAGCCAGAGAGTAGAAACCACCTAAATGTCCAACAATTTGACAGGTTCACAGACAAAATGTATCAGGCAACATTATTTGGCAAAAAACGAAAGAAAGAAAGAAAGAAAGAAAGAAAGAAAGAAAGAAAGAAAGAAAGAAAGAAAGAAAGGAGGGAGGGAGGGAGGGAGGGAGGGAGGCAGGGAGGGAGGGAGGCAGGGAGGGAGGGAGGCAGGGAGGGAGAAAGGAAGGAAGGAAGGAAGAAAGGAAGGAAGGAAGGAAGGAAGGAAGGAAGGAAGGAAGGAAGGAAGGAAGGAAGGAAGGAAGGCAAATGCCAATATACAGTATAAGGTGGTCGAACCTTCTAAGCCCTATGCTGAATGGAACAAGCCAATCATAAAAAACCACTGGCAAGTGTCCATTTATCAAAATGTCAAGAGCAGGTAAAGCTTTACAAAAAGGAGATTAGTGAATCGGGAGAGGGGGAAACGGGAGAGCGGCCAGCACTGTGGTTCTATGAATGCTAGTTCGGCACACCTGTCTTTGAAACACATCTAGGGAACGTCGCGAGGCTGTCTACACAAGCGAACTGCTTGTTAGTTTTAGTAGTGGAGAAACAGAAGCAAAACTAGGAAGCTAAGTCAGCATGCTGGCCCAAAAGCCTGCCGTCCAATGTGACTGAACCGCACCCTCACCTGCCTAGCTGGCAGCCGAAAGACAAGCATAGGAGTTCCCAGCCGAGACGACATCCCCAAACCTCGGCTGCTCTGCTAACATTTTACAGAGCACTTCCACAAATCTCTCCATGGATTCTCCTTGTCGGGGTCTCTGGATTGGCCTCCTTGGGCCACAGTTTCTGGGTTTTAATGTGACTTTCTGGGTGTAGCAATCCCCAGACCAAAATGTCATCTAGTCGAATTTGCTTAAACGTCGTGAGGCTTAAAGAGGTATCAGGAGACAGTTTGACCTGGGGGCCCGTGGGAAGCAGGAAATCGTTTCCGGATCTTGAAATTCTAAAGCCTAATCTACTGCGCAAAAGCAGTGTCTACAAAGGTAAATTAGACTTGCAAATTACCTTGAAGTAATGTCACTGGGATACTAAATAAAAGATGATTAAGCGCAATCATGGCTATGTTCACTCGAAGCTATTCAGGCAAATACCACCACCAGTGGGGAGCGGTTAGAGAATAATAGTGTTGGAGAGAAAGTAGGTCTCACAAGAACGGGGCGTGGGGGGGGGGTGGAGCTGAAAGACAACCGTGATAGCTATGGTTCTTCGGGCTTTACTGGACCCAGACTTTGGGGTGCATGAAGAAGCAAAT
Organism: Myodes glareolus; assembly: GCF_982192425.1. Lineage (NCBI taxonomy): Eukaryota > Metazoa > Chordata > Mammalia > Rodentia > Cricetidae > Myodes > Myodes glareolus. The sequence continues at coordinate 40,796,134 of NC_142052.1, read as the reverse complement.
AGTTCCTTTCCACACTCCCTTTCTCAAACAAAACCCTCGAAAATACAAAGGCATCACAAAGTTCAGCGTTTAAAGGGCACGGGCGTTTATTACAGGCCTGGTGGCAGCGAACTGCAATCCCATCACGGCAAACAGTGGAAGGAGGATCAGAGACTCAAGTCAGCCGGGGCTGCAGAGTGAGACTTCAGATATCTCCGATTGAATGTGGCGGCTCTGGACATCAGCCCTCTGCTCAGGGCTGCAGTAAGCGATCTCACTATTGACACCTTCCATAGTCCATCAATCAATAGACCCCTTTCCGTTTGAATTTATATAGGTTTAAGGGACAGATGATAATAAGAAAGGCGATAAAGATGCTATGAACAATATCTGTAGATGATCCTGAAGACATTGTATGTCTTATAATTCATTTTTGCTCATGAATAATCACAGCTCTCCAGAGTGAAGCCAGGAAGTTCAGCAGGTCAAGGTCAGGCTCAGCTACACTGTGAAAATGCGGTCAGCAGGACTCCACAAATATCAAAGCTTTATAGCCAGGAGGGGTGGCTCACACCTATAATCCCAGCACTCAGGAGGTTGTGGCAGGAGAAGGGCTTCTGGAAGTTCAGGGCCAGCCTGGGCTACATGAGTTCCAGACTACACAAAACTATAAAATAAGACCTCATTGTTACAAAGGGTTTCATTTTCTATACTCTCTGCTGTGTATAAATGTCAAGAATCATTCAATTACTTCCATTATTTAAGTACAAATAATTTAGGCTTCTAGTCAGAACGTGCAGTTTAACTGAAGCATCCTTTCACCAAGCCCGCTGAGTTCTGTTCCAAGAACACAGTCCGCTTCTTGTTACCCTTCCACCTTTTACCTGAATCGAAGAGGCAGGAAACATCTCGGTCTTTGTTCCACGCGAAAGCTCCATTATCCCGTCGCTGCAGATCAAAAATAACCCTGAGGTCTAAAGCTTCCTCCCAAAACCACCTCTTAACACACAGTCTATTATCTGCTTGGAGGAAAAGGATGTTCAGTGCAGTGGCCCAGGGGACTAAGCTTATTCTGAGTCTGAGCCAAGAGTCTAGCTCTGAACGGAATGGGATAAAGACTCTCCTAAGGCCCACGGCCAGAGATTTACTGAAGTCACCGCAGCAGGCACGTGGAAGCAGAAGACATTTTTTAAGGGTAATAATTCAAGAAAGAGGATGTATAAGCGAGCTGCCGAGCCGACTCGAAGGAAAACGAGTGAGTGGCTACAGCTAATGATAAGATTCCGAGGTAATAGAAGGAGGAAGTGAGAGGAGACAATTCTAAGACAGGAAATCTAGAGCAAGCATATGCTTCTCAAGTAGAAAAGTACCCCTGGCAGGGCACACAGCCAAGTCTGTGTGTGTGCTCACTTCCACCCCTACGGCCCTCGCTCCCCTCTCAATGACCTTTATACAGCATAGTCACAAGAACCCAGAGAGTTAAAAACACCTTTTATACCAAAATGACTCTTCAGATTTCCACTCAGAGAAAGGATAACACCAAAGATGTTCTTGCTGAAACGGAACGCGGCATCTTGAACTTTGTACATTAATTTACAATTATTATAAACTAGTATTGATTTAGATTAATAAAGTAAAACCAAACGCCAAGCTCCAAAACAAAATGTGGAAGCATCCCAGAATACTTCTGAAGCTCTGGGTCTGGTGGAGCATAAATTTATAATCGAATACCCTTTGCCAAGAAGCTGACAGAGATTCTAATATTCCTGAATTACTCTATGAAGGATGACTTCTGGAGAGGCCATATTAATGCTAGCCATCTGAAATACATTTTTAAAGGCAGGGAAAGTAGGGCATGTTTGCAAACCATATGCTTGATGGAATTAATTTCCAAGGCCCTAGGGGCAATTTATACACATTTTGTTGAAAAAAAAAAAACAAAGAACCATAGCATGTTAACATGAAGCCATGATGTGGCTGGCCAGGCATGTGGAGCGGTTGGAGGGCAAAGGTACTGTTGGCCAGTAAATTCCTTTACCCTCCACTGGTCACACACATACAGGGCTCCTGGGTGTCATCCTTCCCACGGGTCCCCCATTAAAATCTACTTGCAAGATAGCACAACACCACCATTTTGTCACCGGGACACGGGAAGCCATGTATTGATGCTCTTGGTGTCCGCTGCATGAACGCCCTGCCCCACTGTGAAATACAAGGCTTTCTCTCGTTGGACTAATTCCAACATGTTGAAAAAAACTGACAAAGTAATAAAGGCTCCATCGAATTGGAAGTTTACTATTAACCAGCTTACCATTCTCTTTTTCCTGTAAAGCCAGCCTCGATCTTTGGAAAGATAACTCTTACGCTTGAAACTGCTCTATAATTTGTTTGCGTTATGCAGAACTGGCAGGTTCCATTCGTACGCCTTCCGTCATCTTTGACGTCTTCCTCCACCTTTTTCTGACAATCCCACGTCGACATGCTAAAGAACCTAGCTCAACAATCCCAACCACTTTCCTACTAATGGAGGCAGGAACACGAAGAGACCCTTATTAATTCAGAAGTCAGACGTTAATTTGAGGAGCCGAAAGAAGGTCATTTTGTTAAAAGACATAAACACGGGAACATAGTGAAGAGATCCTTCTGCGTTCGCTGTGTCTCCAAAATCCAAGTTCGCTCTTGTCTCCGCGTCCATCCCCACACGGAATTTAATAGACGGCACCACACGTGTTTGGCAGTAACCCTGTCACTGAGCTATGTCTTGAATTGCACCCCCTGTGCCATATGAGTGTGTGTGTATGTGTGTGTTTGTGTGTATATGTGTGTGTTTGTATGTGTGTGTATGTGTGTGTATGTGCATGTATGTGTGTATGTATGTGTGTATGTGTGTGTATGTGCGTGTATGTGTGTGTGTTTGTGTGTGTGTATGTGTGTATGTGTATGTATGTGTGTGTGTGAGTGTGGGTGTGTATGTGTGAGTATGTGTGTTGCTGGGCACGGAACCTAGACTACTGCTCACGCTAGGCAAGTGTTCTACACCGAGAGACGCCTCCAGATCCCTTTGCCATTTTCAGCCAGGATGATGGAGTTGGTACGGACACTTAGGAGTCAGCCAGGAAAGGATCAAACACTTGAGGGCCTGAAGAAAGAGTTCATGTAGCTCTTATAGAGGACTTGTGTTTAGTTCCCAAGTGGACCCTATGCCTGTGGCCCCTGAGGGCACATGCACTCACATGTCCACATACTGACATGGACAGACAGACAGACAGACAGACAGACACACACACACACACACACACACACACACACACACAACGCTCACAAAATTTTTTTTCAAGTCCCTGTAGGAACCCTGAAACTCACAGTGGTAAATGCAGTGGACTAAATGAGGTACACAGAGGGAACGCTAGAGAGAGGGGTTTGTACAGACGGCCTCTGTGACTCAATTAGGCTATGGCCATGCAATATCTAAGATCCATCTTCTTTTCTCCAGAGAGTCAGAAACACAGATTTTCATGTAGAATTTGCTAGAAACTACAACATCTTCAAACTTTTCAACATCTTAAATGGGCCAACTCCAGGTGAGCCAGACGACAGCTGCCAATCACCATGGTGTGTCCCATGGTCACCCATCTGGTGTCTCTGCTGCACACCCATCCTTGCCTAGCCCAATCCCTCATCTCACCCACAGAATTCATGAGTAGCGTGGTGGGTAATTTTGCATCAATGTGGAGAATGTTTTTAGATGTTTTGATATTTAAAATGCTGAACTTTAGGTAAAGCAAACTGTCTTCTGTCTGCGGACTGGCCTGGCCCTAGCACGTGAGAGTAGATGAAAGACAGCATCAGTCTCCGCGCGGAGGAATTTTCTCAGAGACGACTTCAGATACGGACACGCCCTTGGCTCTCCCGGCGCTCCTGCCGGCCAGCCCCAGCTGCGGCTTTGGAACTCGAGAGCTAACACAATCACACAAGCTGATTCCTGAAAATAAACCTCTTTCTACACACGCGCGCGCGTGTGCACACACACACATACACACACATACACAGACACACACAGAGGGAGAGAGAGAGAGAGAGAGAGAGAGTCAGAAAGTCTACAAATAATATGGATGCGTGAAACACTCAAGTCTTCGCTGTCCCATAAAACGTCCAACTCATTAATCCTACCATGTTTTATCACAACCAGAGATCGACTAGCCGTCAGCAGGCAAACGGAAACTACTGGGATGGAACCAGCAGGTGAGAAAGAAAATCGTGAGAGATAATCGAGAGGGGCCAGACATGTGGTAGAGTCTGTTTACTACTTAGATTTAGATTTAAATGTGGGAACATGTTGTGTTTGAGTTCAAGAAGGTTCAAAAAAAATCATGCTTTAACAGGATGAATCTGCTTTAAGGCAAGACGTGGGGAATATTTTGCGGCCTTGTTTAATATAATTAAATAATTAATTCAATCAACCAATTAAAGGTGAAAAGAAAAAATGCTGGTTAACAGTTATCACAGCATCGGGTGTGGGCTGCAAGAATGCACCTGAGAAAAGTTGGGTGTAGGGTAGCCTCCTCCATTTGGAGCTTGAAGGAAGACGGGGGTGGGGGGGCTCCTCAGGACGAGTACCCTGTCTGAACACAGGCAGAAGGACAGGGAGTGAAGGTGGGGGGCATCGTCTACAGAAGACACAGTCTGGGAATACGTGAGAAGACCAGAAGTCCAAGAACTAGATCCACGTCAAGAGTCCAGCAGTTACAACAGGACAGCATGCGGATGGGGTAGCGCATCTGCATCCTGCAGTATCGCAGAAGATGCACCAAGCTGTTAGCATGCGGATAGATAGCACATCTGCATCCTGCAGTGCCACAGAAGACTCGCCAAGGCCTTAGCATTGAGAGGTCTTGCAGCACCACAGAGAGAATGAGAAATCTTGGAGAGAAGGGGGCCGTTCAGCTGGCGTTCAAAGAAGTTAGAGAAAAAATGTCTTGGCCCCCAAAATTATAATCTGGTGAAAGACTACAGCATAAGTGGTATGTATTCAAGAAACAGTGATACAAAAAGAGCAGTTAAAAATCTATGAGTTTGCCAAAAAAATAAATAAATAAAAGATTCCTCAGCAGAAATTAATTGAAGAGAGTAATGGAGTTCAGATTTTGAGAAGGCCTAAATACTGGAGCCTGGCCTGGTGATGGGGATGGGAGAAAGCAGAGTGGGGTACCCTGAGCAGATCCTGGCGGAAGGAAACTGGGGAGTGGCTAGTCAAGAAGTCAAAGCGGCTAAGACGTAGGGCACTGACTGGACAGTGTTAGGGGACAGGGCCGGAATCCCACCGTAAGGCCAGGGGACAGTTTCTATTTCCCAGATAGAAACCACCGGATGTCCTGGCCTGGTCCTATCTAGGTTTGTGCTTTCTGATGAAGACTGTGAAGTCAATAGGGAAGAGTGAGAGAAACCCCAGGAGACGTAATGCCGAGGTGGGGCAGTACGTGCTTCAGCTAGGCAGTGACACGGGACAGGGAAAGGGCACATTAGTGAACATGGCACCCATTCCTCGGCTGTGGAAGGTGCAGATACAAATTAGCACCTACACTCTCTATAAAACGAATACCTACCAGTAACGCTCACTGTAAACACAATTTTTCCTTGTTCGGTTTTTTCTTTTTTTCTGTTTCTCCAGACAGTTTCTCTTTGTAGCCCTGGCTGTTTCAGAACTCTGTACACTAGGGAGGCCTCGAACTCACAGAGATCCCCCTGCCTCTGCCTTCCAAGCACTGGGATTAAAGGTGTGCGCCACCACCGCCCGGCTCCACATACCATGCTCAAAGCACTTCTTAAACGTTTCCTCTCAAAGAGCGAGTTTACTTCAACGCTTTGTAGCCTCTAGATGAAAATAAATCACCATTGTCACAGATTTTAGTTACCGAGTTCTATCACTTGTCAAAAACAACCCATGGCATTAATGAGCCTCGACACGAAGGTCACAGAAGTCCGTAACTGCTGTCCTTTAGAAAGTCCCTCTGTCCTAAACACTCACAGTGCAGCACAGGGACCTACAACAGTACGCTCAAACGCACACATATTACGTAATGCCACCAAGATACTGCAAACTGCCGCACGGCTCTCCACACCCCCAGTGGCGCTTGTAGTGAAAGAAGCTGGAGATGCTCCAACCAGCCAGAGATCAAGCTCTCTCCTCACCCTTCTGAGGGAAACAGGAGGCAATTCACACGACAAGAGAAGCCGAGGCTCCCTGCCTTCGATGTCCGTCCCCAGACACAGCACACCACACCGTGGGACCAGCCTTCTGTTTTCAGAAACCTAGCTCGAATTACTTGGCATTCAGCGATTCAAAGGTTTGTGTTGCAGTGGTGGGTTTTGTTTGTTCCTTTGTTTTGGAGGGGTGGGGCATTGCTGGGGAATCAAACCCAAGGCCTGTATAAGAAGTAGCAACACACTCTACCAATAAGAGACACTCGAGCCGAAATTCAAGCTTTTCGGGTGAATTAAAACCTGTAGATCATTTCACTCAATCATTTCGTTCTGGAAATGAACACTGCAGTCCCATGGCTTGGATGGCAAAGCAGAAGCCTTTGCCCACCCGCACTAATGCCTTCTTAGACTTTAAATCACTCCTCGTGCGCCGCCAGTTCTGCACGGCCATGTACCAGCTGACAGAACATCAGCCCAGCGTTGTGAACTACCTCAGAGTTAAGAAAGGAAAAGCAAGAGCCAACCACGTACATACAAAGCAAAATTGTTTCATCTTGGACCTATCATAGAGAAGTCTGTTAGGAAAATTTCTTACTATTAGCTCCCTGCCGACACAAAAAAATTCCAATCAAGCCAAATCAAAACAACCCAAATTAAGAAATAGCCAGGTTTAATGGGAGATCTGCGCTCTCAGGTGGCCCTGAGGGGGAAACCGGGAAGCCGCAGAAACGCGACCCCCAGGAGGAAGAAAGGGAGACCATGTGTTCCTCTTTCAGAAGATCACTTAAGTACCCTTGGGAGTGGTCCTGACCCCCACCCCCAGGGAGGGGTCAGGATCTGGCCTGCTGGGATTTGGAGTCCAGACCAGGCCTGGAGGCTGGCATAGATGCGGGGGGCTGGGGCCTATGCTCCCAACTTGACATTCCAGACTCTTTGGATATAGGGGTGACAGAAAATTGGAATATATGTATAGATATGGCTTTGGTGTGCTCTTAGAAGGCTGGCAAACAAAGCATTAAGAAAAACTACGACTGAATAGGCAAGATATTATTTAAAGCATTTAAAAATGATACAAGTCGATCTATTCATGTCCAAATGACTCTACAATGAAGTAGAGAAGATGTTGACCACAACGGTTCCTCTTTATCTATACTTGAACTTTCCGCATTTCAGGGACCCAGTAAACCATGGTCCAAAACATTAAATGCAAAATGTCAGAAAATTATGACTTGGAAAGATATCCCATTCTGAATAGCAGGATGGAATGCCACCTTGTCCTGACGAGAAGAAGTTCCTTGGCCACTGTGTCTATTATCTGCCTATCAGTTGCCTCGGTAGTCATCCGCATTATCAGATGTCTGACTTAGGGTCACAATGATCATAGGTAGGATTTGGCAGGCTCTTCAGTTTGGGGCATCCATTGCGAGTTTCAGCATGCAGCCCACAAGAATAAAAGGGAGATCACTGTATTGGCATAGTAACATAAATACGCATGATTCTGGATTCCAGTCCACTCAGAACTTTCAGGGTAAATTTTCTCTGATAGGCCTGTAGGAATCAGGATTTCTATGAAGTTATTAAAAGACCTACAGGTTCTCAGGCAGTAACTCAACCATCATAAGAGACCATGCAGTAACTCGCCATTACCCCCGTAGGATGAAGTTCTGATCAAGAGGCAGACAAACAACCTGCATTCAGCACAAACAGTAGATCTTCTTTCGGTGGCTCTGCTACAGCTGATTTACCCTGGTGAGCTGCCAGGTCTTCCACTCTCTCGGGATTACCGTGGCAACCACTGCCTACTCCCTACCAAGAGTGAGCGAGAGGAGTCGCTCACACAGACAAAAAGTCCAATCTGAAGGAGGCAGCACAAATGAGCATCCCTGAGATGATCAGAACGGCGCAAGAAAATCAGTCTGGAGACAACACTGGAGTCGGCAACCTGGAATCATACCCATCATTGATCACATGGCCTTCATCAAATTGCTTAACTTCTCTGTGTTTAGTTTTCCCCACTGAAAAAAGGAAGAGAGTAAATATTAACCAGAGAACCTTCTGTTCTAAAGACCGACTTCAGTGGGGTATAGTATGAAAACACCAGCAGCGTCAAGCACACAGCAGCCCCCTCAAATGGTCCCTATCATAACACATTATGGAGGAATGGTCCATCCATATGGGAGCGACGATGTAGGATCCTCACAAACAGCACACACTACAGAAACAAAACACTGTTTACCAAGGATAGCTACGCCCTGCCAGGCTTCCCCGGCAGAGAATTTCAGAGCAAACAAACCGCATGCCCTCTCCTGGGCTTCTCACTCCTTACACTGCATGTTAGGTCCACAGCTAACGCAGGCTGGTGAATTAAGTGGTAAATGCAAAAACGCCGGGAAAATAAACGGCTATTGGTGATTCCATTCGGTGTGGAGTAGATGGCCATCAGCCGAGTGACTGCCTTGGGCTGGGAGGTTTAAGATGGAATATAAAGTGGACAATCGAGTCTATGACTTGGTTTCCTGAAATAGCGCTGTTCTGAGACACTGGGGGAGTCCGACGGAGAAGAAGAGAGGCTAAGAGCCGCTGGAAGAATTAGAGAGACACACTTACCATGGGACCATGCTGTCAATAAACAGATTTACCCTAGGCTGTCTTGACTCAGGTTTCAGGAAGGACTTGTCACTCCGCTAACAGAAAAAAACGTCATATCGGCCCTCGTAACTCAATCATGAATGCTCAATACACAGACCAATTAAGTTTGGTTAGCTGTCCTAACCAACCAAAAGAGACCCACAGTCTTCAGGCTTCCTAACTATCTTGATGGACCATTACAGATGTACCAGAAGACAATCAATCACACAATCTACAGGGTTTTGACTGACTCTATGTTCTTCGGTAACATTCCACAGTCAACCACCGTAGTCCTGTGAGCTTCAGGATCACGTCAACGAAAACCTTTTATCCTGTAGCCAGATGTTATCCTACAGAGCCTAGACGTTCACCAGGGTTTTTGTTAGCTGTTTGTCACATTTTAATGCTGCGGTTGTTAAATGACGGCTTAAGCAAAGTTGAAACACGGAAACAATGTTCAAACTCCTTATTGAAGAGCCAGAACTCTCAGACTGCTGTGGGAAGCAAGCGTGGTTCCCTTCACCACTCTACTTTCTCGCAGCAGATTCGTTTTCCCGGGGCAGCAAACCTAGCTATCTGATCCTCTAGGTTTAACATCTGTGTATTATGCAGTCAAGAGGGAGCTGAATCTTTCCCATGAAGTGTGACATTTTTGAGGGAAGGACCAGCTTCAGTCAGAAGGGACCTGACTCCAACAAATGCTCCACCCATGCTTGGATCCCAAAAAAACGATTTCCCAAAACGTTAGTCAGGTCTGACTTCCCTTCCTCGGTGACTGGAAATCTGTCTGAGTTCAAGTTCTAGACAGGATACAGAAGAGACCCACAGAGGTCTCGCTCACACAAGACAGAGGGGCCAGAAGGAGGGATCGAGCTATGGGATGGGAAAGAGAGCAGATGGAAGTAGAGAAGGGGGGGTGTCCTATAAAGAAAAGAAGTGTTCCATGGGAATAAAAGGAAGTGGGCATTACTCTAGAAAAAGGGCTGAACATGGGGTCAAGACAATAAAACTTATATGTATTTTTAGTCCAAAGTACACAGGATATGAAGGACATGTTTGCTAATTTATAGCCACGCTTTCGCCAAACTCGGTCCCCAGGTCATAAATCTTATGCCATTCAAATCTTGTCAGCAACTGTGCCCCTGACCTTCCCTGCCCATTATTTCATCCTTCCTACCTCCAGGTACTTGGCTAGAAGACAGCGAGCCTCCCAGAGAGCAACTTCTCCAGAAGGAAGTACATCGCCACGACTTCACCACCGGGCTACTCCTGGGTAGTGCAGCCCTGAGGCTAGAATTGTTTGCTTGCCGCTCTAGGTGTCTAAATCTGGCCTCAGACAACAAAAGAGGATTTGGTAATGCAATTTTCTTACTGGAAACCGCTTCATAGTCATGTCAGAGAATACAAAGCACTGGTGGGAATAAAGACCAGTGTTCAGGAGGCACATGCAAACCACAGGCTTAGCTTCAGCTAGGTCTCCGTATATCTAGCAAATCGGAAGCAGCAGCAGAGACTCAGGAAAAAGCACACAGCTATCTTATTAATTAAACTCAGACTTGTGATTACTTCCTGTGCAGCATTTTATGCTGTCCTTGATGGTCTCGGTGTACGGTATTTTGGAGGCACCGTTTCTGGGCAGTAGAGTTTGGCGAACGGTAAATGTTTCATTGCCATCTCTTTAGTGAAGTAATCTCTCGAAATTACTCGATAAGCCATAAATCCTTTTCTGCTTAAAACTATATAACCGATGACTTAAAAAAAAACAAATGTTCCGCCCAAGTTCATACCCAGAAAAACAGTTCCCCAAAATGTTAGTCGTATCTGACTTCCCTTCCTGAGGGACTGGAGATCCGGCTGGGTTCAAGTTCTAGACAAGACACAAAAGAGACCCATAGACATCTCTATCACAAAAGCACAGGGACCAGAAGGAGAAATCAAGCTAAGGTTAAAGGGAATCAGGCAAAAGCACCTACACTAACAAGAGAAACGGCCAGCAGCAGGAAGACTTTGGTAAGCGTCTGGCTTCAATGAAACATTTTAAGAAGCTTAAGAACAATCAGTAGGACCCAGGTCACATTAAAAGAGCAGGGACCCTACATCTGTCAAGACAAAGCATCATCGTTGTCCAAAAGTTTTCGGTTCAAGTATAATCTAAATTTAGAGTCTCCCACCAAAGCCCCCCCCCCGAGAGTTTTTAAGGGTCCCTTAAATGTATAATTGGGAGTAGGCTAAAACTTGGATCCTCAAAATCAGCTCCACCCCTCTTTCCACAAGCCTGTCTGTTCACCCTTAGACTAATGTGAAACTCACCTTTCCTTGGGGCCCCCACCCATACACATCATTACACCCGTACGCATAAGAGACTTGGTCCATCTGCTGGTTGGAGTTTATCTGTTCGTTTGTTTTCTAAGACAGGGTCTCATGTAGCCCAGGGTGACCTTGAAAATGCCCCAGAGACAAGGCTGTACCAGAGATCTGGTCCTTCTGCCCCTATCCCGCAAATGCTGGGGCTGTAGACCTTACTTGGTCCATCATTCTAAGGGAGGCGGATCAAGAGCGTGCACAGCAGCAAAGGAACACATTTCAAACTCACCATGGACACATCACTCATCTTGAATTTCCTTTTGGACAGCTGGACACTGCGTTATTTCTCCCAACTCTGCAGCTACGCAAGCTTCTGCTTCCTCTCCTACCCTGTTCTCTGGCTATCGCATTAGGGACAATGAATCCCCTTCACTGGCGTAGTTTGAATGAGAGCTGCCCCCTGCAGCCCACAGGCTCCTACATGTGAACCCCTGTTATCTAGGTGGGAGGTTAGAGACCCTTAAGAAGGGAGTATGTCACTGGGGGCAGGTTTTGAGGGTCTATAACCTCACCCCACTTCCTGTTCTGTCTGTCCTTCTTGTGTGCAGATGAAACTGGCCAGACAGCTTCCTCCTCCCACCTCCGTGCCTTCTTCATCACAATGGGTACCATCCCTCTGGACCCATAATAACAGAAGAAGACCCTTCACCCTAATTTGTTTGGGGTGTGGGTAGCCATCCTCTTCCGCTTCCTAGGCCCCCATGTCCTTCAGTCTAACTTTGTATGCCTTGGTGAATCAGGAAGGCATTTTCACAGGTAAGAGCTTTACTCCTTTAAGACGAGAAAGTGTGACAGTTGCTAGGACGCTCTAATTAACATCATGCCCCCTTTATACAAGGCTGGAGTCGACTCTTCGGCCCCCATGTGGGGTTGACAATTAGAAATGGGGGCAGAGGGCACCCCGAGATGCAGCAGCCTTGACTAGGTCGAGATCCTGCCTGCTCATCCGCTCATCCGGGCATCTGAGTAAATATGTCAACAGTTCTCAGCCGCTTTCTGACTTCCTAATTATAAAGGTGATTCTTCTGTCTAGAAATAGAGCTGACATTTGGCTCATCAGAAAAGGAGCTTGCGGGCAGATGTTCATCATCTCTGACACCTCATGTAAATCAGCTCCAACCCCATCTGGAGTATTATCCCACAAAGCAGCGAGCTGTCATAAAAGACTTTCGGGCCCTGTGAACTTTTCACAGCCGCCACCCATCAATCCTGCGGATGGGTAGATCCTGACTCGCAGAGGAGGTGAGCCTTTGTGTACAGTCAGGTCCCACGCTCAGTTTGATCCTGCCGAAATCACACAGAGCGCAGTGCTCGCGAAGGAAAGCAGGCAGGATACCAGAGACAGAACTTCTTAGAAACCCAGAAGAGGCCAAGATCCTTCTGCCCTTGGAGAAGAGTGGGGACTCATCACTCATGTCAAAACCCTCTGCTCTTCTGAATTCAGAAGGTTCATTTGACCACAATAAATAAATAGATCGATAGATAGATAGATAGATAGACAGACAGACAGACAGACAGATTAAAACAACGTTATGAGAATCCAGTAGAGACGTGGTCTTTAATCATGGGATATCTAACGTCCTCTCTTCCATTGTGGTCAACTCATCATTTCCATCAAAACAACGTATGGAATTGATATACACAAGTAATTTCAGCATTCATTCACAACTGAACACCTGCCAGGAGCCACCAGCTGAAGCTAGCAGCCCAAAATGTCCAGAAAGCTCCTTCCCTGTCCCTGTTCATCCTTTAAAGAGTCGCACGCTAGGACAGACTTTGCGCTTCACATGTAAACCCCGTGTGGAAAAACAGTCATATCTGCCACAGCTATGGCACAGGCCCAACAAAGGAGCAAAGATTCCACCTATCACTGGCTCCACTCTGTCCCCCCCCCAAAAAAAAACAACCTGCTTCCTTGCTGTTCCTAAAAGGCGTCTTGAAGCTAACATATCCAGACTCCTTTTCTTTCCCCCACAAACCTGTTTACGCCCCAGTGTTCTCAGGCAACTGCTTTTTGCCCCGCTGCTGGGGGTCTAGGGTCTTCTTTGTGACTGCTGGCCTCTCTGTGTCTTCACAGCAAAGCCACCAGCAAGCACACTGCCCTGCCCTTATAATTCCATCTTGTTGTTTATGGCCCATTTCCTGCCACCCAAACAAAGCCAAAAATTCCTTCAACCTGGGCTGACCTGACATTTTCTAATTGATACCCACACTCCTCGTTAACACCGAACAAGACCCGTTCTACAGCCAGAGACTAATCTCAGTCGTGACTTCTACTGCTGACAAGTCCCAAGATTCTTAAAATAAAATCAGCTTTCCGTGGCTGCTGGGACGGGCCCATAACCACCACTCCCAGCCCCAGGAACCGTCGGAATCCCAGGAGGCTGATTCAACTGAGTGCCACCAAATTAAGTTGGTCTCCAGGGACGAGCTCGGGTTTGAGTCTTCACGTCCAGTGAAGAGCAGTCCTGCTCCTGGCTGCTCTGTGTTGTCCTGCATTCATCACACTGCAGATTCAAAGCCTCTGCTTTTCACAAAGAAGCCCGGGAAGCCTCTCCCCACTCCCCTGCTTCCCCATCCTCCCCTCTACCTCCACCATTGATCACTTTCACATCCTTCGCTGTGCCTCCTCGTTTAGACTTCTACCCACAAGTACCACCTCTTCGTTGGGACCCCTTTTAGCTGACACCAGTAAATCTCCAAATGGGACCTCTGGGAGCTGGGGAAATGGTTCAGTCAGCAAAGACACTTGTTGTGCAAGCAGGAGGACTAGAGTTTACATCCCCAGCATCCGCAAAAGCCTGGCATGGCCAAGCACACTTGTAACTCCAGTGCTTGGGGCAGGAGGAAGAATGGGGGAGGGACACACAGGTAGGAGAATCAATGATACTTGTCAGATGGCTGGAACTGGCCAAAAGCCAATGAACGAGAGGCTCCGTGGAAGACTCTTGTGTCTAAAGGAAATAAGGCTAAGAGTGACGGAACAGGACACCGCCATCCCCCTCCGGCCTCTATCTGGGGCACAGCCATACTTACGCAAGTGCGTAGATCGCACATGCGCAAACATAGTTGTGGGAAGTGAACACTACCACGCCATCTGAGGACATTGTCAGGGTCTCACATCAGAACCCCAGAGAAGCAGAAACTAAGCCGAGCTAAGCCGTTTGTTTGAGCAAGTCCCCAAGGGATTCGGAGGAACACTGAAATTTGAGGTGCACTATTTTACATATATGTGAAATGCGTGTGTTTATTTATCAAACACCTCCACTCCCCTTCGCCATCCCCTGATGTCACCTTTTCTTCATAGAAGCCATCTGGAAATCACGGTGACCTTTGTAAACGATTTGTCCCCAAACTACTACTACATGTTCCATGTAGATTATGTTCACCTACCATACCCAATAGTTGTTGTCTGACATACACTAAATGTTCAATAATATGTGCTGAATAGAAAAATCCAGATGCCAGCCTTGTTCCTTCCTTCTCCGGAAGCCCTAAGGGCTGGTTTGGGTTTTGATTTTTCCCTAGATATAGGTCCCTCAGCAAGATGTGCTCAGGGATCTGGGAAAGTGACATCAGACCCAGTGCAATGGCTGGCACCGGCCAACGCCGGGGCAGGAAGGAGCAGTGGAAATGACGAGCATGCTTGGCTCGCAGGAATGTGCAACAAGCGGCCGCCACCTGTGACTCTAAGGACGCCGCAGGTAAACTGCCAAGATATTTTCTGAGAAACAGGTGTGCGGAGAGGCAGCGCTCGAGGGACCGCCATGGAAGGAGAGGCAGGGGGAGTCTGGGCCTTCGGCGGAATCCCAGGGTCTGCTGAGGCCCCCGGAAACTGTGGGGGTTACCGGTCCCCAGGATGGGGTCGCACGCTCCCAGCAGTGGGAAAGATCGCTGCTTTGGTTCAGCGATCTTTGGAGCGAGCTCGTCTTCCCGAGAACTTTGTTCCACAGTTCGCTACCCTCTGACGGCTGGGACCCCCTTACTCTCTTCCCGCTTGGGGCTCCCATCTTGACTGCGGTCGGGTGATTCCTCCCTCAGTCAGCACAAAAGCCATATGCAGTCACACACGTCCATCTCACGTTCATCTCCCACGATAGGATTTCTGATTGTTTCGTGTCGGTAAATAGAAAAGCCTCCCAAACTCCAAATAAATGGAAACGTTCCTGCGAGCCTCCTCCTGACGTCCACGCTTCGTGCTTTCTCCCGGGGAAAGGTCACGACATTCATCATCCGCAGCTCCTCCAGGCAAAGGAGCTTGAGCAAAGTTCAAGTCTTATTTTCTACATGATTTATTATTGTTTTCTGCTTGAAAGTTATATTCCCGGCGTTTAGCATAGGAAAACCGGCTGACGTTTTTGTTTGGTAGACGGAGAAAGGATGATGCTACAGAATAACATAGACCACAAGGCAGCAAGATTTCCCAGTACAGTGTGTGTACATGGGACTGTGGTGCTTTTGCTGATGTATATTAATACATGTGTGTACACGACTGTACATGTATATTAATACATGTGTGTACTTGTGACTGAGGTGCTTTTGTTGATGTATATTAATATGTGTGTGTACATATGACTGTACATATACATTAATGCATGTGTGTACATGTCACTGAGGTGCTTTTGCTGATGTATATTAATACATGTGTGCACATATGACTGTACATATACATTAATGCATGTGTGTACATGTGACTGAGTGCTTTTGCTGATGTATATTAATACGTGTGTGTACACGTGACTGTACATATACATTAATGCATGTGTGTACATGTGACTGAGGTGCTTTTGCTGATGTATATTAATACGTGTGTGTACACGTGACTGTACATATACATTAATGCATGTGTGTACATGTCACTGAGGTGCTTTTGCTGATGTATATTAATACATGTGTGTACATATGACTGTATATGTGTATTAATACATATGTGTACATGGGATGTGGTGCTTCTGCTGGTGTGCACTAATACAGATGTCTGCACACAGTCACATGTCCACCAGTACCCACTAGGTTACCATCAGTGTCTACAGCAGAAGCAGGCACACCCAGGGAGCTTGGCGGTTCCTCAGGCCTGACGCAGGCATGTCGGGACAAGTCTTCGCGCAGTTTCTACAGTTCTCCTAAGTCGCAGTAAGAATATTCAGACGCCGAGAGAGGAAGACCACCTAAAAACCTCTCAACACTTGAAAGGCAGAGGCAGGCTGACACCTGTGAGTCTGGGACCGGCCTAGTCTTCACAGTGAGACCCTGTCCACATAGGTTTTTAATCACATAAAATAAAATAAAAACACTGTGGACAGAATATATGTGTGTGAGTGTGTGTGTATGTATGTATTCTAAAAACTGACTAAACACATTCCCAGCCTCAACCTCCTCTCATCCAAACAGGAAGACACAGCTACCATAGAACCTATGACGGTACTGCACGCGGTAAATGTGGTGGTTTGAAAAAGAATGCCCCCCATAGGCTCATAGATTTGAATCTTGGTCATCAGGGAGGGGTTAGGAGATATGGTCTTGTAGGAGGAAGGGTGTCACTGGGTGTGGTGGGTTTGGGGTTTCAAAAACCCATGCCAGTCCCAGTCTCTCTCTCTCTCTCTCTCTCTCTCTCTCTCTCTCTCTCTCTCTCTCTCTCTCTCCCCCTCCCTCCCTACCTCTGCCTGTGGATCTGGGGTTCTCAGCTATTGCTCCAGCATCTGCTGTGTGCCCCCGTGTTTCCCGCCATTAAGAAAACCTCTGACACTGTAGTCAGGCCCCAGTTAAATGCTTGCTCTCATAAGAGCTGCCGTGGTCACGGTGTCTCTTCACAGCAATAGAGCACTGACTGAGACTGTAAATCAAATCTCTCCATCTCCATAAACTTATATCTACCTTCCTTCATATCTTTTATGTTCAAAATCCTACCGTGAGCTACAGTGATTTTTTTTCACAGAAGACCCCATCTAAAACATGCGTAGTTCAACACTGCGCTGAACAATTCGGTCTGCAGATTGAAGTCAAAAATTGATCCTCATAACCTTATATATTAAGGACTTAGAAAAGATTATTGAAAAGAGTCTTACCACCCAAAGATATGTTTAGGGGTTTTTTGAGACTGTGTCTTATGATGTACACCAGGCTACCTCCAAATTCACAAGGAGATGCCCTCCAGAGGCTTAGATTGTAGGGAAATGTCACCACACTTGGTAAGACTTAATAACTGATTTTTATTTTATATATAGAAATAGCTTGAGCTCTTAGTTTATTTCCTGGTGCTGTGGCAGGGGGGGGGGGAAGCCCTGACAAAGGCAATCTAAGGGAGAAAGGATGTACTCAACTCAGAGTTCTAGGTCACATTCCATTGTGGGGGGGCAGCTTGAGGTTCTTGGTCACACTGAAGAGAAGCAGAGAGAGAAAGAGGGACAGAGAGAGAGAGAGAGAGAGAGAGAGAGAGAGAGAGAGAGAGAGCTATAAAGACATGCTAAGACTCACTTACAAGCCAGAATCCCAGTCAGGGAATGATACCATCACAGTGTTCTTCCTACGACACCTAACCATTCCCTCTAATCCTCCGCAGCATAGCCATCTCCCTGACAATTCTAAATTCTGTCAAGTAGACAAAATTCAGCACTGCCTGATCTTCTATGGGTCCTGAGTTCAATTCCCAGCCACCACATGGTGGCTCACAACCATCTGTAATGAGGTCTGGTGTTCTCTCAAGGAAGAGACCTGGTCAGTCGTCCTCATCAACTTAGACCACGAAACACAATATGGACAAGTTCAACAGAACCGCCGTATACGGGCTGCCCATGCATAATAAGACAAAATTAACCAGTACAACTTTTATCTTCATTACAGTATGAGACCATAAAACCTATCCAGTGTGGGTGGAGCCATTCCCTGGGCAGGGAGGTCCTAGATCATAGAAGATGGAGAAAGTGGGCTGAGCCCCTAACGCGTTTGTTTGTCTCGCTCTGTTTGACGAAAGTAGGTGTGATACAACCGGCCCCTTCCGGCTCCCGCTGTGGGACTCCCCTGCCTCGGTAGACTGTGCCTTGAAAGGGAGGCAAAAACAATCTCCTCCTTCCTTACAGGGCTTCTGTCCCTGGGTTTCATCTCATCAACAAAAAAGTAACAAAGACGCCAAGGAGAGCTCATTTTGCTCCTTTTTGGTTCAAATTCCAAAACTAGGCAGACGACAGGAAGCAAAAGCACAAAGTCCAACTTCAGGTCAAAGGGAAAGGTACCTCTAATATAACATATGAAGATGGAGACAAGATTCAGGAAACAATTTAACGCAGAAAAGGGGAGTTAAAGCCATTTGCGCCTGAGATCTAGCAGGTGGACGCGTGGAATACTCCGGGAGATAAAAAGCTGTCCCTCAAAACAGACTGTCCTAGAGCCCGAGGTTGACGGGCAGCAGCGGGCTTCCCCAGGGCTCGCAGGACCCCCTCATAAGCAGCAATATCGCTCCGGGGTAACCCCACGCGGGTCGCTTGAAATCAACCCCTGAGAACCTTTACACGGCCAACACCAGCCAATGCTACAAATTTGAATTTTGATTTCTGCGTAGAGTTCCGCTTTGTTTTTGTTTTGCTGTTGAGGGTGTTTGCTTGTTTGTTTTCTAGAATTCTGTTTGAAAATGCTTAGCAGCATCTCCCTGACCCCTGACCTGATTGTCACCAGCATCTCCCTGACCCCTGACCTAATTGTCACCAGCATCTCCCTGACCCCTGACCTAATTGTCACCAGCATCTCCCTGACCCCTGACCTAAGTGGCACCACCCACTAGAAATCTGACACTTGTTCTCCAAGGACTCGGGCTCAGCAGTCGCTAACGAGGACAAGTCAAAGGTCGTAGTACTGAGGAGAACATTTTGTGTGAAAGCTGTTCACTGAACACTGTGATCCCTCAAATCTACAACACCAAGGTTCTGGTTGTACTCCCTGCTGGGTGAATGAAGCGTCTTCTCTGGGAAAATGGACGGCCTAAGAGAAGGAGAGGTTTCTACAAAGGGATATTTTTGAGAGGCCTTCAACAACAAAAGAGCCTCCTGAGTCATCTGCCCTTCTAGTCAGTCAGTCCCTACATCCACGTACCCAGCTAGGCAAAACCTAAAAAACTCATTTCCGAATATCTTTTTTTTGGGAAAGCTACTATAGAATGTGCATCAAAGTAATAAACAAACAGCAATAAAAAAACACAATGAATTCAGGACTCTTGGAGGAGCAGCAATGGGCACACTCAGAGTGACATCAGACCTCTGCCTGACAACAGAGAACACACTGGACTGGGAGCCATGGTTCCGAGGGGCAGGGATGAAAAGGAACTGTGGAATTATTCAGCCGACCATGATTACATGTTATAGACCGTTGGAGAATGTTGGAAGGCTCCAACAAAGAAAAGTAAGCAGAGGGTAAAAAGAGAACCAAGCAATTCCTCGCTCCAGGTAAAAACAGCAGAAGGAATGTACAATGGAGTCAGACAGTAAGATCGCTCAACAGTTTAACATATTTGCATAGTCGTAACTATCAGTACCAGAAACACAAGTCTCCCCTCAACAGGGGTAAGTGGTAGTTTATTCTAGAATCGTGAGATAGAGGCAGGTTACAACAGATTCCATGTTCTAAAATGGTAACAGGTCAACGAACGTTTGATAGTAACAGAGCAAAGAAGACGCTGATTCAAGACACTCTGCAGACACATTCCCGAAACAATAGGCAGGCAGATCGCAGTAGAGCACTGACATCTAACGATAGGCCTCTTATACTCTCTGATAGCGTTCTTTGCCTTTTGGTTGGTGGATGTGAGGAGTCAAAGGATTTACCTGGTAGTCATGAGAACAGTAGATCTGTACAGAAAAAGGTAGCAAATGCTACTAACGGACCAGGGATGGACCAAATCATTCGATTCTGGACTTGCAACATGCCACCATCATCCATTACCATCACTGAAGCGCTAATGTGTCAATCAGCCTAGCAGAGGTTCAGTGTAAGGTGCGGTTCTTTCTAGAAACTTCCATTCAAATAATCGCGCAGGGAGGAAACGCCGGGTGGGTGTGGCCGTACACGCATCTAACACCAGCACTTAGGAAGAGGCCAGAAGGTCAAGAGTTCAAGGCCAGGCTGGACTATGGGCAAGACCCTCTCTCTTAAAAAGAAGTGGGACCTAATTTAATTATGATGGGGGTATCTGAATGAAATTCCCAACTTACTAACAGGAAGTAAATTTAATAATCAAAGGGCCATGGTTTCCACGAAAGGGAGAAACACCAGAATAACCGCTGAACACGTTGAGACGTGAATCGGCACGGTTGTGGGAGGGGCAGCGGAAGGGATGCCCTTTGGAGCTGTAGGAAGCTTCCAGAAGCACTTTTAATTACTTTCATGTTGCGGTCTCAGCACAAACCCTGATGTCGGTTCCTCCGTCGTTGGAACTGCAGCACGGAGAACCTGCTCTGGTGGCCCAGCACCACTGGAGCCCAGGCTGTCACAGCAGAACCAGCTGTCCCAATCGGGAGAGGGCCAGCTGAAACCGCTCCAACTAACTGCGTGGGTGTGTCTTTTATCAGCGCTAAAATCAGACTCTTTCTAAGTTGCTGGCCCTTAGACAAGAGAACAATCATGTGGTGATCATGCAATCGGTAATAAGAACCACCCTTCCAATTTTATGTTTGGGGGCAAGTACATACTCGAAGAATTTTATACCAGATGAACACTCATGTATACCTTGTGTATTCCTAATTTTATAACGAGAAGGTTTTTTAATAGTTTTTATTATTTTTTTATTTCCTCCATTGAAATCCAAATATAACATTGGTAGGAAAATTATTTTATAATTAAAGGAAGAAATGATTGACATAGGAGGAGGTGGCAGATGAGATTAGAATAAAAGCCAGAAACCTTGGTGGTAAAGAAGAAATGAACAGGTCTTCTAGAAGTTTGATGGAGAAAAGAATAAATCAGGCAATGGTCACAGTGGTAAGAAAACATTTTCCAGACTGGGTGATCTGTGTTGTTCAACACCGAAAGAAGATGTTATTGAGAAAACAAAGCCACAACTGTGTGTGGCGGGGGGAGGGATGGACCAAAGACCTCTTGGAAATTGAGGGAACAGGGATTTGCTCTCCGACCAAAGCCATGGATCACATCCTGTGAAGTTAAGACAATGGTAACCTAGGTAAACAACAGGAAACGTGGAAGGCAGTTCCTGTGTGTCACAGTATTTTACTGAAAGGAAGGAGACAGTCATTTTCTAAGGGGGTCATTTCGTCTGAGACTTTACAGGGGTAGGAAGGAGCAAAAGGCTCCATTCTCAAGGACAGACCATCAGAAGCCCCCAAAGGTCATGCCATAGACCAGTGTGAGATTACACCCCACCACCTGACTCCCCAAAAACCACCCAGGGCGAGTTCCCTGTTCTGTCCTCAGACACTCCAGTGATGAGTGCAGGATAAGTCAGCCACTAACAGGCTTCCAGGGAGACTCTTGTAAGTAGCGCAGCCTGGAAGACAATAGATTGGCTCTCAATCAGTATAAAAGCCACAGGGGGGGGGGCGGCAGGGAAAGGGGGGCTATAAAAGGTGGAAGTTACTATTTTCTCCAACAAAGGAGGAAGGGAGATAAAGGGCTTTTGGAATGAGAGGGCTGACCACTCAGTGACTAAAAGTCACAGCCACACTGAGCAGCTGGCCCGCCAAGCCTCACTTTCCAGCGCCGTATAAAAGTCATTCAGATGTACACATCCCTTGCTCGTTCTGTTGATCCAGTCAGCTGCTTTCAAGCAGAAGTAGCATAATCACCCAGGGCTCTTGGGTCCCTGGTCAGGCTGTGAGAGCGAGGACTAGCAGTGGTCCTACCCTTGGGGTATTCTGTTGTAGAACTCAGAGGCTGAGTTCTACAACATATATCTAATATATATAATATATATATATTAGATATATGTAAACATGACATGTTTAAAATGGTTCTATTCTGAAATTCTTGGAGTTTTCATGGAGACAGGGATATCTCATAACTTAGGAAGCGATCCGTTCCTGCAGAGATGTAAGGGGCATCTATTTTTTAAGTTAGAAGTTCACATCAGCAAATATACGCCATCAAAAATCAACAGAGAAAATGGACCAAACGAAAGAAAGAATATGGTGGAGGGGTGACAATGAGCCAGGTAGAATGATACGCATGGACGAAAACATCATAAGGAACCCATCATTTTGCATGCTAAGAAAAATTTAAAGGCCATGTGAGGGCGAGTCCCCACAATCCCAGCACGAAGGTGGCTGAGGCAGGAGGACTGTGAATGCAAAGCCACCCTGGGCTGTCTCCCAGTGAGCCTGCTTCAGGGATATAATTTTTAAAAATGGATGTATAAATAAATAAATGTATATATAAATAAATTAACTGATTATATATGAATAATAAATATGATACAAATATGTAAAGACAAGTAATACATGTAAACATTTCAGCTATCGCCGAGATATACACTTCAACATAGTTTAAGAGATCCTCACCTTATCACAAACACTGTTTTGAAACAATTTGCTCAAGGCCACATACCCTATCAAAATAGAAATCACAGTATTTAAAAGTGAACGTCAAGACACAAAATCGAAGGTATTACAAGGGCACCACCGAAAAGACGGCGTGCGTGTGCGTCACGCAAGCAGGGCTGCAGGGAGAAGCGTGCGTGTGCGTCACGCAAGCAGGGCTGCAGGGAGAGGCGTGCGTGTGCGTTACGCAAACAGGACTGCAGGGAGAGGCATGCGTGTGCGTCACGCAAGCAGGGCTGCAGGGAGAGGCGTGCGTGTGCGTCACGCAAGCAGGGCTGCAGGGAGAGGTGTGCGTGTGCGTCATGCAGCAGGACTGTAGGGATCTCCAATCCCTGAAATCATGATTCCCTCACCCAAGTGCAGCCTTTGGTTGAACCTGGGGAGTGAGGAAACGCACCCACAATCAAATGACAAAGGCAAATTACAAAGGCGGCTGATCCACGGTCTCATAAAATAATCTGCCACATTTCTGTGTTATGGGAGGCAGCCAGCTGTTGGGAGGCCCTCACGAAAACTGCCAGCTCCGTGGCTTTGTTTCAAAACATGGAAATTGGCCTGATGAAATCAAGGAGTTTTTATCAGAGGTTGCTGTGCTCTGGAAAGCCTAGCCTCCCCCTGGAAAGTGAAAGGCCTTGCATCAGTCAAGAAATTCCCTACCTGCAAGTTGCGACTTTTTGGTCAGCTCAATCAATGAAACGTCAATCACTTTCCTCCGTGGGCTTTCTCAGTGATACATGCTCAGGGTTCTTTGATTTGCTTTCATTAAATGGGGGGGGGGGGGGGTAATGCTGCATGAAAAGTGATATCCAAAACCCACGCTTTGCATTTGAAACTTTACGACCTAAGACATGTTTTCTTGCCATTTAGACCTGAATATTGCATTGGTAGGCACCTAAGTCCAACAAGAAGCTCTGTCTTAAGAAAGATGTCGTGCTTTTGTTTGTACCATGAAGAACTGCAAGCTTTAAGACAGCGGAGTTCCAACGTGGATTCATTCAAAATCACCTTGGACTATGCTGGCCAACTGTCACCCATAAGGGTGCAGACGTCTGGACGTTGGTATGTGGAGTCCATCATTTTTATGTTAAGCTACTCACGCGTGTCTAAGCAGGAAAGTTTCATGGGATTCCTGAGGCACCGGCTTCAATATGGCTGCATACTACAGTCATTCGGGCCCTGAACTGTGAGCAACATCAGTGCTAAATGGAAAACTCAAGCCGCTATACTACAGGCTGAATTGCCTTTCTCAAAATCTGTATGCTATTTAAAAGAAAAAAGACTCTATATATGGAGGTCCTGATCCCTGGACCTCAGAATATGATCTTACTTGGACATTAGTTTTTTGAGGTAAAGCAAGATCACAAGAGTGGGTCTTGCTCTACAATGACTGTTTTAACAAGAGGAACCCAGGACACAGGTACAAGCAGAAAGATGACCACAAGAGCAAAGCATGCATCTACATGCCAAGAAAAGAAATACCAGAAGAAGCGAAACCCACAGACACCTTGACTTCGAGCTTCCAGACTGGGAGAAATAAACTCTGTGTTGCGGAGCTCAAGCAGGCTGTGATACTTTGTAGGTTAATACAGGTCCCATGCTTAGGATTCTGGATTTACAGTCATGGTTCTGGTCTGAAATGAGAGCCTTGGAGATCCTGTCTGGATGGTTTGGCATTAAGAGCCATTGCTAACCATCTTCTAACTGCTATTTAAAAAGAGTTTTAAGAAAGGAACGAGGCATGATACGTGTTAGAATCAGACAGTCACAATAAAGGCTAAGGGCAGGAGTTTGTGGCTTGGACTAAGAGAGTGTAACGGGGAAGTTGGTAAAGGGACAATCTGGAAGTGTTATCGGCATAGCTGATGGTGCATTGTCCATAGTGGGAGGAATCAACGGTGATTCCCCGGGCCCTAAATCGACAGGATCATCTTTCCTCACGAAGACCCAAGAAGAAGTGTCCTGCCAGAAGAACTCAGAAAATGTAACTATATGAAATTTGAAATGTATGTGAGATATAACTGTGGTCACTTTCATGGTGGTGCCTGTGTCTCTTTACCAGGGACGACTTCTCTGTTGCCAACATCAGGATCTCACTGGACTAATCCAAAGAATAGGGTGAGCATTGCCATGCATATGGTGCAGCACTTAACAGTTTCCGCAACAGATGGAGCTCCGTGCTGCGGTCCCCTGCCGGAGGGGAGATCACAGTTCTCTCTGCCTTTGCCTTTGTTTTATCTTTTCCCTTTTCCTTCCTCAGTCCTTTTATAAAACTTAACTAGATTGAAATTTTAAAATTAAGATTTAAAAATTAAGTAGATTTACTTCTAAGTCATCTTTTATTGGCACTGAGAGGTTTGTGTTTGTCCCAAATGTCTGTCTATAAATGCTTCAAAAACAAAATCAAATGCTTAGCAATAAAGTCAGCCAAAGATATAGAAGACCTGTGAAATGAAAACTGTCAAATGTTGATTAAGTATATTTAAAAGATACAAATACATCCAGGTTCATGGATTGGGAAAGGCAATATTTGAAATATCCTTTCCTTTCATAGTGGCACACAGATTAAGTGCAATCTCCACTGGAATTTTAATGTCTCTTCTTTTTTTTATTAAAACAGAGGCAGGGCTGGAGAGATGGCTCCAAGGTTAAGAGGTCCTGAGTTCAATTCCCAGCCACCGGATGGTGGCTCACAACCATCTATAATGAGATCTGGAGCCCTCTTCCGGCCTCCATACATTCAGGGAGAAGAACACTGTATACATAATAAATAAATCTCTAAAAAAAAAAAAAAAAGAAAGCAGAGGGAAATCCTAAAATTTACATGAAAACGTAAGAGAATTGAATAAGAAGGCAGTTTTGAAAAAGAACAAAATTGGATGCCTCCCACTTCCTCACCTCTGAACTCAGCCCAGTGAAACATATATATGCTATGGCTCAGCATATGATATAAAAATCTCCAGAACAGAACAGAAAATACAAAAATAACCCACATACTACACCCAGCTAATCTTCAACATGGTGCCAGAATGCAGAATGCGGAAAGAATGGTCCCTTCAATAACATATCAGGAAAACTTGATACAGAAGAATGGAATTGGATCCTTATCTCAACACAGACTAAGACCTCCACTGCAAGACCTGAACCTCCAGAACGACTGGGAGAAAACACAGAAGGGAAGAAGCGTGACGTCGATCTAGGCAATGAACGTTGAATATGCCCCCATCATAAGCAGAGGCAGCCAAGCTACGAACAGACGAGTCGGTTTGTCTCAAACTAAAAATTGCATGCACAGATGGGAAAACGATCAAAGTCAAAAAAGAAACAACCTTTGGGGAGAGGAGGAAGTCCTGAGAGACTGTGTTGCAGACACGAGCAAGGCCATGTCACGGACCCCAGTGCTTCAGACCCGTGGGAATGGCAAAACTTCTCCTGGCCCATGAGGGAAGGATGAATGTTGAGTGTGTGTAGAAGATCTGAGAGCAGCTCCCTGCTCCCCATTAGTTACCCTCAAAGATCGCTCCCCTAAGGAGGCCTCCTGCTGAGATTAGCTGGAACTGCCACCCAGTTCAGTTGTACACAATAAGCCTGCTCTTCCATTTAAATGTAGAAAATAAACTCGCTGCTGGCTACTGCCGGTAGATCTCCGTTAACGTGTGTGGCCCACCCAGTCCCAGCTCTTCTGCATGTGTGGCTTTTCCTTTATCTGATCCTCATCACCCCAGTCAGGTCAGTCCCTAAGTACTGTAATTCATGACAACGTTATTCAACATTGAGAAAAGGTATTTGCAAACCGTACATCTGATGAGGGGTTCTATCAAAAAATGCATGATCTACCTCTCACAGTTCAACAGCTAGAGGCAAAAGAAAATTCAATTTTATATATAAATAGTCAAAATACTCACGTAGACATTTCTCAAAAGAAGACTTATAAATGACCAGCAAATATATGAAAAAGATCATGGATAATTATTTGGGAAAGTACAAATTAAACCACAATGAAATAACACCAAGTCCATTAGAATGGCTACTATTTAAAATGTGTTAGTCATCTTTCCATTAATATATACCAAAATATCTGGTACCAACTTTAAAAAAAAGGGGTGTTTTTTGTCTAGTTTTGGCTGACTCTTTGAAGGTCTCAGTCTGTGACATGACCGCTTGGCTCTGTGGCTATGGCCTTGGGCCAGCATGGTACACAATGAAAGAATGCATAGCAGTGAAGACCCCTTCAGTATATGGTTTCCAGGAAGTAAAGGATCAGGCTCCCAATACTCAAAGACAGCCTGAAGTACTTCCACTAACCCACTGGCTCTTAATCTTGCTAATACTATGACCCTTTAACACAGGTCCTCATGTTGTGGTGATCCCCAAACATACAATTATTTTTCTTGCTACATCCTAACTGTGATTTTGCTACTGTAATGAATTGCAATGTAAATATCTGATATGCAGAACATCTGATATGTGACCCCTGTGAAAGGGTCGTTCAACCTCAAACAGGTCACGACACACAGGCTGAGAACCACTACGCTAGCCTAAAGTTCACACCAAACCCCTGAAATGTCACCAAAGTTAACAACTACTGCTTTAGAACACTGCTCCACGGTGCATGCAGCCACAGGGAGCTATGATGTCCACGTCATGGGATCTGAGCACTTCTGTAGGAGCACGGGAACCCAGGCTCTGCCTTCCCTCTGAGATAGTTAGGTTTCTTCATTTTCATTCCAGCCCGAATTTATCCACGCACCCCTCCGTGCTGATGCCCTTTCCTCTTCTGACATCGGTAAGTCACAGAATAAATGGAAAACATCAGACAACATTGGCCTCGGCAGATGATTTGCGGGAAGTGCATTAGGCTTTTGTTTCTTTCTTTCCACTATTCTATGACCCCCAACTGAATAACGTATGCAAACGATGAGCTATGTAAGCCCAGGAAACTAAAACCAGAGAGGCCCAGGAAGATGGCTTTCTGTGTTCTCACTATCCTCCACTGCACGCCCTAACCTGCTGAAGCTCTCGGAGCCCACACGAAACGGGGAGGGACTTCTGCAGAGGACACCAGGGAGTCAGTGAGAGTCACAGCACCAGGCTCAGCCACCCCTGGGGGTCAACTAATAACAGGGCTGCAGCCACTTCCAATGGGAGAAGAAGACCACACAGCCTTACAGACAAAACGCTAGAGGTAGGACACCTTCCCACGCTGTGAGGATCAGGCTGGGAGTCAATGCCTCCTTCTAGCGAGTTCACAAGGCTGCCGCAATAAACGTGCAGGTCCCGAAGCGAGAGACGTAGAGAAGAAATGTCACTGTGACATAATGAGGCTAGGAATCGGCTGCCTGGAAACTTTAATGTATTCATAACCGTAATTTAAGAATTAACAATTCACTGAGGCAGTTAGCAACCACAGGCTCTCGCACTTAGTTATTTGACACAGGCCTGGGCTAAAGCGATCTCGCTGCAAAAAGTCTTTGAAAACTGAAAGTATAAAAGCAGAAAATCGAGGAAGAAAGAAATCAGCTAAATACACTCAGACGGTGATAATCCCCGTGTCGTTTCCTGTTTTCCAGATGTTTGCTAAGCGTGTTTCCTTCTACATTATTTGTGCCAAGGTGTATGAGGAATAATGGGTTCTTTAGTGTTTCTTACATTTGTAGCATCTAAGTGATTGAAATGCTTTACAAATATCATGGTTGTGGCTGAGTTCAGTCTTGGAATTAAACAGGCATAAACAGTGACTCACCAGTCATTTCAATCGTGAAAACAGTTCACGGGTACGTTTGTACCACTAATGTGGCATCGCATGGTTCTTATAACACTTTTCAATTATGGGAACTAGTGTAAGCCGGAGGGGGAGCTAAGAGTGCTTGAAAAACAGCTTCGAAATCTTCAGAGCCGAAAGCCACCCCCGTGGCCACGTTAGCAGAGTCGGCCTAGGGTGTCGGGAACACCAATCTGCACTTACCTTAAGAACAGGCTAGTATTGATCTCACTTCTTTAAAAAAATACGATAAATTCAAAATAATTTTTTTTTCTAGCAGGAACTGCCAGGAAGCTCCTAGCGGCTCCTACATTTAATATTTAGCATAAAATGCACACAATTTGCATATGCTTAATGTTACAGAATACAAAGCCAAGGGATGTTAACGGAGAGAGTTAAGGCATCTATGTGAGCAATGCTATAAAACAGAAGAGGCGGCTTGTATAGAGCGAACATAGCGTTTTGTGTGTTTATCCACAAAATGGGTCAAGAAATGATTTTTTTCAAGTCACATTGTATGAAAAGAGGTTTCTGAAACTCTGTGTCTTGAGCTAGAACATGTGCACGGGTTGACTAGATGCAAAAAGGAACATGCCAGCAGTCAAATCTCAGCCACACAGTCACCCCCGGACTAAATTCAAGCTTTAGCAGGTGTTTATCACAGAACAGATCCCGTGTGCAGTTTCTGGGAAAGACAACTATACTCTTGATTTGCATATTTTCACATCATCTGGTCATAACTCCACTAATTATCAGAGCTAATGGTGGGGTGTCTGCCTAGCACAACCCTCAGAAGTGCAAGAACATTAATTATAAGTCGAAAAAAAAACCCAAAACCTAAAGGACATGAGGTTGGGAGAAAACATACAGGGAAAGCCAGGAGGAGTCAGAGAAAGGGTAGAAGATGATAAAAATACCTTATAAACATCTATGATATTCTCATAGAATAAATAAATAAGCTATTATAAATGGAACTGTTTATTCCTAACATGACCTTAAGTTTCTCTGCAATAAGTAGAGATGCTGATACTCCTTTTAGGAACCAAGCTACCTAACCCATAGGGAGACTATTAATATCTCACCTAGGTATGCTTGACTCAGACCTCTTATCCATGGGAAAATGAGCCTACTGAGATTCCAGCATTCCAAAAAGTCCTTTCAAGGGAGGCAGGCATTCTTCTGAATCTGGCAGAGTGCAGCCACTTCTCCAGAATTCTTGCAAAGACATCTTGTGAGTCAGCTTATATAATACCTGGCTGTTTGCCTTGCAAAAACCCAAAATTAGTCATTATAGGGCTATTTTTGGCTTTCTACCTTGTCTCTGTGTCTCTAACGTTAGCAAAAGGCAGAAGGTAATCCTCAAAAGATATCAGGATATATCAGCCAAATTCTGGCTTGGAATCTTGAAGTGTCACCGAAGAAGGTGACTACATGTTGCCATTGATGGGCATTAAGGTAAGACGGTAAGTGCAGACACCGTAAATGCTGGATTTCAGATTGGTAAGCCCACCCCTCTCAGCTCTCTCTGTCCCTGGTTATATTGTAGAGGGTCTCTAAGTATGGCGCCTTCTTCACCAGCACCCCAACCGCAGCTGCGGTGAATTAAAGATGACACAGGTTCTTCAGGCTTCACAACTGGAGCTGACTTGGTGATTTCTTAAGATGGCAGATGAAGGTTGAGGAGGTGGGTGGGTAGGGAAGTTGCTCGGTGGGTAGAGCACTTGCTACCAAGCCCGATGACCAGGATTCTGATCCCTGGAAAGCCATATTGTGGAAGGACACCAGGCCCTCTCTGTCATCCTCTGACCTCCACACACTTGCAATGGCAGGCACATGCACACACACACACACACAAACACACAATTTGTTTTAAAGTATAAACCTTATATATACTATATATATATATAATATACATATAATATATATATATTCAATAAAATGATGCTGAAGGGGTAGGGACTATGGAAGGACAGTATGTACAATGTACAATAATGCTTATACAAAAGTGGTATTATGCAATAGTTGCATTTTATATATATGTGTGTGTATGTATATATATTTGTATATGTGTATATATATGTGTATATATATATGATGCCCTTTTTTTTAAAGGTTTTCTGAGACTCTGGAAGCTAGACCCCGAGAACCCTCACAGTATGCTGGAACCCCTTTGAATACCCCCTCCTAAAACCCAGACGCCATGTGTGAGACAAGTCACAGGAAGGTGCCCTGGATACCCACTCTAGTGAACAGAGCCAGGTGATCCCAGCATCCGTTGCCTGGCCAAGCAAAGGAGCCATCACGGGCTACACAGTCTGCATACACGTTCAGATAGATGATCCTTATTCCAGCTGCCAAACAAAACCACACGCCTGACTCCAGGGAACAGCCAGGCCAACCCACAAAATCATAGGGAATGATAATAAACTATTGTCTGAATCCACCAGCTGT
Source organism: Myodes glareolus (assembly GCF_982192425.1). Taxonomy (NCBI): domain Eukaryota; kingdom Metazoa; phylum Chordata; class Mammalia; order Rodentia; family Cricetidae; genus Myodes; species Myodes glareolus. The sequence continues at coordinate 40,765,219 of NC_142052.1, read as the reverse complement.
TGCGTGTCTTGTTTTATCCCAATTGATAACCAAAACATTTCCAATACCTCCTTTTCAATAATAATAATAATAATAATAGGTTTCAAATTCAAGACACATAGTCCAATGGTAGATTGAAAGAGACTAGAATGTGACCAGAAAGTGACAATGGGTTTTTATTTATAGTAAGGATTACAAGAGGGATTTCAAATCTATAAATAAATCTCTCATTTATTTTTCACCTTACCTCAGATAGTTTTGAAAATATTTGGTATGTTCTGTATGAGAAACTGTCTATGCTGTTGATAGTTTCCTAACCAGTGTGCTTATAAAGTACAGATTGACAAGAGTTATCACTAAGTACAAAAGCAGAAGCAAAAGGTATTCTTAATCTTCTCACTCATAACTGCGTTTCCCCAATTCTACTTTTTCTTCATTTCTGTTTTGTTCTATCACGATGCTTAGGACCAAACACAGAGCCTTGGGTAGGCAAGGCAAATGCTCTTGCTCTTCATTTTCGTCCATCTTAAAAACGTCCCTAATATCTGTATTCCCTTTATTCATTCAGTGGTCAGTTCCATACCAGTCCCAATTATTATGGAAACACTAGATAAATCATCTCGAAAGGCCTAGTGTTTTCAATTAGCCATCCTCGGAACCTCAGGAACAATATTTCTGCTCATGGTTCCCAGAATGGCCCACAGGCAGTCAGCCCTACGCAGTGCGTAGACAGCAAAGGCTGAAGCCCTTCCTAGTCCTGTGAGACTTCAGCAAGCTGCCCCAGCCTTTGCACCTTGGTTCCACGGCCTGTAGTTGACAGTTGTGATGTTGTTCCTCATGGGGTTAGCATGAGGGTTGGTATGGGGAAGAATGTGTAAAATACTCAGTATAATAGCCAAGGAAGAACAGACCATAGCTGCTCTGACTTACTACATCTCAGGTTAGCTAAAACTGAAAGGGAAATCCTATCCGGATCCCAGCACCGTCACCACCGATGGGTGGTTCTCCTGAAATGATGTTCGTGGTGGCATGGCGGCCTTCATTTCGTCAGCCTGTGGCTTTTAACTCAGTGATTAAGAATACTTTCTGAGGGCTGGAGAGATGGCTCAAAGATTAAGAGCATTGCCTACTCTTCCAAAGGTCCTGAGTTCAATTCCCAGCAACCACATGGTGGCTCACAACCATCCGTAATGGGGTCTGGTGCCCTCTTCTGGCCTGCAGGCATACACGCAGACAGAATATTGTATACATAATAAATAAATATTTTAAAAAAATTTTTAAAAAAAGAATACTTCTTTCTGTTCTTAAAGTTCTGTTTCCAGGACTTAGATCTGGCAGCCCGCAACCACCTACAATTTAGCTACAGGGAATCCGTCTTAGTGACTGGTCTGTTGCTGCGAAGAGGCAGCGTGACCACGGCAACTTTTAAAAGACAGCATTTCATTGAGGGCTGGCTTACCGTTGTAGAGATGGCGTCCAGGACCATCAAGGCACGGGGTACGGCTGCAGGCAGACAGGCAGGCACCGGAGCAGCTGCTGACCCACAGGCATGAAGCAGAGAGAGCTAGACTGGCGTGGGCTTTTGAAACCTCAAGGCTCACCACTCCCCCCCCCCCCCGCCATGACACACTTTCTCCCTCCAACAAGACCCCCTAATCCTTTTGGAACACATATTCAAATTTATGAGCCTAAGGGGGCCATTCTCATTCAAACCGCCACAGGATCCAACACCCTCTGCTAACTTCTGGAGACACCAGACGTGCATACATATTACGCACATACATGTGGACAATCAAACACCCATACACACAAAATAAATGTCAATAAATATTTTAAAAGAAGAAGGGAGAAGAAGAGGCAGAAGATGAAGAAGAGGAGGAGGAAGAAGACGTCTTTAGCCAATTTGTTTTTCCATACGCTGAAAATTGCGACATGGGGTGTTTTCTTAGGATAACTGAGCCCGAGCAACGCAGAGACACACACTAAAAGGAACCCAAGACCGTGTGTAACTACTGTTAACTTGTGAGATACCGACTGAAAGTTTGCCAACATCCCGATAAGAGAAAGATGTGTGCGGACTGCAGAAGTCAGCCAGGGTTTCAGGGTTTCTATATTTTCTTTCTCTGTTGTATTTTAACCTCAAAACAATTCTGGTGGGAGAGGAAGGGATAAACATGGAGACCCAGAGCCTAGAAACAGGTGTTAGCAGGCATGCACGGGAGTGCTTCTCCGAGAGAGGAAAGCTTTTTTATAAAAGCTGTATTTGTGGGCATTTCATCTGTCTATTTAAAGGTCATGGCCTTTGAGCAAAAGCTCTCAAAATTAAGCGTGTGTGTTTATAACCAAGACACGCATTCTTAACACTGCTAGAAATTTCTGAATTTTGACAAAGACCACAATTAAGAAAGGTAACAGTTCAGAGCCAACTAACCAGGGCTCACGGAGACTCACAGAGACTCGCAGAGACTGATCTGACAGCCAGGGAGCCTCCGTGGGACTGACCGAGGCCCTCTGCATACATGTTACAGTTCTGTATCTTGGTCTTCTTGTGGGACTCCTTAACAGTGCCAGCGGGGGCTGTATCTGATTCTTTTGCCTGGTTTAGGACCCTCTTCCTCCTACCGGGTTGTCTCATCCAGCCTTAATAGACGAAGCGGTGCCTAGTCTCACTGTAACCTGATATGCCAGCACTGGTGGACATCCATGGGAGGCCTGCCCTTTACTCAAGAGAACCAGAGGAGGAGGGGGTGGAAGAAAGAGGGGAAGTGGCAGGGTAAAGGGACTGGGGTGGGGGGGACATTGGTCAGGATGCGGAAACAAAGAAGAAAGGAAGCCGACTGGTGTCTTCCTGTTTCTTAGTTTCTATGCCTTTGTCACCCTCGAAAACTGCTCAATATTTAACATACCCTAAATGTTATTTTAGCACTATTTAATACAAACCAAATTTCCAGGTTTCCAGAAGAAACACATTCACTAGACTGAAAGGTGTAAATATATCTTTAACTTATCTCCCATACTCTTCATGGTTGAGCTGGGAAATTAATTGCTCATAAATGGAAATATGAATGGCTTTTATTATTTGTCTTTCAAGTGACAGGAACTGTGTGTCCAAATTTGGAAAGCGGTTGCCATAAATGCATGGGAAAGGCACTGACTGCTCCACGCTGTTTTTATATGTTCTTCTAGAAGGACAAGATCTCAGCGGCGCATCGTCTTCACGCTCGTCATTAACCACAACTCTGATCTCAGGAGGCGTGGGCCTTCCCTGCTTCTTTCCCATCTAATCGTGCACTTGTTTTATTTTGCAACTGCTCCCCTGATTTCAATCATTAACAGAACCATTGTAATAAAATGAAGTCATTATTTGATACACAAAAAAAAGAAAGAAAGAAAGAAAGAAAGAAAGAAAGAAAGAAAGAAAGAAAGAAAGAAAGAAAAGCAAGTTTCTACGCAGGAGATAGAAAACCAGCAATAAGTTATAATTCCGAGAACAATGTCTCAGTCTTCCTTGGGGCTTTGTCCTCTATCTGAGTTCACATCTCAAACTACAGCGCGGTGTCCAGTCTCCTCGTGTGACCCAAACCAGTCACGCAACCTCCAAAGCAGCAGGGAGAAATGTGATAGAAGCCAGTCTACCAGGGAACGCTCCAAGACAGCGTGTGAGACAGTTGTCCTGTGCATGACACACCAAGCAAGAATAGCTGGGCTATTTTGAACAGCCCTGCAATGACGACATCATATGAAAAACCGAGTATGCATGAGGGACCACTGACAAATTCCGAGTGAAGAGCCCAAAATATTGGAAGACAAATGATGCTCCAGTGGCCAGGGACTCTCCGCCAAGGAATGGCATAAGCTATTTGCTTCATCCTACAATAACCCTACAACATCAGTAGTGTTACCTACAACATCAGTAGTGTTACCTCCGTTATCATCACACAAGGAACCTCAAGGGCAGAGAAGCCAACCGACATCCCCTAGCGCGTGGTGCGGCCAGGACTGCACTGTGAGCTATCTGCCTAATAAACTTGCCATGTCCTCTCCGTGACTCAGCACACCAAAATGTATCTTTTATCAGTATCATAGATCCTACACAGGTCATGGAGGGGCTCTGCTCTTCACAATCACTCCAAAGCAAGCATGCAGAAGCTACATCTGAGCGCAGACTTCCCAGTGCATAAAGACAGCTTCCCAGTGCATAAAGACAGGAAAAAGAAATGAGTGCTTCACAAGCTTGTCACCTGGAAGGAACATTACGTCACTTCCTGTCTTAGCTCCTTAATCATTTGAAGACACGGGCCCGTGCCTATAGGGGAACTGGGCCGTGCCATCTTGCCTTGTGTCAGGGAAACAGAGAAGCAAATATTTCAGAAAAGACGTCAGCCAACGGGATTTTTCACAGGTGGAATGTGTTGGGTGCGGCCGGGTGGTCGAGCATCCAAGAACTCCTCCGTGTTTTGGCCATGTTGAAGACTCACAGGTGTGCACATCGCAGGGAATGTGCTGTGAACCCCGTAGAGAACTATATACTGTCTAAAACACATCTGGGCCTCTCATTCTGGTCCCACGGGTGCTATTTTATGACCGTAAATTGTAGATAACTGATTGCATTGCAAAACAATTCTGACCTGTCCAGTAAAGTTTAAATTCATTTGCCCCCCCTTACAGCGGCAGAAGTCAGTTTTGCTTCCGTGGGCATTCATCTCAATTCTTGATAATGAATGTCACTAGATTCTTTAAACTGACTCCAACACCCATCTGGTTCCTCAATTACAAACTAGGCAAAAGTCTTCACTATAAACATTCTGTGTGCATGTAGGTCATAAATTCAAATTTTTTACAAAATCTATTCTAACTGGACCATTCTGTTCGCAATAAATTTTAATTGCATGACGGGTTATAGAAAAATTGTGAAGATAATACAGAAAATTTCCATCCACTTAGTGCTCACCTTTCCCTACATATATGCTACACTTATTTAAGGAACCTTGACAGATCAAGGAATCCTTTGTATAAGGAAACAAAACCTCACACTCTATCATATTTTCTCGTTTGAAACCCATGTCCTTTCCCGGTTTGAGAATCCCACCAGGATACCCCATTGGAGGCGGTTAACTTTCTCCTCAGGCTCCCCATAGCTGAGAGTGTCTCGCTTCCCTTGTTTCTACTGGACTTGACAGTTCATACCTGTATGAATAGAGAACTCTGTGGGATATTCCTCAGCCGGTGTCACCCCGTGTTTCTCTATGATCAGACTGTGGCTGGTTTTAAGAGGAACTGCATGCCTGCCACATCATCTCCAAAAATACAGGATTAAATGGTCTTCACTACAGGGCAGTGGGGACTCACACCTTTAATCCCAGCACTTGGGAGGCAGAAGCAGGCAGATCCCTGTGAGTTCGAGGCCAGCCTGGTCTATAGAGAAACCCTGTCTCAAAAATCAAAACAAAAACAAATGGCCTTAATCAATTATCTACATTTTCCCAATTTCCTTCACCATAAAGTTGCTTGTCCCCCCCCCTTTCCATGTTGCCTTTTTGCATCCAAATGACCACAGAGGTCTGAAGAGATGACTCAGCAGACAAATGCTCACCAGTCAATCATGAGGACCAGAGTTCGGATCCCTAGAATCCATATGAATGCTGGGTAGGCAGAGAAGTCTCCTGCAATCCCAGCGTTTGGAAACACAGACAGGATCCCCAGGGCAAGCTGGCTAACTACAGTAGCAGAATCAGCAAGCTCTAGATTCAATTAAAGATCTACATCAGGAAATAAAGAGATAGCAATCAGGAACGACATCACATGGTCAACTTCAGGCCTCCACACGCACATGGAGTTCATGAATACCGCACAAACACACATGAACATGTACACACACACACACACACACATACACACAAGCACATAGCAAAAAACAGAAAGCACTTATGGATCCTCATGTTAAACCCAAGACTCTACTGCAACACTAATCTATACCCTAACACAGAGGTTCTCACCTCGTGGGTTGTGACCCCTTCGGGAGTGAATGACCCTTTCACAGGTGTGAAAACACAAATATTTATATTTACGACTCATAATAATAGCAGAATTACAGTGATGAAGTAGCAATGAAGATAATTTTATGGCCATGGGTCGCCATAACACGAGGAGCTGTATTAAAGGGTCGCAGCCAGGAAGGTTGAGAACCGCTGCCCTAACAGCCAGTCTGGGTGACCTGGCGCTCCTTCATTTAGCTTCTGAGTCTCTTAGATACAATGCATATCGCTGCTGGTTTGATGTTGTGTTTCCTTTCCTCTAAAGTGCTTCCACACTTTCTGGCCTTAGCAAATCTGAAGGCTCGCTTGTCTATTTCCTGGTCAGCCTTAGAATCGGCCCCGTCTCTAAGAAGCCCTGGCTCATTTAATCGCTACGGGAGCTTCATCCCTTACTGTTTCTGGGCTCCCTCGGCTAAAAGACGAAGGAAATGTAGGCATGTATTATAACTCTCCATAAACATCTATCTAGAAAATCTTCCAAATGCCTCCAACTCCAGCCATATTAAGATAAATACAAGGATAAGACGTTCAAAACCTAGACCGTAACGATCACTACAGCCTCCTCCTGTGGATAATCCACGAGCTTTCATTCCACGGCCACTTCGTTCTGGACACCACTCCCCTCGCTCACTGGGCTGTGGGGTTCCAGTACACAGAAGTCGCAGGATCAAGGTCGGTAAACCACGCCCCAGATGAAACAACCCTTTAATCTGAGCACACCGCTCACTCCTCCTTTCTTCTTCATTCTTTCTTCTCCTTTATTCTTCGGGCTCCATTCTTTCCAAAGTTATTTAGTTACCACCCTGTGCCCTCGTTCCCTTCAGCAACATTGTTTCCTACACGGCTACCACCACCACAATGGTTTATCGCTTTCTTCATTGACCCTGAAGGCCCACGGACTCCCAAATGATTTTTTAATTTGAGTACTTTCAGTTTCACTCATAGTACAATAAAGTCATAATTATTTTAATAAACGCATATCATCATAGGTTCACAGTCACACTTGCAAACAAAATACTTTCATTAACTTCAAAAGATTCTCTGTTTTACATACTCAGTCCTACCCTCAGGCTCCCACCAAATTCTAAGTGTTTTATATAGTTGTGTTTATTTAGATAAATGTATGTAATTGTTTCCAGAATAGAGTTAGAATCATACACTACAAAGATGAACACATTTAAGATTCATCCATGTCTTCTGTGGTTTGGTAATTCATTCCTTTCTGGCACTGAATAATATTCAGTTCTATGATGGAGCACAGACCACCCATCCGCTGGAAGACGTCTAGGTGGATTCCAGGTTTCCTTGATTTTGAATGAAACTTCCGCAAACATTCTCGAGTTTTTACGTGGACACAGACTTTCAGGTTGATGCGCTAAGTGCTTAAGAGTATAATTTATGGACTGCACAAAACTATTTTTAGCACTTTTAGCTTGTAAGGTCATTTTTAACAGGCAATCTGTCTCCCAAAATGACTATCTCATTTCCTGTTCTCACCATCAATGAGCGAGGTTCCTGGAGCCCGGCATCCTTGTGAGCGGCTGGTGCTGTTGGGGCAGATTTTTCACTCTGTGTTATTGGACTTCTGCCATTCTGATAGATGTATAATGTTATCATATCGCCGTTCTAATTCACAATTCCCTGATCGCAATAACGTTAAGAAATCTCATATGCTTCTTTGACTCACATATACACACACGCACAGGTGCACGCGCATGCATAGACACACACCTACACATGTGTGTAGATGGACTGGAGAGATAGAAGAGGGGAGAAGAGAGACACTGAGAGAGAGGAGAGATTCTTCTTTAGTAAACATTCAGCTTTTTCATCCATTATTTAATTGGAAAGGTGATAACGGCAGAATAAATCCCTGTCACGAGCACTGATATGTGAGTGTGTATGTGTATATGTGTATATATATACATATATGTGTGTATATGTATGTGTGTGTGTATATATATGTATGTGTGTGTGAGGATATAGTTCCTCCTCACTCTTATTTGGGGACAGTTTGCCGGCTGTAGTCTGAACTACCCTCCTCCAAAGCCAGCACCCTGACTACTGTGTGTCCCAGGCTCTGAGTCACGGTCACTGGTGAGAGCGATGTTGGTCACTGTTATACCGACAGCTACTGAGTGCTGCTGTGTGCCGTGGGGAAAGTGGTGATGACCCCAGTACTGTCAATACTATTGTGTGCTGACTGTGTGCAGCTGTGTGCGGCTGTGTGCTGCTGTGTGTGGCTGTGTGTTGCCGTGTGCTGACTGTGTGTGGCTGTGTGTTGCCGTGTGCTGACTGTGTGCGGATGTGTGCTGACTGTGTGCGGCTGTGTGCTGCTGTGTGCTGCTGGGTGCGGCTGGGTGCGGCTGTGTGCCCTGTGTGTGTTTCGTGGATTCTGCCATTTGCCCATCACAATCCCCTTAGGAGTTAGGAACAGCCAATGGTTCTGTTTTATGAACAGGGACACTGAGATATAGGCAACATTAAGAAACAAGCTCATTTTTAGAAAACAGAGTCCACAGCCTGTGACCTCACTCACTATAGAACATCCTATACTGCTTAGAAACCAGAAGGCTAAAAAGCTAGAATAACTTCTATTCTTTCTCAGTTCTAAAAAAAAAATCCATCTCAGACACAAATCAGTCATCACTACCTATGAGCCAGAAATGATACAACACTAATCTCCCCAAAAAACTCACAAATAGCAAAAATAATATCATCTTGGACAAGAACACACTGCGACTGACTAAGATACAGAGGCAATGTGGACCGTCTTTGCCTCAAGGATGGACTACTTAGACAAAGGGAGAGCGGGCCATGTCTAAGTCACAACAGCGTTAAGACATGTACACCCAGTTCTGGGCCTAACACGCCATCAACTGTAGCTTCCAACGCCAGCAACTTGTTCTGTAGAGATCTGTAACATGAGGGCCGGTTTGTTGGGGTATCTGTTCCCGCCCGGTACCCCACAACCAGCAACTCCCAAGGAAAATCACACACAAGACTCCATAAGATTATAAACTGATTGGCCCTTAGCTCTGGCTTCTTATTAGCCCTTGTAACTTATATTAACCCAGTATTCTGATCTATGTTAGGCATATGGCTTGGTACCTTTTTCAGTTGGGCAGGTTACATGTTGCCTCTTTGGTGGTCTGCGCAGGAATGGCAGAGGGAGCTTCTGCTTCCAGAATACTCCCAGTCTCTTTGCTCCACCTCTACTTCCTGTCTGGCTTTCCTGCCTATACTGCCTGCCTGGCCAATCAGCGTTTTATTAAAATATGATTGACAGAATACAGACAATTCTCCCGCACCAGAGATCCAGATAATCCTCCCATTGTTCAGTGAAAGAAAAACTTATGCCGGTGGTGAGAGAGACGATGGTTCTAGAAATCACCACAACTAAAACACTGTGGGACTGTCCCGATAAAAGAATGACCCTTCACTGCGTCTCAGTCTCTCTATGACCTAGCCCTCCAGTGCCCGAACTAGCACTTTGAGACAGAAATCACCTCATAAGACACAACTCGAGAAGTCGGCGCCTTGTGGGAATGAAATGGCGCCACCTGCGCCTCAGCATCAGGCTCCCCAGCATCTCAGCTGAGCCTGGACCAGTCCTCTGCAGAGGGGCAAAAGAGCTCGCACCTCCCACAAGCTCAGCTCCCAGCTCCAGGTCCTGCGCCCTACACGTCCAGCTGTCACCAGGAGTCCGATGTGTTTGGCTTTGTTTCCATCTCGTTCTTGAAAGCTAACGTTTTTGAGTTTAGGTACAAACCTCTTCGAAAGATCATGGTACTAGCTGGTTTTAGGGCACGCTGACCGAAGCTCGAATCCATTTAGAAGGTGGAGCCTCACTTGAGAAAACACCCCCACCAGCTCTGCCTGTGGGAGAGCCTTGCGATGGATGATTGATGTGGGAGGGTCCACATCACTGTGGGTGGGGATACCCTTGGGCTGCTGGCCGAAGGCTGAGCAAGCCATGAAGAGCAAGCTAGTGAGCAGCTCCCGCCATGGTCTCTGTATCAGCTCCTGCCCCCTACGTTCCTGCTCTGAGTTCTGCCCTGACTTCCTTCCATGACGAACCACCGGAGAGCTGCGAAGAATGGAATAAACCATTTTCTCCCCCAGGATGCTTCCGGTCGTGGTCATTTTATGACAGCAGAAGAAAGTCTGACGCACATCTCTTGGCTCTTGCGTGCTTGACAGAAAACCCCCTTCTGAATTTATTTCTCACTTTAATGTGTCAGAAATCAGACTTAGTCTTGGCCTCTTGTATCATGGAACTGCTTACATGCAAATTTGATACTTTATTTTGCATCGTTGATTTGACCGATACTGTTGATCACTGATCGATCCTTAAGATCAACTTAAAGACGGTGAAGCGGTGTTTCCAAACCTTCAAAATCTCAAACAGCAAAGCAGGGCAGGCTGTAGGCAAACTCCCTCCACAGGACTAACTTTGTCAACCAACTGCCTCTCGTCTGGATGTTCTCGCTCTTATCTCACCGCAAATGCCCTGGGGCGCGCAGCCAGAACAAGAATTTGGGTTCTCTGGAACTCTCCACGGTATTTTGGCTTCTTGAGAAGACTTCCATGTCCCGTTTTAAACAAATGTTTCTTTATCCAGCTCCTGATTCCAGTGCTGTGAGTCATGGTCCGGGTTAGCTCAGGAGGGAGGGAGCAGCTGGGCCACTGTGTCACTCCTGTCCGAGCCACTACTCGGGGACCTGCCACTCTCGTGCAACAAGGAGCACCTCCTAAAGTCATGCGGCCACAGCTTCATCTTCTAGGATCCCATCTAGAGCAGTCTGAGCGGACTAAATGCTGTGTGCTTTTATCTCTGCGTTCCCTGAACGCCACTGAGACTCAATCAATGTTTACTGAAGCAATTAATTTTATAAATCATCCAGAGATTCTCATTTACTAAAGCTGTCTAATCACACCTGTTTCATGAGCTGAGGGTCTTGACGTGAAAATAGGAGCTGAGCCATGGCAGCTCATGCCTTTAGTCCCAGCACTCGGGAGGCAGAGGCAGACGAATCTCCGTGGGTTCGAGGCCAGCCTGGGCTAGAGAGAGAGTTCCAGGACAGACTCCAAAGCTACAGAGAAACCCTGTCTCAAAAAACCAAAAACAAAGGAAGGAAGGAAGGAAGGAAGGAAGGGAGGGAGGGAGGAAGGGAGGGAGGGAGGGAGGGAAAAAGGAAAAGGAAAGGAAAGGAAAGGAAAGGAAAGGAAAGGAAAGGAAAGGAAAGGAAAGGAAAGGAAAGGAAAGGAAAGGAAAGGAAAGGAAAGGAAAGGAAAGGAAAGGAAAGGAAAGACAACGAGGGGCTGGCAGGCATCTCAATGACAAGAGAATTTGCTGCACAAGTGTGACGTCCTGAGTTTGGATCCCCAACACCCACACAAAAATATCTGGGTGTAGTGGCTCATACCCACAACCCCAGATCTGGAGCGAGTGGAGATAGGATGATCCTGGAAGCTCATTAGCCGTCCAGTACAGCCAAATGACAAGCTCCAGGTTCAGTAAGAGGCCCTGGCTCAAAATCTAAGGGAGAGAGCAATGGAAGAAGACGCCTAAAGCTGTCCTATGACCTACACACACAAGTATACAACACACTCGCAGAACTGCCCCTCAGAACACAGGTACACACGCAAACACATGAATAGCCCCAAAGAAAGACTAAAAAACAAACAGGTTCTATGTACTTTTACTACTATATAATGAAATTCTTACTGTAGATTTGAGTTTTGCTTTTGCATTTTGCCCTGTGCCATGATGTCTATAATTAACTCTTAAGGGTCTCAACAACGGGAAGCTACATTAAAGTATTGTTACCCTCACTGGGCGCTCGCTCTCCCAAGATGGTGAGCAGAATTTAATGAGAGTCGCTTTCTACCCTTAGCTGCCAAGAGTATAGGAGCTCTGCTACTACCACGGGGTCTGAAGTTGATCTCAAAACAATACTGTATCTAGATCTACACAATTCTAATCCATTAAATTCCACCCCTGGAATATCATCATCTTACCTGCTTGAGATAAATTTTTCATGAAATGTGTGAACTAAGTATTTCTCCCCTGATCAACTTAGACTTACTCGTTTATAAAACAAGCTGTCCAGTGGTGCTTACATTAAAACGTCTTTTTAAAAATCTGTCCATATCATGGAGTTTGGTCAAGTCTTGATGTCAATATAACCTGGTAGTGACTGTAACTCTGCCTGCCTCTGTCTATATCAGAAGGAATTCGGAGGTCTGTGTAACACATTGGCGTCACTCAGGTTACAACAACCCATGTTCTAAAACTCCAGATATAGACAGGCAGGCAGGCAGGCAGATAGAAACAGATCGATAATATTTAAAAAGCGAATCCATCAGTCTTGAATATAGCTAATTTGGCTAATGGCAGTCTGTCTTCCACACCCACTATTTCCAACGAATAGGCTGGTGTGCTATTTGCACTAACAAAACTAATTTATTCTAAAGACATATATGTGATATATATATATTAGTTTTTATAAATATATATTTGCATTGCTGTTCTTTGCCCTTTGTGCTAAGAAGGCTTTAACAAAGCAGCAGCCCTTTTCACAGCTGAGCACCCTTGACGCAGAATAAAATTAGCAACCTCATTAGCACACGAGACTAACTTGGCAAACCGCTTAGAGTACCCAATATGATTAACAGCTACGTGAAACGCTTCCAAGTGTCTTCACGTGGGCATCTCTGCCTACTAACAAAAGGCCACCTCTGCCCCAGAAGGCACACTCACTTATAAAGCCACCCGGGGGGAAGATGAGTCACTCTCCATCCTGTGGATGAAATGCAGGCTCTCCGCTGCATGTCTCGCCCAAACCAAAGTCTAAGATGTAGCAAACGGAGAAAGGCTTTGATAAGCCTCGCCCTATCTGAAACCTATTGGTGGATTCCAGAGAGTGGCCTCTCCCTCAACCTTCTCACTAGGTACGGCAAAGCCATTAACACGCATTATTCTGTGGGCTCTGTAGTACCATCCAGTATTGAGTCCCAAAGGGGTGGGCGTGTCTGTCTGTCTGTCTCTGTGTCTCAAGTGTGGACATCTGTGTATGCAGAGGTCGGAGGACGATCTCAGAGGACAATCGGGTGCCCGGTCCTCACCGTCCACTGTATCTGAGCCCCTGCCTCTCCGCTGCTTCACTACCGTGTACCGCCAGTGAACTGCCAATCATTCTCCTGACTCCGCCTCCCATTTCCCAGCAGGGACACACTGGGATGTTCTGGGTGTCTGAACTCAGGTCATCGGGCTTGTACAGCAAGCACTTGACCCACTGACCCTACCCGCAACCTGGCACCAACTTTCTGTTTCTATGTTTGTTTTGAGATGAAATCCTGCCCAGGCTGGTCTTGTCTCAAACTTCTGAGTTCAAGCCACCATTACACCTCAGCGGTCTACAGTGAGGACTATAGACACACCGCCATGCCTGACTTCAGATCTATTCCTAATGACGCCTAAGGGGTCTGGTCTTAGAAAAGAACTCTAGCAGAACTGAGATCCACGTACGGATCCCGAATCGCGCCTCTTTCTTCCTGTGGGAGCAGGAACGCACTTCCTGGAACGCTTCTCAATGGTTTCACGGGGATTCAGGAGCAGCCTGTGTTGGAACCTCAGGTCCAGGCTATGTTGCAAGCTACTGAGCAAGTGTCTAGCTGTTCTGAAATCTCATAATCTCCCAGTCCAGTCAACGTCCGATTCCAAAGGTATCCAGGTCCTGGGCTCGGTACAGCAAACATCTTCCACCTGAGCAGGGGACCAGATCAATGAGGGTAGAAAGAGAAACATTCCGAGCCAGGAACTCCCTATTCTGCCTCTGCAGTACTTCTGATACCTGGGAACAGTGATTGATCTTCCAGAGGCCAAGAAAATATATCGCATAGTAGTAATTTATATTAAGCCTTTATCGTTTATGAAACACACGTGATTATTTTTTAATTCCTGAAGAACTCCTGGCTTTGGGTAGGCATATCCTCTCAAATATTTTCCCTTTTCTAAAGCGCTAAACTGGTATTAAGGGGTTAGTAAATCACGCTGGGGATACGGCACAGGTGGCTGAGTGCTTGCCCGCCATTATGAACGCTGAACTTTAATCTCTAGCACTGCGTTAACCGGACATGGTGGTGCATGCCCGCCATCCTGGCCCATGGGAGTGGAGAAAGAGTAGAAACTGAAACTAAGATGAAATACCAAAGACCCTGTCTCAAGAAAAAAAAAATTAAGACACCATCATTGGATCATCACTGCTGGGGAGACGGTTCAACGGCTAAGGGCACTTGCTACAAATGTGTAAGGACCTGAATTCAGATACATAATACACATAAAGCTACATTAAAAGCCAGCCAGAGTCATGCGCTCAACCAACTGTGCCGTATCCCCAGCATGATTTAATAATCTATTAATACTAGCTCAGTGTTTCAGAAAAGGGAAATATTTGAGAGAATATTCCTATCCGAAGTCTGGATCTCTTCAAGAATTAAAACATAACCACGTGTGTTTCGTAGTAACTCCAGCACGATGAGGAGGTAGAGAGTCAGGACAGCGGTATCACTGCGGAGTGCTGCCGGCCAAACTAGCCTAGGTTCAGCGGGGAAACCTCGTCTATGAGAAAAGGGTAGGTAATGACAGAACAGGGTATCTGCTACCCTCTGGCCACCATGTGCGTGGGCACAGGCGTGTCTACCCTGGCAAACACACACAGCACACATAAACCTCAATAGCCCAACTCTGTGGTTTGGACCATTTGGACATGAACCTGTGAGTCGTCTCTGAATCTATGCAGGCTCAGGCTGTTTAAAATGTGTCTGCTCTCACCAAACATCAATATGAAAGCTTTTCTTCCAGCTTCTTTCTTTCTACTGTGCAGAGCAGCCACATACAGTTACTAGATTTTCAACGCTGCATGTAACATGCATTACACTAACGCAAAGCTGGTCTCTTCTCCAGTCGCTTACTTTAGGAGAGTGGAGTCGGTCAGAACAAGTTGGAAAATAAGGGGGACTAGAGAGCTGGCTCAGCAGTTCAGCACTTGCTGGTCTTGCAGAGCAACCAGCTTCAGTTCCCAGCACCCACGTGCCAACTCACAAGCATCTGGAACTCTGGTTCCAGAGGATGTGATGCTCTCTTCTGGCCTCCTCAGGTACCAGGCACTAACATGACTCACAAAGACCCATGTAGGCAAATACCCATAAAATACACATAAAAAAATAATTCCTTTAAGATTAATCCTAAACTAACCTGGAATTCAAGTTGAAGGGAATTCGGGGCAAAAATAATTTTCCAGGTTTCTGGAAATGAAGGAATTTGGTTTAAGAAGCAGGACAGTGGTAACCCAGATGAGCAGGGTGAAGACCAAGTTTCCAAGCAACTAACTATGAAGAATCAGTGGGAAGTGAAAAAATAATCAGAGACTACAGACAACAATAAAAGTGAATGATAATCAAAGGACCAAGCACCTTGGAAAGTAGTGGTCAGAAGGAGGAAATGAGATCGCCCTTGGAGAAGGGGAGTTGGCATTTCTTGAATCTCTACTAACTGCTTCCAAGAAAGACAAGAGGGTGCACTTCAAACTTAAAAGTCTCTGAGGAGGGTGCCGAGGACAAAGGCAGGGACTCGTAAATATAAATGCCTGGACATCTGAAGTTAGCAGTCAGAATGAGGTAGAATCCAGCCGCTTGAAGTCCAAGAGGCTGTGAACAAAAGCCCTTGCTCCCCTGAAGACATCTGTTAACCCCTTTGTGTGTAGTGTGAGGTCTAATCCACTTAATCCTCACCTAAAACCCTGTGCAATAAATACTGCTAACCCCATTTTACAGGTGAAGAAAGCAGATCCAAAGAACCAAATTAGCTGGATTAAAACGCCACATCCCATAAACCGTCCAAGCGTCAAGCGTAGGTCTGACTTACACTGAGCTAAAGAGAAAGACGGTAAGACAGACGAAGAACTGGTTAGTGAAGCTACCTGCTTCCGGACCCTGCTGGCTAAAGCTGACAATACCAGTATTAAGAATGAAGCCAGAACTGACATTGACTGGGCCTCTCATTTTCCCAAAGAACCATGACTACATCACAGGGCTCTGTCTGCAAAGGGCAGACAGCATAAACTGTCTACGCGCACTGCTGGGAGCGCAACTTTTCCCTGGAGAGCTCCGGCTCTCAAAAATTCCAGGCCACTATCCAAAATTCCAAATACCCTCCCAGTAAGGGAACTCTGAGGTAAACAGATCCCATTCTCAGAGTGGCTGGGGAGCCTCTGGCTATGACTCAGGACATTTAGGCACTGTCTTGATTCATCTCTGCAGAGGCTGCTCTGGGGCTTCCCGGGGCGATGAGCAGGAAGTGGGCCGGAAGAAATGAATTAACTGTCACCCGCTGATGGACCTGTGAGCGCTATGGAGGAAGTGAAAGACGAGGCCCAGAAGGTGCCCAGGACTCAGGGCACAGAGCAAGTTTTAGTTCTCTCGGCACAAAATTTCACTGCCTGCTGCAGTCGTCTCTTGAAGAGGGGAAAAAAAAAATCAAGAATGAACTTTGAATAATATCCCTTCAAACCAGAACCGGCCAACCAAGGTTTCTGCAGCGATAAATGGAAACACTCCCTGGCTCTTCCAAGTACCTAAAGCAAGACTCTTCAGTCCTCTGACGTATGAATCATGATCTAAACAACACATTCTGAGTGCAAAACAGTTTCGGGGGTGGGGGGAATAAAAAGACCAGTTATGCAAATGTGGGCATACCTTCTGGAAGAAAAGCAATGAGAAATGGCCGCCACTTCTATTTCCTTGAAAAACCTTCTGCAAGGGGTGGGGATGCCCCGGGGTGAAGCACGTGCCCAGCGTGAACAAGACCCAGCCTCCACACCCAGTACATTAAAACACCAAATCTCCTGTGATAGGAACAGAGAGGGCGGGTCCTTGTTGGATTCTCCTCTCCTCTAATTTTACCAATTCTTAAATGACAATTATCCTCATTTCCCAAACAAAGTAGTCAGATTTATCCCCCGCTGAGAAAATTTTCTTAAAACAGTTCCAAGGATATTTTCTTCAATAAAATGCAATTCACTTTTATCTAAATTTTCTGTTTTAAAATCCAGTATTTTTAAGTGGCTATACATAGAAAAGCCTTTCACAGGGGGAAAAAATGCCTTTTTTTTCCTACATGGTAAATGCAGAGTAATTTTTTCTTCTTAACTTCTGATATCTAATGTCACCAACTGAAGATATGATCAAGAAATTCTTGTCCCCTTAGGTAGTCCGGCTCAGGGAACTAAACTGGCGTTTACTTCCCGCTGACCTGTAGGAAGATGCGCTAGGAAGTACAACCACTGTAAATGTTCCGAAGAAGGCAAAGGAGCCTGAAATCTAAGGGAGACAACCTTAGGGAGTCAGTTTCTCCTAAGACATGGAGGCCACTGCACGGAAAACCAGTGAGCTTGCATGCAGCTCCCAGTGCAGAGAAAAGATCATCAGACGGAGATTAGGAACACACATGACAGATTCTGTGCTCTGTGCAGAATTAAAATAGCCTAGCTATGCAAAGCTAGAGAGGGCAACTCATTCCCCACAGCAAGAACTATTTAAACAACTGACGAGCACCCAGCCAGGAGGCATACTTGAAGCAGTAGGGAGAATGAATTCCTTCTCCGTGTTTGGTCGCTCCTAATATTTGTTAATATTTATTAATAATTCTTATCTCCATATAGACATCTCGCATTGCTCAAATTCTCATGCCCAGAGTTCTCTCCTAAGTCTATTGTCTACTTTGGCTGTTTCAAGAGAGGGCCCCTTCCCCCATCGATTACACAAGCCCTCAAGCTGGGAAGCATCCTCCTGTGCCGACCCTCTTTCCCTAGGCCAAATGGGATCACCCACCAAATCCCTCTCATTGTCAGAGATCTCTCCCGGGAGCTGGAAGGTTAAGAGATGACCCTCTTGACAAGCAGGGTCTCCCACATACAGCTGCCCATTAGAATCGTCTGGAGAAAGATTGAAATTATACCCCAATGTTAGGATGGCAGAGCCGTGCTCGGGACCAACTAAACACACATCTCTGTGGGATCGACCGGTCTATTTTGAACACTCTCAGATGGTTCTAATGTGTAGCCCAAACTAAAAACACTGAAGGGAACAGGCCAGAAAGGGGACACTAAATTAAATAGCCAGACTATGGAGTGAAGTACCAGGAAGTTACAGTGAGGTGAAAATTTGAAAAGAAGATTCCGAGAAGACTCGGAGGACTTTCAGAAAACAGTGATAACCTCTCAGAAGGAAAAGCCCAGCTCTCTTCATCAGACACTGTGGTCAGAGCTCACACCCTACCATCCAGTCCCTGTAGGAGGGGACCCGGCAAACACAGGTGGACGGAGCAGCTCAAGTGTGCGCTGTCCCTAAGGGAAAACCTACAGGGAGCTGAGTGAGTCATGTACAAACAAATCGCTCCTCATCTTTAGTGAAAACCAAGTGAAGATGTGTATGGGTGTGAGCAGTGTGGACGGGACCGTCGTGTGAGCGCGTGGCAAAACACTTTCCAAGAGTCACCAAAGCCATGCTCTGAAAACCCAGGTTCTGACATGGTTAGTGTCAAGAAAATGTGCCTTTCCTAATATTTAACACTTACCTAACTAATACAAATATTAGAACTAATTACTTTGCATTACTTACTGAATGTAATATTGACCTTTTCTGCGTATGCCATAACCAAACCTTTTCTTTTAGAAGTTCTTCCCAGGGTCCCACATCCGAAGTGCATGGTGCCTTCAGCAATAGGGACTTACCTTCCACTCTGGGGTTCTGCCAAGGACCCAAGCAATAACCTACGCTGTTTTTGAAGTCTCTCGGAAAACCCAACCAACAACAGAGAAGAGGCTCTCTCACACCTGGTGTTGGGATTTCTGTTAGATCATCTATGACTCAGGGACTGGGGGTATTGTCAGCACAGATGGGATATTATAATATCAGAAAAATATTTTTTTAAATAAAAGCTTGGTGTGGGAGAATTGTCTGTATTCTGTCAATCATGTATTTTAATAAAACGCTGATTGGCCAGGCAGGAAGTATAGGCGGGTCAACCAGACAGGAAGTAGAGGCGGGGTGATGAGAACAGGAGAAGGTTAGGAAGGAGGAAGCACATTCCTCCATTCCTGCCCAGACCACTGAAGAAGCAACATGTAAGCTGCCCCCACTGGAAAAGGTACTGAGCCATTATGGCTAACATAGATCAGAATAATGGGTTAAGATAAGTCATAAGAACTAATAAGTAGCCAGAGCTAAGGGCCAATCAGTTTATAATCTTATGGAGTCCTGTGTGTGATTTTCCTTGGGAGTTGCAGGTTGTGGGGTACCGGGCGGGACAGATAACCCAACAAGCCAGCCATCATGTTACAAAAGCTCTTGTCAGAGCTGGAGAGATGGGAAGTTATAATATCAGAAAAATAATTTTTTAAAATAAAAGCTCTTGTCAGAGCTGGAGAGATGGCTCAGCAGTTGAAGCAGGAGCCTCCTGCCTTGCTAGAGGACCTGAGTTCAGGTCTCAGCCCCCTCAGGCTGCTCACAGCTCTTGAACTCTGGCTCCAGGAAATCTGGCGCCCTCTTGTGACCGATGCAGGTACCCACACACACACGGAGCATAGACTCACACAGACACACAACATGCACATAAATAAAAATAAATCTTTTAAAAAGAAGAGGCCTTTCTCCAATCAACATGACTGAGTGAAGCTGTGGCACTAGCAAGGGTCAAAGTGAAATCGCTGTCAGATGATAGACTTTTCATGCCAGGCAGCTGCTCTATTTTACCACAATTTTCTCAAGAACTAAGGTCAGGTGGTACCTGGTGTTACAATTGTAGCTAATTGAATCCTGAACTATCACTAACCCAGAGCTTTGAGGAAAGTCACCAAATGAGTGCCACAAAGTTTCATAGTGTCTCCTTACCACAACCAACATCGAAAAGGAACCGAAAGGGAAACCGTTAGTGTGGAGATGTGTTAGCTTCACAGGACTCCTTTTGGGGGCTTTTCACAAATCTTTTGTCTTGGTTACCTGTGAACCCAGCCTGTAACATGGTTTTGATATATATTTTGTACAAAATGTAGCCTCCTGTAGAAATAGAGAGAAACAATGACACAAGACAGAACCAGCCACCTCCTGGCCTGGGTGTCAAGGTTTATCTCTGATACTTAATCCTGCAACTGAAATTCTGAGAAACCTCAGAAGGCTTCAACATCCCCTTTATACAGATCAACTCCTAAAGAATCAGGGAAGCTCATTCACACACGAACTCCCACACACCCTGACCCGAGGGTTATATCTCAAGGAGAATTTCCATCCCCTAGCCAGCCAGCGGTGCTAAGGGGAAGCCTTGACATTTGCCATTTTAAAAGGCAATAGCGGGAAATCCCTCCTGATTGGCTTTCCACTGAGTTCACTTGCACATCTATGCACACAGTCCTGCCTCTAAAATGACCAGGGAACTTCCGGTTGGAGGAAAGAACACAATTTCTTCTCTACCCAGATTTGCTCCTCAGTAACCGAAATCTGTCCTATCCCATTCTCTCACCACATGTCGCCAATGATCTGACACGGCCCTCACACGTCACCAAGATTGACATCTGCCAACTGCCAACCTGGTTGTGTGGCCTCCAGGCTCTATAACCCCCAACTGTTACTAAAGTTACCACCCCATCCTTCAGCAACGCACTGGCTTGAAACGCCTGACGCATTCTCTGAGAATCTAACTTCCAGTGTTCAAAACCTACAGAATGCATCAAAGTCAGGACGTTGATCGAATCTACCTATAAAAAGAGTCTATAACTCCATAAAACTGGCAGACCCAGAATTCTCTTCTCTTCCCTGGTACACAAGAAGGGTGGGGGTAAAGAAAGAGGGGAGAATGGGAGTCAATGCCCACTAATCCCCTGAAACACAGGCAGACCCATGTCTTTGCTTGACATCCAGGCTTTTGCTGTTGATTTGTTGGTGTGTGTTGGGGGTGGGGGAATCTTGCAGTTGAAATCAGTAAATCTTCTTTTCCTTCTAAAAGTAGATGTCTATAAGGGTTGATCTGATTTCTTTTATTGCCTGTATTATCGTGTGCATAGATCAAACTTTCTTACTTAACCTAGGAAGTTATTTTGGGCACATAGGTCTTAAGGGAATTATGACTTGGGCTGAAGATCACTTGGAGTAAAAAAAAAAAAAAAAGAAAGAAAGAAAGAAAAAAGCAGAAGACCTGGGAGCCAGTGCCAGTACCCAAGAGGCACGGATAAGTCCTTAAATCTTTCGAGGCATACCTCGAAAGCAAAACTCTTGGAATCAGTGACCTGCAGGTAAGGCTCACCTGCCTCCTGCCCAGTCGATACCCTCGCTCCTTAGAGAGCCGGCAGCTGTGGCAGGGACTGCGTCACCTCCTTACCTCGAGTTGCTCAGAATCTCTGCCGTCCAGGCTTATGTCTACGTCAGAGTGGTCCTTCTTTCCTAAGAGGAGTTTTCTGCCCTGGCTCTTGGCTTCATTTCTTCTGCCACGTTGCTGTGACTTGAATGGGACCTCCATGCCTCTGGCTCAGACTGGCCACTCAAGTTCAACAGGTCCAGTACTTACAGCCTTCTGGGTCCCTCCCAGTAGCCCCTGACCTTGTACTGATCAGTGGCTTCCAGGCTGTTGCTTTATTACAGTTCTACTCTACAGCATAGAAAGTATATACTTCTCTCTGATACTACCTTCGAGGTTCATGTCTTTCTCAAAGCTGTATGTCTTCCATTGTCTTACACATAAGACATAAGGACTCAATCCTTACACATAAGGACTCAACCCAAACTAATAACCACAAAACAGACTCAAAGTCCCTCGGAGATCGGCTCCAGATTGTAACTGGTAAAAGCTAACTTGCATTGTGGGCGGGGCCTATCACGAGAACAGCAGACTGGAGACACAGACATCTTCCTTACTGTCATCAGCTGACCACAGAGCCCCTCCCCCAAATACCACTTTCCAGTGGACATTTCCCATCTCTCTAGTTTGGGACCTTGCTCCAAATTTCCACATTGGCTAAGAGAGATTGGTAATGTGGACTTGAAATGCTTATAATCTCTGGAGAGAAAAACAGATATAGAAATTTTGAGAGATGGAACAAGCTCTCTGCTTTAAGTTTCTCTTATAATTTTAGCAAATACTGCGACAAAAAATGTATTGCTTGTCAAAATGTTAACTTTATTTCTGAAAAAAACACTTATATGGGACAACTCTTTTGCTGTGCAAACAATAAGAACAAAAAATAGGAACAAGAGTACAGGAGAGTCAGAGGTTATGAAAGAAACCAAAGTGAAGTCAAATGCTCCGTTGATATTGTCCATCTTCTTTGGGAATTTACATCAGGAGTGAGCCAGACAATGACCCCGGGTCTGTGAAATTGTTTCTCATACACTGCTAAACACCATGGCCTCCTCTGTCCCCAATGCAAATGTTGCTATTTATATTATTGGACAATATATTCAAATAGATAGCAATATATGCTACGCCATATTTTTTATTATCTTTACTTTCATTCTCCCAGCTGACATGTATTTTATTTCCTCTGAGCTCATCTGATTAAATGCTAATCATTATTTGTCTACTTCATCTGATTTGTTACTCCATTTTACCTAAACTTTGTATTTAGTCTTTCCTTCTTTGTGTACTCTAGAACATTCTTCTATGAAGTTGATGCCTTTTTATATTGATTGACTGATTGATTTGTTTACTTGTTGATCTCTAACTATACCCATCACCACCCTAAATAAAAATTAGATAAAAATTCACAAATACAAACTCTTGCTCTCCAGGACCTTCCATCTTAGGAGAGGAAACAAGCAATAAGCGTATGCACACCGGGCATGGCACACTCCTGCAAATCCATCACTCCAGAGGCTGAGGTAGGAGGATCTTGAGTTTGAACACTACCTTGCTCACACAGTAAGATCTTATCTCAAAACAAAACAAGTATGGAGCAAGATATGGAACTCAAAACCACCAGGGAGTGGAGGATAGGATGAGAGGTGAAGGGTAAGAGAAGAAAATCTCACAAAAATCTAGAATATTCCTCCTACAAAGACTTTATGTACCAGGTCCCTGAGGCAAAAGACTGACGGGCTACGGCATTACATTGAATAATTGGGAAACTCTATAGCCCGTCAGATCACACCAGCAAAAGACTCCATTTAATTAAGGCTCATAATCTATTCTTTAATTACTTCCCCCAACAGAAATCACCACTGCAAACACAAAATAGTCTAAACTCTACCGGTTGCTTGAGAGTGTCCTTGAGTTAATTATTGGCGAATACCTGCAGGTATTCAGGCAATTCCAGATGGTCAGAATGTTCTCCTAGCTCTAAGGCATCTCAGAAAATGCAAATAGCCCTGTTGAGGAGCAATGGCCTTGTGTGCTCCCTCCAAAGCCTTGCTCCTATTCCTCGCCCTGCCTAAGAAAATGAAAGCCTATCCTGCATGTGTATACACAAACACACACCTGTCTCAGAATTTGTCACACTTCGCTCTAATGCCATTGACACCCAGGTACTAAGATGTTCTTCCACTGAATAGAAGCCTAGAAGGGAAGAAACTCAATTTTGTTTAAAACTATCTCAGTATCTAGAAAGTCGTACCTAAGTGTTAATGCCAGCACTTGGGAGGTAGAGACAGGAGGATCCCTGTCCATTCACGGCTGCACAGTCTGACCCTGTCTAAAACAGCAACAGTAACGATGAGGAGGAGGACACGGAGGAGGAGGAAGAGGAAGAGGAGGAAGAAGAGGAGGAGGAGGAAAAGGAAAAGGAGGAGGAGGAGGAGGAGGAGGAGGAGGAAGAGGAGGAGAGCGACCATGATGATGATTATCTGCTATTTTAATCAAAGAGGAGGTATACTGGATATATACGGTGATAAAAAAATAAACAAGCTTGTTCAGTTCCATGAGTCCCTACAGGACAGTAGCCTACTATGCTGATTGCTTTCAAGTACCACGTATAACATCTAAACTCTTCTGAAGCAAATATCATTGCTATTTTGATGCCGCAGCAGAATAAAATAATACTGAGGGAGGTGACCATGACCGGTTTTATATAAATAACTCATGCTTGAACTTGGTGTTCATGTTGAGGAACAAGGGAACGCAGGCAAGCTCATATTTAATAAATCTTGAGTGCTACCTAAAACGTTCTTTCGGAAACAGGAGATGGAGGAGCAGAGAGAAGTTAGGATCAACAGGCATTTTCACCAACAGGAGAGGGCGAACTGTGAGCGTTCTCTTGGAAGAGACGCCGAGAAAGGACTCGCTGTACGTTTTATAAATGGACCAGAAGAGACGAGTAGTCTGGTGTTTCCAATTCTGCAAATGACACACTAAGCATCTCTGGGGTGTGAAATGCCAGGCTGACAAAAATAAAACCCAGTACACTCGGGGAATGACAGGCTGTAAGTTCCCGGAGCCTCAGAATGGGATCTGGCAGCCCTCTGAGGCAGACAGGAGTCTCTCTGGTCTCCATGCCCGTACTTGCTTCCTTGTTCCCCGTGCCCTGCGGTCCTCTGAGTTATTGGGGCCCTTGGGCCTGGTGACCGATCCCGTGGAGAAGCACAGGAAGGTTAAAGAGGCCCGGGAGCTCGCAGAGTCAGCCAAACCCTGAAACCAAACCCACCCTAAGCACAGGTGTGGTGTTCCAGCCAGGACGTCGAGCCCTGTGTGCTAACAACAGCCAGCACAGCCCAGTTGCTTCAAAGGCCCAAGTGTCAAAGCATTACAACGGAGCTAGTCCCTCTCGAGAAGGACAACAACTTCCTACTTAAATGCCTGGGTGTCCCACACAGAAATGGTGAGCCTCTAATTTCTGTAACATGCGTTCTGGTCTGAAACGTATAGCTATATTTAAAAGATTACTGAATGAATGCACGATCCCTCCCTCGCTCAGTGGGGTTTAAAGTAGATCAGAGCCTTTGGAAACGGCAAAACATCTGCCTGGGCCCCTGTGGCCTGATCCCAAGGCAACACTAGACACGTGAACAACACATTGAAACACA
This sequence comes from Myodes glareolus, assembly GCF_982192425.1. NCBI lineage: Eukaryota > Metazoa > Chordata > Mammalia > Rodentia > Cricetidae > Myodes > Myodes glareolus. Next base: position 40,740,137 of record NC_142052.1, on the reverse strand, counting down.
TATCTAGCGTGCGCCAAAGTTACACGTGATATTTAATAGCCTCTGTATCTCAGAATAACAGATTTGTTTTTAATACTTATAGACTTCTAATTATATCTGCTGTCATCTAGAAACCAATAATCATTTTATAGCATTGACAGCATGAAAAAAAATTTCTCTAACAAATATCTTAGTGCTTTTAAGGTTAAAAAAAATGTTTTTGTTTGCTTTATCTTAGCTTAATCCATACCCCAAAATACAAAAGTTAGCTGCTATCATTTTCTACATATTATACATAAAGAAACTGAGGCTTTGAAAAATGATATTACTTAAGACCGTAGGTCTAATAGCTTTTGAAGCAGAAATTCAAGCCCTGGCAATTTAACCCAGAAACCACATTCTTAACCTAAACAATCTCTGATGTTGTTATTCTTTGCTATAAAAATTCACTAGAAGACACATATCATACATTAACAGGTGACTCTTTCTGGGTCAAATCCTCTAATCTAGTACAAGAGAGTGTTACACAGACAAAGCCACCAATAGCAAAATCTGGAGAAAGGATCACAAGGCTGTCCCTCA